>NC_033632.1:2452983-2802193 GCF_001540865.1 Ananas comosus | reverse complement strand
TATATATATATATATATATATGAGCAGGGCTACTGTTCTCTTAGGAGCATGGAGGCCTCCGTGCTCCTGAGCCGTTTTCGATGATGGTGTTTCCGAATCAACGATCGACTCCGTTAAACTTGATCTAGCGTATTTGAAGTTTCTAAAAAATAATTTTTGCAATTTTTCGATATCATTTACCTAGCAATCGAAATAATTTAAAATCAATAATTTTTAACGGCTGAAAATAGAAATCCTATAAAAAGTGGTGATATAAAACTAAAATTTTCGATCAGAAATATCGACTCCGTTAAACTTGATCTAGCGTATTTGAAGTTTCTAGAAAATAATTTTTGCAATTTTTCGATATCATTTACCTAGCAATCGAAATGATTCAAAATCAATAATTTTTAACGGTTGAAAATAGAAATCCTATAAAAAGTGGTGATATAAAACTAAAATTTTCGATCAGAAATATCGACTCCGTTAAACTTGATCTAGCGTATTTGAAGTTTCTAAAAAATAATTTTTGCAATTTTTCGATATCATTTACCTAGCAATCGAAATAATTTAAAATCAATAATTTTTAACGGTTGAAAATAAAAATCCTATAAAAAGTGGTGATATAGCACTAAAATTTTCGATCAGAAATATTGATCTTGTTATAGATAGTATAAAAAATTTTGTATCAAAATTTCATCTGATTTGAATACTTCTACACCGTTAAACTTGAAAACAGCAGATATCAACCATTAAAAATTATGAATTTTGAATCCTTTCGATCACTAGGTAAATGATATCAAAAAATCGTAAAAATTATTTTCTAGAAACTTCAAATGCGCTAGATCAAGTCTAACGGAGCCGATCGTCGATTCAAAATTTTCATAATCGAAAACGGCTTAGGAGCACGGAGGCCTCCATGCTCCTGAGAGCACAGCAGCCCCGCTCTATATATATATATATATATATATATATATATATATATATATATATATATATATATATATATATATAAAACTAGGCTAGAATACTATTAATAGCACCAATGACTTTGTGCTACTAAATTTTCTGCCGTTGGATTAAAAGATGTGCGGTTAGAATGATGTGGGCCCCTAGGGTTGAGTGGGTAGTTAATTGAATAGTATAATTGAACGGATAAAAATGATAAAAGAGGTAAATCTAACGATAGAAAACTTAATAGCACCAAATGTTTCGTGCTATCGATAGTATCACAGCCGGACTCTCTCTCTCTCTATATATAAAGTCCATCTACTATCCTATTAATATGATTGAAGATATTGTCCTATCAAGTTGATTTGAATGATTGGAACTTCAAATTGATGATCGGCACTGTTGAAAATTGATTTACTCAATTAGAAATATTTAGAAACCTATAATATTTAAAAATCATTATCAAGTTTATTTTAAGAGTTGAAAAATGAACGGTCATAAATAAATAACCTTCTTAAAATAGAGGTTAGACTTTCTCAATTCATAATCAGAGTTATCAAAAATTATCTAAATAGTATAAAAAATTTTCTATCAAAAATTCAAGCAATTTGAATTACTCTGCACCGTTAAACAAGCAAACGGCTCATATAGGCCATCAAAAATTGTCGATTTTACGACACTCTGATCACTATATAAATAATTTTTAAAATTTATGAAATTTAGTTTCTAGATATTTCAAATACTCTAGATCAAGTTCAACGGCTCCGATCATCGATTCGGAATCTCTATCATCAAGAACAATTTGATAGGACAAGTGCTACTATCCTATTAATAGGATAGTAGCCCTAGCCTATATATATATATATATAGTATGCGCGCGCGCACACACAACCACACACCACACACAATATATCATATATATATATTTATATATATATAAGACGCGCGGCGCGCCACAACACACACAACACATATATATATATTATATATATTATTATTATATATATATATATATATATATATAATATAGCAGAGAGAGAGAGTAGAGAGAGATGATGGAGACTGGAGAGAAGACGAGAGGAGAAGAGAGAGTAGCTTAGAATACTATCGTGAGTAAACGACCGTTTTACTACTGATTTGTTTCTCGATGGATAGAGCCTTCCAAATTGACGATCGGCTCCGTTAAATATGATCTAAATCATTTAAACTATCTAGAAATCAAATTTCACGCACTTTCGATATTGTTCTTTTATCCATCAACTGAACAGAAAAATAAATGACTGAAAATGAATACTCTTTAAAAAATGATGATAGGAGTCTTGTAATCAAGATCAAGAGTATAGATCTTGTTTTAAATAGTTTAAAGAATTTTCTAACAAAAATTCAATTGATTTGGATATCTTTACACCGTTAAACGAGAAAACGCCTCTTATTGACCATTAAAATTACAAATTTTGAAACTCTTTGATCATTAGGCAAATGATGTCGAAAAGATTTGAAATTTGATTTCTAAACACTTCAAGTGGTATAAATCATGTTCAACAGAGCGGATCGTCAATTTGGAAGTTCTATCATCGAAAACAAATTAGTAGTAAAACAACCCGTTTACTACCGATAGTATTCTAGCTCAACTCTATATATATATAATATAGAGTTTAAAAATAGTATCTGTATATTTTAAATTAAAGCGAATGTAAATCTTATATCTCGTAATTTGGAGGTTAATTATTATTGTATTTATGTTTTGTCAATTTTTAAGCATGAGGATGTGAGGTAAAAACTTCCCCATTCTTTACAATCTCTATTACGTGGCCATAGTACGTAGCATTTTTCAGAATATTCCGTTTCCTAATCACACTATTCTCTTGGAACAAACAGAAAATTCTTCTGAAAAATAAATATATGTATATATAAACAAAGAAATTCACTAACAGAGAGAATTGTATGCTAATTGACTTCTCAAGTTAATTCCAATTGCATTCTCTTATTATGATCGAATTTAGTGCAATTGACTACAAATTTAATGATTGATATTCGATATTTCTAACTTTGAAGTCTAAATATTACTCATATTTTCCAAAAAAAAAAAAAAATCTCTTGTTATAATGCCAACCTCATTCCCTATTTTCACATCTCTTTCACTCCTCCTTTTGTTCTTTACACCCAACCACATTCCGTGTTTTCACATCTCTTTCGCTCTTTTTTTTTTTATATATGAACAATGCTCTCTCTCTCTCTCCTTTGGATATTACCTGTACCTTTCTTTAGTTTTCTAAGATTTCGTATAGTTCGGGTATAAATAAAAACTGTTTATTTTATAAATAGATATAAATTCAGGTATAAATAAAAATTAGATCAATTTTGTGTTTGGATAAAAATTGAATTGTTTCCGAAAATAAGAAAAATAATGTTTGGATGAAAAGTCGGTTGCTCTAGGGAATAAAAAAAAAAACATTTGGATAGATAAGATAGAATAAGAAAAATAGCTGGCAGTTATAAATAAAAAATTATAATATTACTACTCTCATTAAATTTGAATTTGAAAAATTAAATTTCATATTTAAATTTTTAAATTTAAAATTTTAATTTTTTAAATTTTAAATTTTAAATTTAAAACATAAAATCCAATATTTTAATTTTAAATTTAAGATCAAATTTAAATTTGAAAATTTTAAAATATCAAATTTTAAATTTAAAAATATAAAATATCAAATCTTAAATTTGAAAAATTAAGAATTTAAAATTTAAAATTTAAAATTTAAAAAAATATATATTTTAATTTTGAAATTAAGATTATAAATTTTTTAATAAATTTAAAATTTAAAATTCTCTCTCTCCAAACTTGTTCCACCAACGGGGTGGAATAGTTCCCACCCCATTAACGAGTTTCCAAGAAACTATTGTTTCCACCAAAAAATTTTTTTGTTTGGATAGAGGGGAATAAAGATTTACTTGTCGAATCGTTGGCTCTACTATTAATCTCAAAAGTTTAAACTGTTAGAAATAAACAACCAATTCACTTAAAGCGTGCAGATACAGTGCTCACGGGTCTCGATTATGACTCGGCCCAACCAGTCTCACGCCACTTCGAACATGACTCGGCCCATCCAGCCTTACGTCATTTCGACTATGACTCGGCCCAACATGGCCTCCCGCCACAGGGAGGGATGCTGGCCCATTTAAGCCAACAATCCCTCCTCCAGCATCTGCATACATTTGCAGCATATAGGAATCGAATCGGTGACCTCTGGCTCTGATACCACTTGTCGGATCGTTGGCACAACTATTAATCTCAAAAGCTCGAGCTGTTAGAAATATGCAACCAATTCACTTAAAGCGTACCGATACAACACTCACGGATCTCGATTGTGACTCGGCCCAACCAACCTTACGTTACTTCGAACATGACTCGACCGACCCAGCCTCACGTCATTTCGATTATGACTCGGCCCAACATGATCTCCCACCGCAGGGCAGGATGCTGGCCCATTTAAGCCAACATTACTCTCCCCTTCTTATACTCCAACCAAACACTATCTAAATTCTAACTTAAAAGGCTTATATATATACTCAGCTTCAAAGGAGATTATAAATGCACTCACAAAACTCTAGTTGTATAAACAACTAAACTATCCGTTTTTAACGCAAGTGACAAGAAATTTTGATAATTGGTACGTATCTGAAATCCAAAGTTCGAAGTCTCGTTGATTTATGTTTTCAATAAAATTTATTTCTAAAAAATTAAACAAAACAAATAGCAAATCACCTTTCTCGAAAAAAAAATGTCCAAATTATATAAACTCAAAATAGTACGCCATATTATTAAGCTTGACAAACTTTTCTTAATTTATTCATAAGGCAATGAATCAAATCATTGAACTAGAGACATGCAACGCAGATAGTTATTTTTATATATATTAAAGTTGCATACCAAAACATGCAGTGAGCATTTGAAATTGAAGTTACAAACATCGATAAAGATTTTGATACTACTGTTTTTTTTTATTAAGAAAAAATTGGATATATATCTCCGCAAAGTGGGAATATTACATATTTATTTTTTAAAACTTGAAACAGTTCACATATATATATTCCTGACCTTTAAAAACTTATAAATGTATTCTAGGATTGGTCAAAACTTACCATAGCAATAACGATCGATAAAACTATACTCTATCATTTTTTGTTAATAAAGTAAGACTTTTCGATCGACTTTGGTTCCCTCTAAAATATTTCTGATTTCTATTTTTTCTAAAAGCGTTGAGAAGGATAAGAGTGTGTTTTTTTTTTTTTTGGGAGAGCAAAAGGTAGCAATCAATTTACTTCGTGTATATTTAAAAAATGATCAACTAAGCAAGAAATATAAAACAACAATGCTTTATACTGACTTCGGATATTAGCAATTAAGTTTTTAGCCAACTGTGCACTAGATACAACCAGTAGAATAAGAGTTTTTTTTAGGTGGAATATGATACTTTTAACTATCAAAAAAATATATCTATAAATAATTAAACTTTAGAGGAATATATATAAAAATAATATATATATACATACACGATATTTTGACACTTGGAAGATAAATATGTAATATTTTAAATTTAGAGGGTTATATGTTTTCAAACTGTTTCTTAATATTCACTGATTTTGAAATGGGCACATCTACAAAGAAAGGGTCACCATGCATAGGAAAAAGAGGAAAATGACACCTATTCCATTATTATAAGAAAAAGACAATGCCATGGAGTCCACTGTACTCTCTCTCTCTCTCTCTCTCTCTCTCTCTCTCTCTCTCTCTCTCTCTTGCTTTTTTTTCCCTTTTTTTTTTTTCTTTTATCAATGGTTGCACTGTAGGCTCCAGTGGATATGCATGCAGCCGCTGTCGGGTCTGACTCGCTTGTTTGGCTCTTCCCTCGAACATGGTCACGGCTCACATGTCACCCTCCCAAGCGTTAAATTGCATGCACCCTGGTCCATGCACCATGCTTATTTCATCGTCTCCAAAACTCAGACCTAGAAACCTTCAAACGTGAGTAAAGTAGTGTGGAAAATATAGGTGGATATACGTACTACTGTTGTAGTTAAATATAAGACTTCGTTATGTTGTCATATATATATATATATATATATATATATATATATATAGAGTGAGGCTACTATGCTATCGGAAGCACGGAGCCTTCTATGCTTCCAGCTCGTTTTCGATATTACAACTTTCAAATTGTCGATCGGTTCCGTTAAACTTGATCTAGAGTATTTGAAGTACCTAGAAAATAAATTTTATGATTTTACGATATCATTTGCCTAGTGAACGAAGGGGCTCAAAATCAACGGCTGAAAATAAAAATCTTACAAAATGTAATAATATGACATTAAAATTTTAAATCAAAGATATTGATCTTGTTTTATATAGTATAAAGAATTTTCTATCAAAATTTCACGTGATTTGGATATTTCTACACCGTTAAACTTGCAAACGGCTCACTACGGCCATTGAAATTTGTTGATTTTGAGCCCATTCGATCACTAGGCAAATGATATCGAAAAATAATAAAATTTATTTTCTAGGTACTCCAAATACTCTAAATCAAGTTTAACGGAACCGATCGACGATTCGAAAGTCGCAACATCGAAAACGAGCTGGAAGCACGGAAGGCTCCGTGCTTCCGATAGCATAGTAGGCTCACTCTATATATATATATATATATATATATATATATATATATATATATATATGTGTGTGTGTGTGTGTGTGTGTGTGTGTGTGTGTGTGTAGGTTTTTTGAATAATAAACTATCAAAGTAGATTCTGAGCTCTTCTTGTTTCGTAAGATCGTGGGGTTCGAGATCTGTATTCAATAGTTAATGCATGGTTTGCAGCTGAAATTATCACTGATTTTGACACAATTCATCTGAAACATGTATGTCGTAGGATGGAGTTAGATGATGCACGGTGCAATAATATTACAAATAGTTAATTTCATCCTACATGCAGTTAGATCGGTAATAGAACAACTGAACAACAGCTGCATAAAACAAACAATTAATTAATCCTTGCATCAAATGTAAGTAGGATCTGCAATATTTAAAGGCCTACAATATTTGAAACTCATAATATATAGATCTTTTTAGCTTCCTTTTTGTACATAACATATATAAGACATGTGATCGATTGGAACTTTCATATTTTCATAGACGTTATAGATCATCTCTAAAGTTAATTTTATATAAAAATTTGTAGGTTTCCAATTTTTGAGATCCCTGTGAATAGAGCTAGGTGCATGCAACAGTTTCCATCCCCCACTCCCTTTCTCTCTCTAAACTATATAAAATTCCGAATATTACTCATCCACAGAACCCCTCAAATTATTAGAAGCTGAGAGAGAAACTATGAGAGAGAAGGTCCAAACAAATGCCCCTTATAACGAATCAAATAAATCTTGAGGAACTTGTGGTGCTCATCCTCTCTCTCTCTCTCTCTCTCTCTCTCTCTCTCTCTCTCTCTCTCTCTTCATACACACCTCCACTGCAAAACCTAATTAGAAGAAGAAGCATCTCCTCTTCTCTTTCTATAACCTCCCATGCAATGATTAGTTTTACGTACTCACATACACATGGCACTTCTCTAGCTATATGAACACACATACATAGCCTCCCTTCAAATAGGCAATCTCTTAACTTAAACGCGCACTTTCCTCTTTCTTGTTTGCTGGGAATGCTCGCGGTGTCGCCGTTGAGGAGCTCCCACGGAGGAGAGAGGGGTTGTGATGGGGATGTGGGCGGCAGCGGCTTCGTCGACGACTTCTCCATCATCGGTGACGGCGGTGACGACATGCTCGACGACATCGACTTCAGCGAGCTCTTCGTGGGGCTCGAGGACGGCGACATACTCCCCGACCTGGAGGTCGACCCGGCGGAGATCCTCGCAGAGCTCTCGGCCTGCGAGCCTTCTTCGGTCGCGACACGTACGTCGGCGGAGGAGGGGTTGGTGAGAGAGGAGGAGTACAATAAGGGGGGTGGTGGTGGGGGTGAGGAGGAGGAGGAGGATAAGGAGGTTGTGACCATGGCGGAGATGCGGAGGAGGGAGGGTGATGCGTCGACCGATGGTAACGCGGTGGCAGCGGACACGAGGTCGTCGTCGTCGTTGTCGTCATCGTCGTCGGAGGGGGATAATAGGCGGAGGAAGTCTCCGTCCGCGGCGGCAGCGACGGCGAAGAATTCGCAAGGGAAGCGGAAAGTGAAGGTAGTGCAACTCTCTCTTCTTGTGCAATCTATTTTTTCCGTAATTTTTTTTTTTTTTAAAAAAAAGGTGCAACTCTCTCCCTCTCTGAATTTATAGATAGATCCGATCTATTGGAAAATGTTGAAACATATATTATTGATTTAATTTAGTTACATATTCTTTTATAAGATTGGAATTTTTCCACCATATATATATGTACTAGCTATTTAGTATTTGCACTTAGATCTTGGAGAATAAATAAATTACATGTACTGGAACAATTGATAAAGAGGATTCACTGAATAAGATGTTGGAATTAATTATTATCATTTACATGTAACATAATTGTGTTAGTTAGCTAGTTAGGGTTTTTTTTTCTTTCTTCTCTTGTTCTTTAATTTAACATTAATGGTGCATGCACACAGGTGGATTGGACGCCGGAGCTGCACCGGAGATTCGTTCAAGCGGTGGAGCAGCTCGGGGTCGACAAGGCGGTGCCGTCGAGGATTCTGGAGCTCATGGGGATCGATTGCCTCACGCGCCACAACGTCGCGAGCCATTTACAGGTACTGTTTGTTTTGTTCACTTAATGATCATTTTATTCCAGTTTAAGGTCAAGAATAAATTAATGGTTGCATATATAAACTTTTGAGAGGAGGATTTAAGTTTTTTTGCTCTCTTTTTTTTTTTTTTTTTTTTTTTTTTGCGAGGAATTCAATTTATAGTACTTAAAAAAGTTTTGAGGAATATTCTGGTTCACGGAGGAATTAAAGAAAGAATCCTGGATCTGTGAGCCATGCAAACCGCAGTGTTTAATTATACTGAATCCCTGTCCCCTCTATCTCCTCCCCCCAATAGTAGTTTCCTTTTCTTTTTTTTTTTTCCTTCTTTTTTCCTTCTTTGTTGTTGTTGTTGTTGTTGTTGTTGTTGTTGATGGGGGAAATGATCCCACAATAGTAGTTTTAGTAGTTTCAAGCAGTACTAGCACAGCTCCATGAAATATAAGTTGGAGTTCTCAGTTCTCAGTTATTGGTTTAAACTGTCCATTCTATTGAACCTTAATAAATGTTTAAATTTGAGTTTGAGACTCAAATTTTAATCTTAAACAAGTTTTAAATTTCTGGATCAAAAATTTATGTTTCCCCACTGCTCTGTGTTGTTCCAAAGTGATAAATGCAGTCACATGTAGTAATTGCTGGACATGCAAGGACATGACAGAAATCACACATCCCATGATTGGAAGCAGCCAAGAAGTCTGTAAATCCTTCCAAACAAAAACTTGCACCACCTCACTTCAGTTTCTCAGTGCAAACATTTTCAAAGATAACCCTCTTATCTTCACTAATTATACTCCCAGATATATCTTCTATTTTGTTGGTGGTTTTTAAAAACTCCTCTTGTTTGTATATAGAATATATAAATTCTGTAAACTCTCCATGAATATTTACTTTGTAAGTGTTTTTTTTTTTTTCGAACTGGAAAAAAATAGGGATATTCCTTGTATGTATATACTTTGTAAATATAGAAATATATAGGGTAAGCACCGTCCATCCCTAGATCAAGTGGCAGAGGACTTGGTGGTTGGAATTCGAGGTCCAACCACCATTTTTTTTTTTTTTTTTTGAAAACACCATTTTTAATATACATTTTTTTGGTTTCAGAAATATAGGTCTCACCGGAAGCATTTGCTGGCAAGGGAGGCCGAGGCAGCGCAGTGGAGCCAAAGGCGGCAAATGTACGGCGTAGGCGGCCCCAGCGGCGGTGTGAAGAGGGACGTGAACCCATGGCTCGCGCCGACAATCGGCTTCCCTCCGCCCCCTCCAGTCCCGCATTTCCGGCCTTTACATGTGTGGGGACATCCGACGGTCGATCCGCCATTGGTTCATATGTGGGCACGGCATCTGGCCCCTCGGTCTCCTTCACCGCCGTGGCCTCCTCAGGCCCCGGTTCCTCCGCCGCCACCGCCCGATCCTTCTTATTGGCACCACCACTACCAAAGGGTATATATATATATATATTATATATACACATATATCTCATTCTAAATTGGGCTAGACATTATGCTTCTCAAAGCATTCTCTCTCTCTCTCTCTCTCTCTCTCTAATAGCATTGTCTTGTACTTGTAGGGTGCACATAGCTTGACTCAAGGAACTCCGTGCTTCCCTCAGGCATTGCCAGTAATGGTACAACAATTCTGATATCTTATACATTCTTGCTCACATTTTCTTTCCATATGGCATTCTTGTTCACATAATATTTAACTGTGTTAGAATTGGTTATCGATCTAACTATTAAATATAAAAATGTTTAAATACCGTTCTCTTACAGTTTAAGCTTTTAGAGTACAACGGTTATTTCACATGGTATCAGAGTAGGAAATTCTGAGTTCGAGTCACGCCAGGCTCCTAATATATTAATTTCCTCCCATTTAATTCCAGTCCACGTCATGGGCCAACTAAAGAGTTTCGAGCCCAGACATGAGGGAGAGTGTTAAATATAAAAATGTTTAAACATCGGCGAGTGTTAAATATAAAAATGTTTAAACACTGTTCTCTAACAGTTTAAGCTTTGAGAGTACAACGGTTGTTTCACACTAACGTCACCGATGAGAAAACTAAATGCAGAGGTTTCCTGCTTCTGCGGTGCCCGCCGTCATTCCGCATCCCATGTACAGGCCAATTCCTCCTCCTACAACCGCCAAGAACGCGAGCTCGCAAGTTCCGTTAGATCCTCACCCAGTAAGTTCCCCTCTCTTCATGACATCCTTCCAAAGGAGTTTTACATCCAATTCAAACATGTGTGTGTGGTTGAGCTCATTTGCTTTTAAAAGCACATAAGTATTTGTGTTTGTGATTTTTTTGCTGTCGAATTATCTCGAAATCCGTGCAGTATTATTAATGATGTGTACCGTTAAGTCTTCTTTACTAGCGCTGTACGAATCTTGATATAATCCGACAACTAAAAAATAACAAGATGTTGAGCTCCTATGCTTTTAAACGCACAGGAGCTTAACTCTCTCTCTCTCTCTCTCTCTCTCTCTCTCTGTCTATATATATATATATATANAAGATGTTGAGCTCCTATGCTTTTAAACGCACAGGAGCTTAACTCTCTCTCTCTCTCTCTCTATGTCTATATATATATATATATGTATGTATATATATAGGGGATCACTATCATCCAAATTATATTATTTTTTATTTAAGTGTTATAAACTTAATAGTAAAAGTGTTCAAATACTACTAAATATATTCTAACTCAATTTTATATATATATATATATATATATATAGTCAGACTATGGTAGTTTTAAAAATACCAAGCATTTGGTATTTGTAAATTTTTCGCTATTAGATTTACTGCTTTAACCATTTTCATCCGTTAAATTATACAATTAAACCAGCCATCCACTTAACCTTAGGAGACTACTATCATCGTGACGGCACATTCCTTAATTTAAAGGTTGAAAATCTACAAACACTAATGGTAGGGGGTTAGCGGAGGTTGGTGTACAACTATTATTTGACAACTTCAGTTTCTGAATAACAATGCATCTGGTGGTGGTTATTGCCCTATCACAAAAACATGTTATCTTTGTACTGTACGTTCTTGTACTAACTCAACCAATGAAATTTTCGTATATTGATTAAGTAGATAACAAATGTTTTAATGTACGTAAGATTCTTAAGTTTTGAAGGACAAAGTCATCAAACAAAGACAAAAAGATGAAACATCAAATAAATAAATATACATGGAGTTGATCCTGTTATTCTTCCTGCTGATCTTCAGTGCTAGAATATTCTTGAAGAGCCGTGTAGTTAAATATGATGTGGATTTGTTTGGAATAACTCATATTTTCTTTTGTTCCATGTCAATTTTTTCATTTCACATCTTATCTAAAACCTAATCTCTTTTTTTTTTCTTTTCTTT
Organism: Ananas comosus; assembly: GCF_001540865.1. Taxonomy (NCBI): domain Eukaryota; kingdom Viridiplantae; phylum Streptophyta; class Magnoliopsida; order Poales; family Bromeliaceae; genus Ananas; species Ananas comosus. Next base: position 2,790,115 of record NC_033632.1, on the reverse strand, counting down.
TTTTTTCTTTTTTTTTTTCTTTTGGTGCATGTGGTGACTCTTTCTTAGTCAAAGGAGAGCGTAGACGCAGCTATTGGAGACGTTTTAGCAAAGCCATGGTTGCCACTTCCTCTTGGGTTGAAGGCCCCATCAACAGAGAGTGTTATGATGGAGCTACAAAAGCAAGGAATATCAAAAGTTCCCCCAACATGTGGCTCATCATGTGGGAATTACTCCGTACTAACAACTACTGCATCATGATCACTCTCATGCATATATATATATATATATATATTGTATGTATACCGTTTCGACCTAGCTATACTGTTCAAATCAGCATCAACGCACTTAGTATACTGAATTTTTAAACTATTAGATCTATCCCCTTTGACCATGTTCCTGGTAGAGATTATATTATTCAACTACACCTTCTGCAAACATCCCCATCATATCCCAAGGGTATCCCGCATATACTAACTTCAATCCAAGAGACTGGAATCTAATAAGATCCAACTACTTGGTGCTAACTGTACATAATATAATAGTCTAGTTATATATATAATTGAGCTAAATACTCTAGAAAAACATCAACCCCTTAGTGCTTTTTGAGTTTGTAGTCCTTTGGATTTACTCCCTGATTACTATAACCTTTGAGATCACAAAGACACCATTCCACCTAGACTACTACCTACCACCACCTACCACCCTATTCATTTTTAAACCCTCGCACTCTCCTCCAGTCTCAGTGACTAAATAATCAAAAGCCACCAACTCCCTTGGTGTTTTTTATGGGAGTATTCTACACTCAAACTAATTAATATATAATATATACTATACTATGCAAAAAAAAAAAAAAAAAAAAACTTGTCGGCATGTCCAATTATTAAACATCTATATAATATATACTATATATATACTATATATCTATATATTATACTCTATATATACTCTACTATACCTTACGGTAAGCCACGTTTTTGCTTTGTTCTTGGTTTATTCAACTTAACAAGGCTTGTTGAGATCGAGTTGTACCGTGGAACAATCATGGACGCGATGTTTAATCATCTACTTATCTTTTTGATGTTTACCTAGAGCATGTTTTGACTTAGGGGTTGTTTGGTTGCATGCATTTTTAACTGCAATTCATTTTCAGCTGCATTGCAGTTGAAAATGCATACATCTATTAATTTTTTGTTTAGTTTGGTGCAGTTAATTAGGCCCAACTGCTGCAGTTGCATCTACACGAAAAGGCCCAATTGTAGCAGTTGAGCCGAAGTCTGCTCACCCATTAAAAAAAAAAACAAAGTGTGAATTTTTTTTCATACGCTTTTTTTTTTGTTTCCAAAAATACATATTTATGAAATCTTATAAGATTTAGTAACATCTGTTAGGGTCAATAAATTTTTTACATACGCTTCTTATTTTTCAGTCTGCTAGTTTAATGATATTTTAATTTTTAGTTTGATCAAATATAATATATTTACATTTAAAATTTATTAAATTCATATATAATTTTATAATATATAAATTATATAAAGATATAAAAGTCTTACTTAATAATTAAAATATAATTGCGATGCTCAGAAGAGGTAATCTCACATTTCTATCTAAAAGTTGACAGAATGTACAAATACAAAAATCTCAACTGCAGACTACCAAACAGAAGAAATGTAACTGCAGCAGTTGTAACTGTATAAAACCAAACAGATTAGGTGTAGTTATGACAGTTTTTACAAAATTGTAGTATTTACAACTATATGTACTTTCAACTATATTTTTTTTTTTTTTTTTTTTTGGTCAGAAGAGCCAACAGGCTAATTTATTAAAAGCAAAACCAGATTACACTTTGTGTAAAAAAATTCTATCTGTAGAGTCCTCAAAAAGTATCCTAACAAAGTCTATGAGAAGTTCATTGGATCAAAAACCAGTTTACTTCTTGAATTAAGCGTATGACATGCTAAATAATCAGCGGCCCTATTAGCTTCGCGGTATATTTTAACAAAAGTGCACTGCTGTAATGCTTCGCCAGAGATGTGCATCGGTCAATGATATTTTGGAGTAGCTAATTAAGGAGGTTCAATCTGTGAACTAATATAAGAGAACAAGTTTTGAGAGTCTATTTCTACTATAGCTTTAGAGATTCCACGCTTGATCGCCTCCTTCAACGCCTCGAGCAGAGCGATGGCCTCCGCATGTAAGGCCGATGTAACCATGAATTGGTCTGCCCCTGCACAGAATAAATTTTTTGTGTCAGCACGAATAATAAAACCCCTACCTCCCTTTGAGATTTGCATGTTAAAAGCACCATCGGAATTTATTTTGAAACATCCAGGAGGTAGAGGGTCCCATTTAACAATGGTTTCAACATCCATTGTAGACTGTTTAGCAAACTTGTTAGTTGGCTTGTTAGTTGGGTTATATGTAGCCTAGAAGGCGATTGCACGTCCAAAAATGGTAGGAGCAACAAGACTCTCACAATTAAAGAGAGTGGTGCATCTATTTTTCCAAATGCACCATAAAATAGAAGCAATCATCGCTTTGAGATCGTGTCGGCATTTTAGAAGTCAGCCAACACCCATCTTGCAACTGTTGGATGTTAATAACCTTGCCCCAATCTAACTCAAAGATGTGCCAAACCTCTTTGGAATAGCGACATTGGAAAAACTAATGTTGAATATCCTCAGCAACCTCTCCACGTAAGGCACAGAAATTACTTTGAGTGAAACCTCTTTGCTGCAGAAAATTCTTAGTGGGGACTCTCGCCCAAAAATACTTCCAAAGAAAAGTTTTAACCCGTGGTGCAACAGCTAAATCCCAAAGCTGCTTCTAGCCATCCCAGCAGCTATCTGTATGGCCGTTGAGAAAAGAATACACACAATTCCAGCTCGAGCCTTTCCTTGTGGGTGGAGCAACCAAACCCATTTAGGAAACTGTAAAAAAAATAAAAAATAAAAAAAAAACTGTATATATTTTCAACTACACTGTTTTTGCAACTACATCAAACCAAACGGTCCCTTATTGTAGGATGTAATAATATCTACTAGAATAATGATAATTTAGCTCTAATGCATAAGTATTTTTTCTAGCAAAATAAAAAGTTAGTTTATTTTACAAATTAACGACTTAGGCCCATTTAATATTGAGGCCAATTAATCTAACGCTAATCAATAAAATGGAGTTGTGTTTCTCTATTTTGCAATAGGACTACCAAAAATATTATTATAATGGCTCATATTTTTTTGCCGCAAATATCACAATCTTTCTGCAATTTCTATCAAAGTCTAAGATGTGTATACCTGGAAAAAAAAAAATAGAATGCCATATTCAGCTAAAAAGTTTGAAAACCAGAGTGAAACTTGGCTAGAAATTTAATATATAGATAACAATGTGATCGAGCAATGCAAATCTATACACCACGGCCCGTCAAACTTAATAATGAAATGCTAAAGCTCATTTGATATTATTATTATTATTATTATTATTATTTCAAATAAAATAGTGTAGAGATAAATAGTCTGGAGTATATTACAAATCAACCAACTATAACAATATATATATATATATATATATATATATATATATATATATAAAATCATTTCCACAGCATATTAAATTTATATAAAACTAATATCTTAAAAAAAATAAAAAGACGATAGCGATGCCAAACAAGGCCGAACACTCAGATTGTTACAAGGAAATCCACCAACACCACAAGTTGATAAAACAACAAATTCCGACAATGACACAGGGCCGATAAAGAAGCAAAGACAAACAACCGAAAAGACCCGAGACGGAGAAGAGAAAAGAATGCAATATTAATCAACACGGCCGATTTCTTGCCATTTGTTGTTTTGTTGAGAGAAAAAGCTTACATGAGGGCTCCACCTTTCGATCCCTTGTCCTTATATAAACTCACCCACTGAAATATCAGATGATAATCTCATTCGCATCAGATAACATTAAACACTTCATAACAAAGATCACTAGAGTACAAAAGTGATTGAAAGGAAGATGCCACTTTCAAAATGATGGTGCGCGATCTCTGTCATTCACTCTGCGAGGGGCTGAAGCAATTTTCACCTTGGTTGATCTGTCGCCTGGGCAAATTTTATTCTACTTCCGTGATGATTCTTCTTTTCCTGAACGGCTCGACAGTGATGCTCCCCGGCGCGCTGTGCGCTCTCTTCCTCTGTTCTTTCTTCTTATCTGCATCGATCATTGTGCGTCGCAGAGTAGCCGCCTTGTATATTGGTTTGGGCAAGTGCCTGTGCCTGTAAAAATGAACAATTTGATACAAGTGAGAAAGATACAATAATTTAGGAAACAGTCATTTTCACACAAGTAGTACTCGTATAAAATGAGAAAGAGTAGGCTTCCATGGAGAGGGAGAGCTGGATGGGGCGGAGAAGAGGAGACGGCAGTGGTGGTGGAAAAAAGGGGAGAGATATTTTTGACATTTAGTCTCTGGGTGAATGATAACCCTTGGAGAGATTTCAAATAAATTATGGGGTTAAGTAATTTTTAAAACTTTGGCAGGGTCAAGTGCAAATTGGGGTCTTTTCATGAAGGGTTTCCTGCAATATAACCTAAAGATTATATATAATTATATGTATCCAGGCACAGGAAATTCAATCTGAAAGAAAGAGAAATCACCCAGAGAACTTGGACTAAAAAGTGTAGTAAGTAAAAAGGGACAAATTAAAATTGTTTGAGATCTTCAGGACAGAATCCATACATATTAATACTAAGAATTGGCATCTATCAAATCTAAGCCCCTTGCGAAACATCTAGTTTATTATATCTCATTTCTCACAGACAAGTCATAAGAATCAGAAAAAGGTCAGGTAATGGAAGCAGGAAATTTTAATCCCATTTGTCGATATTTCCATTCAAATAATCCATGAATCTTTAAAAAATTGAATGAAACCTAAAAAGGGTGGGAGGACTCTTTACTGCTCAATTGTATTACTTATGTTGGCATATTCTTTTGCTTGTCCCAAAAAAATGATGCAGAAATGCTCTTAATTAAGTAGTTCAATACTACAAAGATATTAGATAGTACATAGCATACCTCATGATGCGCTTCACTTCAGGGAGGTGCTTATATCGTTCCTTGAGAGCGTCCTGGTACTCATGCTTTCTACGCTCCCTTGGAAGAAGCTTCACAAAAAAGAATTTATTTAACTGGTCAATACAGTGCAAAAGGAAAAACACCACTATTTCACTCGGGACAAGCAGTGAGAATACATGTTTCAGTTATTGTGTATACAGATTTAATCGGTTAAAAAAAAAATGCCAGAGATCAAAGTTATCAATATGAAACTCAGAAAGATTACTGATTCCTTGTGCTGGGCTCAAAGTTAAAAATAAATGCTTCTTTTATAGAAGCCTACCATTAGAAGAACTCTCCACTCCACCATTAGAATTTTTAAGAACAAAAAAAGAGGAAAAAAATGGAGATTAAATGAACCATTCAAATGGAATGAACTTATATAAGTACAAAATTGCACTGCTTTGATAGAGCAAAGCAATCCGAGTAGGCGAAGTGACAATAAATAGAAAGATGTGAACTAGGAATCATGAGCGTCACTTCTTTCAAGGAAAAGACACTAAGAAATTTCAGGCACATAGATAGGCATCTCAGAGCTCCGAAGGAAGTTGAAGACTTTACGATATGATACATATTTAAGAAAAAGAAAAGAAAAGAAACTCACAACTCCTAGTTGTTCTGAAGCTCTGGCTTTCCATAGCCGAAGGTTGGTATCATCACTTCCAGATATGACATAAGAGGCATCGCAGCTGTACTTTACACAAAAAACTCTGCAAGGGAGAGTATTTTCTTAACAAAAGAAATGGAAACAGCATATTGACAGAAATTGCACATATGACATGATTAAAACAACAGAGTATTGAAGTTACAGAACTAAAGTAGCTACAACAAAAGAATGAGTTATATAGGGAAATTGCATACTGAGAGAGAGAGAGAGAGAGAGAGAGAGAGAGAGAGAGCACAAAAGATGAATGACAACGATAATCAAAATACACTGAAGAAATAAATTGTCATTATAACTGTCGAATTAAAGTTAACCGACACTCGTCGGTCGTCAAATGATAAAGGTAAATGTATAAATCTCAAAATTTATAACACTGAATTTGCTAATATGGACTTCCCAGGCATAACTAAATACACTTCTTTGCAGGCTTGTGGTAAGTAAAACAAATAAAGTTGCAGTTCCAACTAATCAAATTAGTTAATGTATTCCGAGAAAATAGAAAAAAAGTATCAAGAAGAACAAAATAAATGATGAGCAAGACATATGAGTCAGTGACATCGGGAGTTTAAAAGAACCTTTGCATCCTCTTAGTATGGTAGATCTCCCTGCTATGATCGCCATTGTACTTAAAGATCCTTATCTGCAAATTTTAAGTGCAATTTTAAATTGTAGAGTAGGAGCGGGTAAGCTGTTATACACTTTCAGAGTAAGCTTTCCAACATGGATAAAAGATACAGTTTGCAACTCACTGTTCTATCATAAGAGCCAGTAACAAATTCACGTCCTGTCGGAGAATAATCAATATCCATTCTGCAAATAAAAATGGCCTAATTAAGATATATAACCCTAACTCAAAAACAAAAGAATTAGAAAATGATGTTTATTGAAACATGTTACATACACTGCAGAAACATGATCCTTGTGCACAACCTTGGCCTCATCCAGTTTCCTAACATCATAACTATAACAGTTGCAATCTTCATTTGCCTGGAACAGTAAACTTGTCAATCAAAGCATTTCAAGCATCATGCTATTTCTCGTATTACAGAAATACAGAATGCTCCGCAGAACAAGTTTTTGATTCCCAAATGCAAAATATTCAATGCACAAGATCATAATGAAACTGAACTAAGAGTTAAATTTACGTCTAATTTAGAAATGGTTGAGATTCAATGTATCGGGTATACCTAAAAAAAGTTGTGTTACTGTCCAATCCAAGTGCATAGCTTTATTCTTTTCCTAAACTAATTTTCTAGTGTTATCGTACTTATAATTAAATATGAGATTCCAAGTAATGATATGCAGTTGCATCATGACACAAAACATATATGCCAGAAAATCCAAGCAACGTTGCAAAATAAACCAAGATAATGATCCAAGAAGCATCAACAAACAGGGACAAACTAAGATTTATAAACATAAAAATAAAAGAAGTTTATTTGCTGAATGAAACAAAAATGATGGGAATCTTACAGCTGTAAAGTTCATCGGCTCCATAGGATTCCAGCATATTGAATTGGTCTTTGTCTGCGTCAAGAATCTGAAAATTAGTTTGCAAGGAGACAACTATATAACAAAAACGTAAGAACTATTTCTGGCGAGCACAGGGTGACGACATTGATACATCTGATAATCAAAAGAGCTACATGTGATTCCAACAAACTTTTTATCAACCTGAATGCAAGCGCATGAAATATCCTAACTAAGCCTCTAATCAAGATCCCTAAGAAAAGTTACAAACCTATCAATATTTTACAGGATTTTCTGAAGCAAATACCTTCCGAATTGATAAAGCATAGAATTTGAAGCACCGATTCGCCCAAAACAATATGATTGTGGGAAGGTTAACATGTTGATCATGCAATATTCCATACATATATGAGAGGATATCAGATGCTTGTCTAGCCCCACATGCAAGGACAGGTGAATTAGACATATAGATATACTGTTGAAAATTGTGACATACTTCAAAATTAGAGTTCCATTAGTAAAAATAGTAAAGTGCGCAAAGAATTGGACAAGCCCAGATTCAAGCATATTCACAGTTGAATCCAACAGAACAAAATGTTGAGCTCCATTATTCTTGGATGAATGATAAATTAAAATTTGCTGTGTGTTACAATCCAGATTTTGAGAAACCATCAAATAGCATAAGCTCAGAAAAATCATTAGACATCATATTGATGGCTTGTTATGCTTAAAGACTTTAGGGGCATCATTTTGGTAACCTTAGACTGCTTCAATAAAATCCTTTATACACAAATTATCACATTCCAGTATGCACCTACAAACCGTTCCATTGATCTAGAGCACCTCAAAGTCGAAGATTTATTAAACAGATTAACCAAAAAAACCAACTATCAGGGAAGATTAACAAATATCTCAACTTTTAGAGCATTCTAAATAAAGCAGAACATAGTTTATAAATAAGATGGTTCTAAGTATAGAGAGACAACATTAGCATCTACAAGCAAAAGAAAATTCAGTAACCTTCATGATCAGCTTTCTAGCTGGGGAAGACATGCGCAAATCATACAATGTTATGCTGCGATCACTACAAATTAAAAAAAAAAATTGTTAATAAGCTCAATAGTTTTTAAAGAATTCAGAGAAAGAAAAAAGATCCACTAGCATAAGAAGAAAATAAGTGAGTAAAAAATTAAACAACAAGTATAGAAAATTTTAACACGAGCACATGCACACAAACATGTGCACGCATCCACAGACAGACACATAGACTGACTGCAATTTAAAAAAAAAAAACTAACCCATGCACAAAGTACATAGACATTCAAAGTTGTTAATGACATAAACAGAAAACATGCTCCAAATTTCAGAAAGGGAAATTACTAGGAAACAAATCATAAAGCTAACTGATTTGATTAAAAACTTACAACTTAGAATGCATTAAAAACTAAGACTTACCTAGCCGACGTGGCCAATACATCTGGCTCTCCAGGGTTAAATCGTACAGATATGACTGTATCCTTGCCCCATTCAAAACTGTTCACTGGCACCGACCTATTCCCCAAAAAAAAATGCTGATTTCTAATAAGAATAATTTTATGGAGCAATGCAGAAAGAGGACATGGAGAGCCAAGTACCTATTGTGATCCCATATATCAACTTGTGCACCAACTGTTGCAAAGAGAGTGCCATCCCACTGGTGATCAACCGCCCTACATATATAGGACAAGGAGGACTCAACGGTGATTTCAAAGACGAATAAATAGACAGAAAGCATACATAATATTTGATACATAAACAAACAATATTAAAAATTAGAATACTCACCAGAATGCATGCTTCCATACATAACGTTCTGTCGGCTGAAACCATAAGGAAGTCATAAGAATTCCAGGATGGGCAGAAAAGGAAAAGAGATGTAGGGATGTAATTAAATATTTCTTTTTTTTTCCCGAAAGCAACATACCTTTAGAACTTCTCCAGCTGAATGACTAGAGTCCATCATTTTTAAAACAGGAACTTTCCAGAGCCTGACACTGCAATTGTCGCAAAGGTATTATACGGTAAGCCACAAATTATACTTTATGGGTATTTTACTAGATATTCACTAGGTTATCACTGCAGAATTATCTAATATATATACCCAAACAATTTTATATACAGATAAACCTAGTCTCCTAAACCTTTTCTCTTATGCCCAGTAGAATGAAGACCAACAATGTTGGAATAGAAAAAAAGAAAAAGGAAAAGAAGGAAAGAAGATGCAACTTACGTGCAATCAGTGCCACATGATACAAGAATATCTCCATTGGTAGATGCAGCCAAGCCTCTCACCCCACCTTTGTGGTCGGAGAATTGGCAAACTGTTTTCCTTTATTTAAAAGGTCAATAATCAATAAATTGCAAAAATAAGAAAAAGTTATTCACAATGGGAAGGAAAGGCCAAAATGTCCAATGAACAATATAGGAAAACGGCGGCAAAAATTTAAAAAATCAGAAAAAAGTCTCAAATACATATCTCTTCAAAGCCAAAAAAATAAATAAAATCCAGTGTATCTTAGTCACAGTACCTCGCAGCTATGTCCCACAGTCGAATATCTGCAAAGATGAGAAGGAGACAAAGATTCAGCTTTCCCTGATTCCAAAAGTACATGAAACTATAGTTGGTGAGTTGATGGCTGGCTAATTATGAATCAATAAAAAATAAAAATAAAGAAGTATTATGAAACATAAGGAACAAAAGGAAGGAAGCAACCTTAAATAAAAGCAAGGATAAATGCAGTCTATATACAGATAACATGTACTGCCACCTTTTACAAGACGGCAAACTTGCTATTTCCATCAAAGAAGAAAAGGGGGAAAATAAAAGCACCTCCATCCATTGATCCAGAAAATATTCCTTTAAGATGGTTAGGATTTTTAGCCATACACGAGACGGAATCCATATGCCCATCCATTGCTCCGATAAAAGGTCTCGCAAATATCTGGCAAACACAGTCAACTTTTAAAAAAAAAGCATAAACAGAGAAGATCAACTCTAAAACAGGAGAAGCAAAGGCTTACATTATCCAACTTTGTAGCATTAACAGCCCTTGTATATTCAAGTGCTTTGTCCAGCGGCCGAAGGATCGGATCATAGTTTCGATAAACTTTCTGTTGGGAGACGATTAAAACGAATCAGACCAAGCAACATAGTACAAAAATCTATCCGACTTTGGTTCTCTTTCTTTAAGAACTCCCCGGATGTTACAAATGTAGTCATAACCAGCAAAACATAATAGGATGGAATTCCCATTCACTTTACTTAATTCCCTTGTGTGGATACTTATTTTTCCAATAATTCACAACGATTTCCGCCGACTAGGGTAGAGTTCAAAAAGTGTACGCTAATCCGGCAACTTGAGGTCCAATTTGCCATGATCTTAGTTTCTCAACGACATGAGAACTCGACAGTCTCTCTTGCAAATTGCCATGAATTTAAACATGATTACGGGAAAAAGCAATAGAATTCAGACCAGTCGCAATTCATTCCAAACAACAAAGTTCAAACCCAAACCAATAACTATATCTATACCCAAACCAAGGAGTATTGGCGTAACAAATAGTGCACCATTATTACGACGGATTTGCTATTGTGTTAGTTGCCAAAATTGAAACTTTCAACTGCGGAACGAATTGTCTCCAAGTCTCCAAATGAAGATCAAATTTTGGGAGAAGCAAGGCACGTGAAGTTGGAAGCAACACAAAGATAGAGAGAGAGAGAGAGAGTGAGAGATTAGGGTTTAGATCTCACCTGTAGGTCTTGGCTCCGCTCGCGCGTGAACTCCTCGGTGGAGCGCGATATCACCTTCACCTTCATTGTTGTCTCCCCGTCCTGCTCCAAGGCCCCCCTTCCCGATTGTTGTACGATACGCGACGCGACGAGAAGGGCGGAGGCGGAGGCGGAGGCGGAGGCGGAGGCGGAGGTGGCGGAGGAAGGGGTTTGGGAGCCGCGGCGCCGCCGAGTGAGGGCGGAGGAGAAGGGTAGAGATGGAGAGGGACACGGCCCGGGGAAGAGGACGTGCTGGGTTGGGGCTTCGCACGGTTTGGGTTTTTAGGGTTTTAATTAATGCGCCCATGAGTTGCGAATTTAAGACGCCACTTAAGTTTTAAATTGTTACTAAAATTTAAATTTGGACGGTAAGAGTCTAAGAGATTGTGTTTGGATTTGGATCGAACATCTCAACCCGAATCCGCGAGTATAAGAAGGCTCTACTCTCGTCTTCGCCCTCGCCAAAAGCCCAAAACCCTCCCAGCAAACACCCGTCGCCCCGCCCCCTAACCCCGCTCTCAAAACCCTCTTCGTCGAGCTCGTCTCCGGGCAACCATGGCCACCGTCGCCAGGTCCATCCTCCGAGGCGCCGCCCCCGCCGTGAGATCCGCCGCCCCCTCCATCTTCTCCGGCGGCGGCGGCGCCGCTCTCCGCCGTCTCCCCAAGCTAAGGCCATCGCCTCCTCCTCGCCTCCTCAGGTAAATTTCCAGATCATTCTCTCTCTCTCTAGGGCTCTCTCTCTCTCTCTCTCTCTCTCTCTCTCTCTCTCTCTGAGAATGGCTTGTGGAAGGTCTCCGGCGGAGAGCAGCTTCTGCGTGGAGTCGCTCCTGCCGCTGCACAGCGCCACCGCCGCAGCCGTGATGACCTCGATGCTCTCCGTCTCCCGCTCCGACTACGGCTTGCTCTCCAAAGGTACTGTTCTATTCCGAATCTCTCTTCTCCTTGGTTAATCTAATGACTGGGAATTGGGAAGTTCTTAGCTTTTCTTTTTGTTTGCCGGATCGGGATCGGGATCTTTACGGTAGGATTTAGTTGGGAACTAGTTTAAGTAAATTGGTGGAGGGACCTAAGCGACCAATATGGTGTGAAATTCATGTTGGAGACTTTTTGTTTTTGATATGTAGTAGTTAACTCTACGTAAAGAGGAAGATTCTGAATTTGTACGCTCGTGCATACACTGATAATCGTGCATGTAATGACCGTCAACTGCTTCTATGATAGATCTAATGGAGATGAAAGCATAGTTTGAACTTTGAATATACTTTGATCTTCGCTAGTTTTCTCTCTCTCTTTTGATTTCTCTCTGCTTTACAATTTTATTATACCCCACATACCCCGAAGGAATATTTGTATTTTGTTAGGAAGAGATGGCTCGGATTTGGAAGAATTATAGATGAATCAGAAAATTTGGTTGATGATTGATGGTTGAGTAGGTAACATTCGGTATGCTCAATTCGTCATCTTATTATAGGATCAACGCGCTCATAGGTTTTTCATGACAACGTTGCTTCAGATATCCTTACTAATGGCGCCTTGCTGTAACTGCTCACCAGGATTCTCATCTTTTACTTAGATCAATTGATGCTTGAAGCGTTAGATTCTGCTTTATAGCCACAAACAAGATGCGAGGAAAAACTAATGAATCACTGTATTTGGAAATTGTGCTCTGGTTGCTTCCTTTTTCTCAGTTCTCAACATGGACACCCTGTTTTCGATAGATGGTTTCTAAACTAAGGTTGCAAATTGTGCGCCTTATTGAGTCCTCAGACTTTTAGATTCTTGCATGAAATTTAGTAAGAAGCACTCCTTTTCACTGATTGTTAAACTGTATATACTATATCGTATATCATTCCACAACTTTATTAATTTTGAAAAAAGAAAAAAGCCAAATGGTAATCCAGAGCAAATAATTCAGTTGCAACATATTGAATTGGAGCTGAAACTTGTTTACCACACAATGGCTTTTGATATTTTTTGACTTTTTTGCTTTTCATCAGTCATGATAATTCATTCTTAAGGTTTTGTTGTGGTTGAATTGCTAGTTTTTGAGCAAGAATCCTTCCATTGGTTAACACTAGTCACCCTATTTATCAGCAAATTGTCTTTTTTTTACTCTTAAGATATTTATATTTGCATAAAGAAAGTGAATGAATTACTGTATTGCTAATGTTTGTATATCTGTTATCTTCCCTTTCTCATCTTGAGTCAATCTCCCATTCTTGAGCTTTCTTTTATATAAGGAACACATTTCTTTTTCTTTTTCTTTTTTTCCTTTTGTAGGACAAGATGAAACTAGATGAAGGTCGAGCCAGAAAGGTGAATAACTAAATTATTTCTATGATTATTTGGTTTTATTTGTGACTTAAACAAGAGGTTGAGAATACTTACCATGGTTTGAGGTATGGCCTACTATTTCCATTTATTAGGCCACTCCTATGATTCCATTGCGTTTTCATGTTTCTTCTATTTTTACTTATTAAGTGACTATCATTCTAACATCTTGAGAATGAAAAGCTACAGTTGAACTATCAGTAATGCAGCATTGAGGGCATGTTAGACGATATCAATGTCCTTCTGTTCTTGAAAATTTTGAAGCTTTGAGGAATCCAGGATAATTGTTTTCTTAAGCTGTGATTATTGAAGACCTTTTGATCCTTCATTAATACGCAGTTCTGTTATTTGGTTATTCTTTTAATCATCTTTGTTTATTAAGCATCTTAGAAACTAATAAAAGACACCAAATCAATTTAATAAAACAGTATATATCATGCAAAATCCACTACTTGCATGCGAACAAGTTTCACTTTTGTTGTTAGCAGCATTCACTTCAATTTCCATGGGGGTCGTAATACGAAGTAAGTTGGGGTTAAGCACTTCAGGTTTTGTAATTTAGGTCCATTAAACTGCTGAGACCAGTGGGCTAGTTGCGGCAATACATCTAAGTTTCATTTTTCGTTGTTTGCATAACTAGTTCAGCTCAAAGTGTAACCTATATCAAGAAATATATGTTACATTAGTTTGGCTAGTTTTTTGTTTGTTAAGCGTTGAAGGACCTTCTAATTCTTATTTTATCAACTTCGTTAGGCTGAATGTAGGCTGTGTAGTTCAGTCGCAAAGTAGATTGAATTTGTACAGTCATAATTAATCCTGAGTAGGTGCTTTTCTTTTTAGTAGCTCTTCCTGTCGGCGGTAATCTAAGCATTTTATTTCTAGTTACAATTTGCGCATAATCTCAATTGCTATCGTCTTTAACCTTTAATTGATTTGTTGGATGCTTTTATTTACAAATGAAAAGTATGTGTGTTCATTAGCAAAGTCAGCCGAAGTACTAATACGCTATTTTACAGCAGCTGGAAACGATGGCGTATAATGCAAATTCTGTTTGTTCCGACCATGAAATTAAGAACAATGAGAAAACCTGCCGTTCTTAAGATGCTGATTAGCTTAGCGAGAGCTACAAGGAAAAACTGACTCCATTTTTCATCACTCTTTTTTAAACCAGTTCGGCTTGTCATAAACCTGAGGAAGATATGTAATTTGATATGGACAGTGTTGAAATATCTGTTTAATTGTTTCCCATTTCTATTTCCATTGAGATCAACTCGGCATGCTTTTTAAGTTTTTTAATTGTTCTTTCAGTGGTGCTCAGAGCATCATGAACATTTTCATCATGTGCGACGCCGCGCACGGAGAGCGACGACGCATTCAGCAGCGTCGCGTTCGTGCGGCAGTTCCACTTTCCGGCTTTTTTCATGGCGGTCCAAAATTCTAGGGCTAGGGCTCCCTCCTCTGCCGCGCCGCCTCCTCTTCCTCTAGGGTTTTGTGGGAGGGGAGAGATATATAAATATATGCGCGGCAGGAGAGGAGGAGAAGAGAACTAGGATTCCGCGAGAGCCGAGTTGGATTTCATCTGGTTTTCTTGGCGGGGAGGGAAGCCAGACCGCTTGTGGCTGCTCTTTTTTTTTTTTTTTTTTTTTTTTTTTTTTTTTTTTTTTTTTTTTTTTTTTTTTTTTTTTTTGGGCGGTGAGCGTGTTTTGCGGAATTTGGTTTGTTGGGCCGGTGTAACATGGGCCTATGAGGTCCACATACTAATAAAACTAAACGGGCCGAATCAGGATGCATTAGCCTTTGTTTCTCTTCGGCCTAGGTCGGCCCGGCCTGGAATTACAGATTCTAGATAGGACTGGTCTACGTTAGGCCAAGTTGTGTAGTTTTTTTAAGAATAATATCTAATATGTTTCTGAAAATTTTTAAAATATCTAATTTATTTTTTTTTTGTTTTAAATATATTTCTTATGTAGTTTTTCATTATTCAAAAATAATCTCGGTGTTAATACTCGTTAAGCTATCTTTAATTAAACTCGGGTTAAATTTTTACATGAGTTAAAAGAATTAAAATATATATTTTTTTTCCTTACCGTGAGAGCAAATAAGAAAAGTTGGTGAAAATAGAAGGGTATATTTGAAAAAATAAAAAATAAAAATATTTTTTTTTAGAGATATACGAGTAATTATTTTTTTTTAATATTTAATAGTTGTATTTTTAATTTGTTTATATATATTGGTTTTAGAGAACATATGGTATTATTATTTAGCTCTTTTTAATATTCAAAATTTTGAATAGTTTTATCAAATACTTAGAAAAAAAAAAAAAAACTATAAAATAACCGCCAGTGTAAAATATTATTTATAATAAAAATTTCACCTTTTTTAAATAATAATAATAAAGAGTAATATATTCAAAAAAAAAAAGAAAAAAAGAAAAAAAAGTTAGGCTGGAATGCTTCATATTAGAAGTTTTGTTTTTCAATCGGGGCTAAGACCCTGCCGAGCTAGATTTGTCCGCAACCGGCGCTGCGAACACTAAAACCCTAACCCTAGAATCCCTGTTGATCGTAAACGCGCCCAATCCCTTGTTAGGGTTTTGGCGAGGACGAAGAGGGAGGGATGGGGCGGAGGATCCTGAACGAGGCGCTGAGGAAGATGGTGAACGCGGAGCGGAGAGGGAAGGCCACCGCCACCCTCAAACCTATCTCCACCGTCATCACCTCCTTCCTCCACATCATGAAGCATCGAGGTAGTGAAATCTCCACTTCCCATCTTACATTCGTGTTTTTCGATCTCATCAATCAGATTAATGCGGCAATGGTTGGTTGTTTTAGCTGTTTCAGCTTAGTACTGTTGAAAAGATCATCTTTTGAATACTTGTTTGGTTCTAATTTAGTGTTGGTTGTCGTGATCCATCTACTTTTTGTAATTTAAGGCTCTGTTTGCGAGTGCGGTAGAATTCATTACTCGTGGTGAGAAACTGCTGTAGGAAAAATATTTACTTTGTTTAAGCGATAACATGCAACACAGATTGTGCTAGTTTGGTTACAGATGTACTTTATGCAACCCCACCGAAAAAAACGGAGATGCATATCTCACTGCACGGCCTATTTATAGAGCGATTTTTTGGTTGTAAGTAGTGTAGGATTCCAGCATCCATCAACTTTACTTGACATAAGGCTTTGTTTAGGATTGCCGGCAGGATCTATTAGACACATTGGGAAAGTGTGATATGAAAAATATTCTGTTCGTTTACATACGTGATAACGTGTAGCACAGATCACGCCAGTTAGCAGTTCCACTCGAAAACAGAGAAGCATATCTCTATATGTTTCCGCCTCGGCTCCTTGTGTCCCAGTTGCGTTAGATGACTCTCGATAACGAACGGGCCATAAGATGAATCGTGAGTTTTGAAAGAGAGGAAATTTTTTTTTTTTAACTATCTAGAGCTCAACATCATTCAAGCATGTCTTAATATAACTAGTAAATTAGTCCAAGAGATCATGGGCTTCACTTTGTTTTGTAAAGTGAAAGCAAGGTTTTAAAAAGGAGGTGATTAAATAATGTGGTGAAATTGAAAATTAAGATTGAAAATTTATATATTAACCATGGAGCTATCTGTTTGCCTTCTCATAATTTGAGTTATCTACCTACAGTTCTAGTGCATTGTGAACATAGGTTACAGCCTGAAAAGGATCTGGAAGATGCCTTTTAACAACGAATTCCGCTTTAAAATTCAAAACTGGGGACTATTGCTTGAAGATCTCTTTTAATTTTCCTCTGTGCCGCTAACGCTTCTTTTCTGTATTATTCTCTGTCCCCAAAAGAAATACTAACTGCAATGAAGAGATCTTATTCAGGCTAGTGGATGGAATTAGGGACCCTGTAATCAATGATCATACTCGCTTCCATTAGTTCGACCAATGTGAGCTAAGCGAGTGTTGGTACTGTTTTTAGAGTTAAATTCAAGTCCGGTAATGCGAGTCGGAAAAATGATACATAGAAAAATCCATAATTACATTGCGTCGGTGTATTAAAGTGCAACTAAGTTTTTTTTTTCATTAATTATAAAAAGTCAATAACAAATCAGTCGAAAATGTTTTATTCCCATTATTTTATATGTTATTGGAATCCATCGGATAGCATCAGTTTGTCCTAATTTGTGTAAATGTTGTATAGTAAGTTTGAACTTTGTTACCGTCTCTATGTTTTTTCAACATGCAATAATTCTTCTATTTCACAGGGTATATCAAAGATTTTCAGGTCTTTGATCCACAAAGAGTGGGGAAAGTTACGGTGGAATTGCAAGGCAGGATAAATGATTGTCGAGCTCTTACATACAGACAGGACATTAAGGCTAAGGAAATAGAAAACTATAGATTGCGAATGCTCCCAACACAGCAGGTTTGTATCCATATTGATGTGGCCTTTGTTGAAGTTTCACGAAAAATGTATTAGTCATAAATTTGTCATTGCTGCAATTTATTTAAAATTCATTGCTAGTTGATTAAGGGAAGTAGAAATCAGATTAATTGAATTTGTTTCTTGCGATTAATTTATATGTTCTTGGTGTTTCCTCCTGTAATTAATGGATTTTTTATATCTAGGCCTTGTATAATAGTGTAGCATGCAGAGCGAGAAAATACACAAATTGATTCTTCCTAGGAATATAACCTCCATACTTACGCCAAAGTGAAAGCTACAATCTGTCTATTCGCCAGCAATTGTTCCAAAATAAACTTAAACCATTAATTATCGAACTTACTCGAGTTATCCACTTTTTATTTTGACATTATTCTGTTTAGTTGGTTGGATGTGTTAATTTGGGATCTCGCTACCACTAGCTTTTTTCCACAAGAACTACCTAGAAGGATAATAAAATACTAATGATGGTTGTTTATTTTACTGTTATTGCAGTGGGGTTATGTCGTGATCACAACCCCTAATGGCGTCTTGGATCACGAGGAAGCTATGAAGCAAAACGTTGGTGGCCAAGTTCTCGGTTACTTCCATTGACATAGAAAAGAGTTCATTCCCATCTTTGACAATGGCCCTCGGACAGCGTAAAAAATTGTTGTAACAAGTGCAAGTTTTCTTACGAAAATTGGTTTCTTTTGTGGTGTTCAGGAAATAGGGCAAAATGCGCGGAAGTTAAAGACTACCTACCAAGCCATTTGCTTGCTCTAGTTGGGCTAAACTTTTTGCTGTAACTCTCCATATATGTTGGTTTCGTCGTTTTCTTTGAAAGTTGTGTTGTTAAATAAGCAGTAACCCTTTTCTTCACCTTTCGAAGAAATTATGCAATATATATGTTTTTCGAATGCTGGATTGATGTATCTTGGAAAAGTATCTTCATTTATCCTATATCTCTGTTCAGGGCCCTTTGGGGTCTGCTTCTATTTGAAAGTAACAAGTTATGGTTAAAAAAAGAGAGAAAGAAAAGATTTGAAGGCATACTATATTGGAACTGTAGTGCTTAAATGCGTTTATTTTGCATACTTTGAGAGGTTCGAGAAATTCAAAAACGCTTTGGAAGGTTGGAAATTTCGTAGTGCTTCTAAATTTCTTTTTTTGCCCTTTGAGAAGTCTATTGAATCCCAAATTTAAGAAACCTTCGTATTAATTGATGGAATTATGTAATAAATCATCATGTTAATGGATGAAAATAATTTAATTTGAAATAATCGAGAGTTGAGAGGTTCCCAGCCCCTTCAATCCAGCGATTTTAAGCAGTATTAAATCCAAGGAAAAATTGCACTATCATCCTTAGAACTTTTAGTGAAGTTTCATGTTGGATCACAAACTTTTGAATTTGAAATTTAAAGCCCCAATGGTTTAATGTTATTTTGCTTTAATCCTAATCCTTATTAGGAGACAACGCACATCGCTATACAATTAAATAAATTTTCTTCTACTATACAAACTCGAGTAAATTAATTTTGAAATTCGGGGCCTCAAACATTAAATTCAAAACCTGGAGGACTAAATTAAAACTCGACTACAAGTTTAGGGACCAGCCGCGCAATTTAGCCTTTAAACCCTGAACCCTAGCCCCCGAATCTCCTCCTCTACCCATCGCCTCCGGAGGAGGTCGCCCTCTCCTCTCCTCCCTCCTCGGCTCCGTAGCGAGCTCGCTCCTCCACTCCCATGGCGATCGCGGGCTTCGTCGAGGGCATGGGCGATCACAAGCTGAAGCCTCGCCTCCTCAGCTCGTTGGTGCGCGAGCGCCTCCCCGGCGGCGACGGCGCCGCGGGCTCGCGCCCCTCCCCGTCCCCCGCTGAGCTCTCCTCCGTCCTCGCCGCCGTAAAAACGCACGGCCTCCTCGCCGAGGCCGCCGCCGCCGCCGCCACCGCTGCGGGGCGCCCCGACCCGGAGCTCGCCGAGTCGTGGCGAGGCGCCGTCGACGCGTGGGCCGATCGCGTCCTCTCGCTGGTTTCGAGCAATGCGGTAGCGGTTTCCGATCTCCTTAGTGCTTATCTCCTCTTCCTAATTTGGTCTCCCATGCTCGAATTGTTTCCTTCACTGAAATTTTTGATATTTTTGGACTTCAAGAGCAACTTTCATTAGAGAAAAGAAGTGTATTATTAGTCTTTTCTGAAAAAAACCCATATTTTTGAAGAAAAAGTTTCTTTCTTTTTGGCTGAATTTGTAAGAAAAAGCGTAAGAAAGCTGTAATTTTATAGTTGCTTTACTTATGTCCGTAGGATTTAATCCTCTTTTTCATGAATAATGGAGCTAGGAAGCATCTAAAACCACATTAGCACTAGGGAATAAGTTAATTCATGGGTAATATAACGATGACTTTAAAAGATAGCGAAACAATCATGGGATTTGTTGGAATAGGCACGGAAGTACTTTCTTTGACAAAGAATTTGCTTGAAAAAGCGGTTGATGGAGGACTAGGATACATATAATTGATGCCAGATAGTTAGTTGTTGTTGTTTTGGTTGGAGAATCAATGGAAATTTATGGGACCAAATAAGTGAAGGCTTAGCTGTTGTTGTTTTAGTTGGAGAATCAATGGAAATTTATGGGACCAAATAAGTGAAGGCTTAGCTGTTGTTGTTTTAGTTGGAGAATCAATGGAAATTTATGGGACCAAATAAGTGATCTTTTTAGATCGTTTTTCGAAGCGATTTGTTACAAATTGTAGTGTGTATAATGTTTTAACTTTTGGAAATTATGTTCTAGTAAAAGAGAGTTGCTTCTGGAAATTATGTTACCTTTTTATTTTGAATATGTATTTTGCAAGTTTGTCAACGAGATATTTCTACTTCTGCTTTTTTTTTCTTCTTCTTTTTTGTATGCTACTTTACTTTTCCCATCTATTTTCATCTTTCTCTGTTTTAAATGGTCTAGTCAGACAAACGTTGGGCGGGTGCCTGCTTGTTGGGTGTGACTGTTGAGGAATGTAGCTCAGAGCGCTTCGTCGCATCATACTCTCTTTGGTTCCAGAAGTTGCTGCCAAATATTCAGGTGTTGTATGCTGGTTTTTCTGTTATAATGTTCTCGATTGGTGGGCCTTTTTGGTTATAATTTTCCATATAAGCAGATAATTTCTTTTCCATGGTTTCTATGTCTGTGAATCCTGTTCTCACTACCCATAATGCGTTGTTGCTATTTCTTATTTACCCGCTAATGGCTTTCTGTTGAGAAGTAGCAGAAGAATATGGTTTGGACTTATTTGTAATGAAATATCTCACAATGGTCAAGGATAACTTGGCCATTTATGGCCATTTACATACTTAAGGTAGAAGGAAAGGAATGTCTGCTGTCTACTTCATTGTTAATCATGATACGATCATGTACTGCTCAAGAAAGAAGAGCTGTGAGCTGAAGTCATTTCATGAATAAGCTGTGAACCTCTCATATAATTTGGGCCAACGTATCAAAAGGAGAGAATGAAGGACCTTTTGAGGGTTAAAGAGCCAACAAATGACTTGGTTGAGTATGGTCAACTTAACCCACTGAGGAAGGATAAATGATTGAACATAACAAAGTTGTCTTTCTGACCTACAACCACATAATGTTGATTAGTGCCTTATAAAGGCATACAAGGAGTTAGGATTCCAAGAATATTAAGGAGCTGAAATGCTGGAGTTGTAACAAACTGTCCTTGTTGTTGTTTATCACATATTTGTTCTTTCACCATTCCATCTGATTTTTCGGTTTCAATTAGTTATTCTCTTAATTTCTATGTTGTTTATATGATGTAATATTCATGCTTGAAATGTCAAATCTTTGAAGTATTTTTTTTAACTGAATGTTTCATTTTCTCTAAACAGCAACCATCCACCACCTATTTTGTCAAAGTGGCTTCTTGTGCTGCATTGGCTGATCTTTTCACAAGGTTTGCTGAATATAATTCTTGCAATTTCTCTATCATGGAAGTTTAGTTCCTTTTACCACTTGAATGATCAGAGAAGTGAACTTAGCTTATATTAAGGAAATTCGTTTTCTATCTTTCTTATCTGATTGATTGAAGTCAGGCACATATAATTCAGCTGTAACACCGTCTTGTACTATTAGGACATCATAGTCTCTCATCTGAACTAATTTAATGAGGAGAATTTCCAAAAATTTTCCAAATTAAGTTGAAACATGACCTTGTTTGCTTTTTAATTAGGTAATAATTAGGTACTTTTTGATAAGCAATTCATGATTATAATGCCAGAAAATAAACTCATGCTTTTTAACAATTCTTTAGTTCTCCTAGTAGGTGTATATAACCCTCTTTGATATTCTAATAAATCATAACTACTATATTAATTGTACACATTGATGAAAAGTTGTCGGTTCCATTATATTTGTACATATCCTTTGCATAATTTGACAACACCCTGTACAATTTCTACGTTATGTTAAAACTATTGATGAAGCATGTGTGTTAGTTCATCTTTGTCTTTTTATTTTGTTCTCTAAATTCTTTCTTGGGATATCAGGTTAGCAAATTTTTCAAATTTGAAGAAAGATTCAACATCTTTTGCTGGGAAGCTTGTCCAACCAGTTCTTCAGTTGTTAAATGAGGATGGACCATTTACTTTATGGGTGAGTATCATTTTTGTACAGAGCTTGTTCTATTTAACTAATATTAGAGAACAATTAGATCCTATTTACTATTTTTTTTATCCTGTGCAGGGAGGAGCCATTAATTTATTGTGCACATTAATGCAATTCTATCCACCTTCAGTGCAACGATATTATGATCATGTAAGATCACTTTATAGATAACCGTACTATTATTCATCTATACTTTAATCTATTTTGAAGAGATTTAATGCTATATTGGGATTATTTGAAGTCGGAGTTTTTTGTTCTCTTAACCAATTTAAGGAAATAATGGTCTCTCATAATGTTGAAACTTTGAGTCTAAAATTACACTCAAACCAATTTTTGGCCTTAGTCTCTTATAAAATTTTGAGTGCAAAGGTAATCTATTTTCCTTCTATGTCTTCTATTTTATAGGTTGGCTGAACAAACTTTATTGGATGTCATATTTAACTATTAACTCATATCAATGTGTGCATTTGATAGTGTTCAGTTTTTCTGATCTAATAAACTTTGTGTCTTAAGACCGTTCTAAGATTGCTAACTTTCTAAGATTGCTAACTTAATGGTCATGTTTGTAGGTTGAAGCTACACTTGTATCTAAGATTATGTCTGGAAAATTGGATACACATACATCGCGGGTAAGGACTTGATTTTCGTCACGATATCAATGTAGCTTGATAATTATTGTACATTGAAGTGAAGTAGTGAAAAAACTGTTGTGCACCTGATCACCTTCTTTCAGAAATTTGCCTTCTGCTTAGCTTTACTACCAAAGGCAAGAGGTGATGAAGAAAGCTGGTCTCTCTTGATGCAAAAGTTATTGATTGTCATAACAAAGCTTGTAGATGATGCTTTCCAAGGGCTAGAAGACGGTATTTATAACAGAGTTTTGTATGTTATCTGTGTCTCCTTTTCTTTGCCTTCAAGAACTAAAATGCTGTTGTATATATTGCAGAAGCCAAAAGTTCAGAGGTTATGAAGTTGTTAGTTCCTCCAGGAAAAGGCACTCCACCTCCACTAGGAGGTCAGCAAAACTTAGAAGAACGATCTCATAATGCAACTAGAAGATTACGTGATTACACGATACCTACCATTTCGACGCTTATTCATTGCTGCTGTATGATGCTTACAAATCCATACCTAGTTCAGGTATGTCACATATTGTCTGTATTTTTATTTGGTCAGGTATATTGTACTGAGATATTTACCCACATTCCCTTGTAAAATTATATTTTTGACGTATATCTCCCTGCAAAATTTTTTCGTATTATGTCCTAAAAGATGCCCGCAAGCGTCTACCTGAAGTCGCCGCCTTGCATGCAAACAAAGTGCAATTGGTGGACTTAGTTCCTTACACATGCTCTTGTACTTTCTATTTCCAGAAATGTCCCTTTCGGAGAAACTTGCATAATACAAAGCGAACTCTCCTCCTTTTTATATATATATGAAAAAAAAATCAACCAGGCAAATTCCCAACTTAAAACTCGAAGGCTATTTTGTAGGAAACTGCACTTTCAAGGGTTATACATGAAAACCTGGATTTCATAGCAATATTTGCTGAGATATTTGTAAAAGCCCCTGTCACTTTTTGCCTTGTTTCGTCATGGGATACGTTTACTGATATGTAATCATGTATTTATTGATTGTGACTAAATTTGCCTAGTTACTTTTATCTGTGAGTAGGTGAATGTCCCGCTTCGGCCTTTGCTAGCTGTGATTAGGAGAGTGCTTTCTGTGGATGGTTCTTTATCTAGATCATTGCTGCCTTTCACAACTGCATTGGACCAAGAACTTCTTTGCTCCGAACTTCCATATCTACATTTGGACTTCTTGAATCTGCTGATTTCAACAATTAAAGGAGTTCGAAGGTGAGGATAAATTGCAGATGTCACTTCATCTTTTTGGATCTTGCCTATCAATCTGATTCAATTTGTATATTTTTTGCTTTAATGAACTATTAGTTAGTTATAATGATATTTGAGAAACTTTTATATCCAAGTCTTGTTTGAATGACTAAAAGCATTTTGTGATCCCGTGACTTTTGGGTCATGTATATTTTTCATTGTGAAAATCAAATTTCACTAGCTTTAATGAACTATTAGTTAGTTATAATGATATTTGAGAAACTTTTATATCCAAGTCTTGTTTGAATGACAAAGCATTTTGTGATCCCGTGACTTTTGGGTCATGTATATTTTTCATTGTGAAAATCAAATTTCACTATGTTGATTTGTATACTGCATATGCTGATTATCTTTTTTATTTTACTGCAGCCAGTTTTTGCCTCATGCTGCTACTGTTGTCCGGCTTCTAATAGAATTCTTCAGGAGAGCTAAATTGCCTTCCATAAGGATTAAAGTTTATTATATCATGCAGATGTTGCTAATCTCCATGGGAATTGGTAGGTGCTAGCTGCTTCTTTTAATGTCTAATATATACTTTTTCCTTTTTTCCCCCATGATCAAGCTGGTTTATAAAAATTCAACTGTATTTACTCAATGGTTAATATTGCATCGCTGATGATACTGTTTTCTTTGGTGTTTGACATGGAGAAATATCACAATAATTAAAATATAAATTAGAATGAATTTGTTACTAAACTGCCCTTAATTTGGCATCAGATTTGGTGAAACTTGTAACATTTAATACATGCTAGAGAACATGCTGAGATCTGTCTAGAATAACATACTTTCTCAAGCTAGGAGTGGCAGATCCTAGTTTCACGTTAGCTATCTGCTTTCGACTTGGAAAGTAATGTTTTGTTGAAATTGTTGCTTGAGCCAGCTATACCATGTCATCGCCAGACCCCTGAAAAGTATTTCCATGACGCATGAAAAGTATTTAAGCTACCGGACAGAAACTTCATGATTGTGTCTTCATTCAGACAATATAAGCACCAAAAGAGAAACTGAACTTTGGTTCTATTTTCCTATGTCTTTACCTTGAAAGCTAACTGTCTGACAAGTCTTTGTTCTTTGATTTTCTGTTTTTCCTTTCTCTACTTTTACTGCTTGTACGTTGTTA
This sequence comes from Ananas comosus, assembly GCF_001540865.1. Taxonomy (NCBI): domain Eukaryota; kingdom Viridiplantae; phylum Streptophyta; class Magnoliopsida; order Poales; family Bromeliaceae; genus Ananas; species Ananas comosus. Next base: position 2,764,681 of record NC_033632.1, on the reverse strand, counting down.
TTTATTCACATTATATTCATTACTAATATGCAGGTTTGGTTCTTGACCAGGGGTAGCACTATATATAGCTGAAGAAGTAATAAAAAATGCTTTTGCTGATCTAGATGATAGTAGCAAAGGCAATTCGCTATTTCCCAGTGCATGCACATCAATAGTAAGTGAGGCAGTACAGCAGAATAGCTCGAGGAAGAGGAAAAATATTTCTCGAGCACCTTTACAGCAGTGTAATAGTATTGGTTCTGATATTGCACCAGATGCGGGAAAAATGGTAGCTCCACTTTCAGTTAAGATTGCCGCTCTAAAAGCATTGGAAGCTCTTTTGACTGTGGTATGCTTAAGATCCATACTTTTCCCGACTTTTGTATTTCTTCTTCTTCTTCTTCTTCCTTTTTTTTGGCGATGTTAGCGTTTGTTGTGTTTTATTTTTCATTGTTGTATTTTCCTATAATATTTGTGGCATTGCGTAGGGTGGTTCGTTGGACTCTTTAAGGCGGCCAGATGTGGACCGCCTTTTGATAACTGTTGCAACAAAGGCCTGTGAATTGGGATGGGGTTACGAGGGAAACTCGGCTGTTATCATAGAGGAATCAGGCATCTCCCGGGCTGATTTTCAGCTTGCTGCTTTAAAGGCACTACTAGCATCTCTTCTTTCACTTGGTCGTGGTCGCCCCCCTTATTTATCTCAGGGCCTTGAACTTTTCCGGAGAGGTAAACACTTTAGACAGTAAATCCATCTATGATACCCATATAATGCGTGTATTTACCAATTTCTTCTTTCTCTTTTACTTTTTTTTAAAAACTATAACTAATAATATACATTGCCAGTAATTTCTCTCAACCCTAAACCCTAAACTCTCAAATTGGCGACTATTAAGGTTAGTTTTTTATTTCTTTTTGGGTGATAGAAAACTTGAAATGTTGATAATCTAGGAAGAGATATATGCAAAATATGCATGAATATTAAGAGTTGTGTTAGCACTGTATATCCAGATGTGCGCAGATACGTCATACCAATTTACATTTAATGTCAATCCTTGTAAAGAAACAAATTAGAAACTACACTACAATATTGTGTATAAGTGAATTCACGGGGTTTTGTGCCGAACTTTAAATCCTCAATTATTCAATCTGAACTTAATAGTAGATGAACATATGATACTCCATAAATAGTAGCCTTCTCACCGTTTGATAGCCAAAATTTTCACCTTATAATGGAAATTGAAGATATATAATATGTGAATGTTTCTCTTTTTACGACTAGAGAGTGGGCAAAAGTCAGATGTTAAACAGTGTAAACATAAGGAAATAAATTTTCTATAAAGCATGTTTTAATCTTTTAGAGGTCCGATTAAATCAATCATTAAACTAGGGATTGAGGTAGAATTACTTGCCTTAATGTTTTACGGATTTTCTTTCTTATGGCAGGAAAACTAGAAACTGGAACAGAACTAGCAACATTTTGTGCGCATGCACTACTTGCTTTGGAACTTCTTATCCACCCGAGAGCCCTTCCACTGGAAGAACCCCCAACCGGCAAAAGCTCCATGCCGGGAAGCATTTTCCATGCAAGCCAGAACCCTAATCTGCTCTCATCTACGAGCAGTGATCGAGAAGCTATCAGGGACTCTAAATTGTACTTTAATTGGTCAGATCCCGACGGTGAACAATCTGACGATGACGACTCAATGGAAGATGCTAGACCAGAAAAGTTTGCCAGAGTTGATGTTCCACCTGCAGGGCACAGAATCGAACAAGGGGATCAGGAGAAATCGCCTAGGGTTAATGCGGAGATGGCCAGTCCAAGTTACAGCAAAGAGACTAAAGATGCAGATATGGTTGAGTCCAACAATTCGAAAGATCCGAGTTCCCATGGAACTAATGTTCTTCCAGATGTCGCCAAAAGGGTTTCACCTGTGAGCGAGGCCACAACTGTTGTGGGAGACTTGGACATTGACAAATTTAATAATCTTAGAAGTGATGTTAGTAAATTCGATAGCATCTTAGATAGCGGCGATTTTACCAATAATAACATAGCTGGTAAACCGCATGATTCAGATAATAATGAAAAAGCTGCGGATGGCGCAGTGAGAATTCTTGGTAAGGAAAGCAAGACAGATGATTCGGATTCAGATTCGGATTCGATACCAGAGATTCGCCTATGGGATTCAGATAGTGATTAGGAATTGTAACTTGTTCTCTTCATGGGGACAACACAATCTTAGACCAGGTAAATCAAATGTAATCTTTATTTATCTATTCATCTGTGTTTTTTTTTTCTTTCCTTTTTTCTTTCAACTTGTTTAATTTTACATTGAAATAGTTCAATTATTTCCTTCTCTGTTGTTGATTTGGTATTATTGAATGAAAAGTTCTCTTTCTTATCTTTTCTATCAGAAACAATTTAAACATCGAACTTGCCACTACAAATCTTAGACACATAAAATATGTATAAACTGTATAAGTGATAACAGGAATTACATATTCGCATTGCTCCCCAGTTTATTCTTTCCCACATAATACTTTCATTATATTCCATGGTCTAGGGAAATAAATTACATTTCCCAAATATCGTAACTCCAGGTGGAAACTTATCCTTCAAAACTTAAGCAGTACTCGAGCCATCTAAAATTTCTAATCCCGCCTCCCCCACCCCCCAACCCCCCAACTAAAAAAAAAGGAGAAAAATTGTTTAGGCTTCTTGAGATTGCTTTTTCCTAGAGATACTTATCTGTGTTGCTTCAGTAATCTTGATTCTTAAATTAAACTTCCAAATAAATATTCAAATCAGTACCTTTCCACCCTTCCTCCCCGTCCTGTACTTATGCTCTCCTTGCAACTACCAAAAAATAAAAAAGAAAGAAAAGAATAAAGTCTCAAGTGTAACTATAACTCAATGCTTCACCAAGCTCGCTATATATATAGAAGCCAAACAAGTAAACAGCAAGATCGCGAAAAGGGAAATAGCATTTCGCATCGCAAAATCGTGATGAATAAATCTTTCGAGCCAGATATGTTGAATTCGAGCGCGTATCAGCGGTTGCGAGCGGAGAGTCCCAATGAGTTCGAGCCGAAGACGGTCTTCTTCTACAGAGAAGGACAAGACATAGCCATCGACTGGCAGAACAGCTTCTGTCTGAAGGCTGCCGTCGTGTACCACGCCATTACGCGGATTCATGTTAATCCTCAAGCTACGCCGAAGGCTTCGTGGCTGCTCCTACAGATAGCTAAAAATTGCCGCGATCTAGCAGCTGCAGCTGCATCTACGGCTCCGGCTGCAACAGCATCTGCATCTACATCTACATCTCCAGGTAACACAATTTCCTCAATCCAAAGTTTTGCAATTACATACCTAATTTATGCGGGTCCGTTATGTTGCCACTGCTGCTATTTCAATTTTTTTAAAAAAACCTTTTTAAATTTCTGAGAAAACCTGTAGGCCTTCATTACTCAAAAATAGAAACAGTACCAATAGAAGAAGTAGCTAGAGGGATGTAACGACAACTGGAAACCTAAATTGGGTGAGAGAAAGCTGTCCTTAGAGTAAACGACGCTAAACTACGAGTTCGTTTGAACTCGAGGCTTTTTGATAGATCTGAGATAGAACATAAGATTTTGGTGAGCTAAAGATCTTGCACTTCGACATTATCTTATATTCGACAAGTTTAAATTATTCTTTCAGCTGGATTAGGAATTTTATCAAATTAAGTTAATGGTAACTTACATGAAAGTTCTGAGAGTGCAGAACTGTTAGAACTCAGCTGATCATCTGATATTAATTCGCAGCAAAACCCGACGAAATAAACGAAGAATTCATCAGGAACCTGCCCGCCGAGGAGAAGGAGTTCGTCGACGGGGTGTACCTCGTCGTCGGATTCCTTCCGACCCTAAAATCCGCCGTTGGAGGAAAGTGGGACCGCGAGAAGACCAGCGAATTCTACCTGTCGATGCGGAACCACGAAATAGTCACTGACATTATCAAGATCGGAAACCAGATACCTCTCAACTGCATCGTTTCTGTCGGCAAGCACGTCGAGGAGGCGATCAAGAAGGCGAAGGACGCGTTCCAGAAGCTTCCCAATGCCGACAAACAGAAGCTTTCCGACACCGACAAACAGAACGACAAACAGAAGCTTCTCAGCGCCATCGACGAGTACAAGTTGAGTTTCCCGAAAGATAAGTTTCATGAAGTGCTCTATCTCTTCTGCTGGTACTACTCCCCTTTCTACTACAAGGCGGCCCCAGATGCGCAAGAAAACGTGGATCTTCTGAGCAAGGTGGCGGCCGAAAAGAGCAACTTGTTAGAGTGCGTGCACGAATACGTAATGCATGCATGGGGCAAACAGATCAGTGGTGACGCCGAGGGGAGCGGGTACGTGTACAGCACGCCGACCGCAAAGAGGCTGCGGAGGGCCGGGGTCCGGTTCACCGCTGTGGACGCGGAGCGGTCGGCCGCATTCCAGTTCACCGAACCGGCCCTCAAACTGCCCACTTTGATGTTCGATTTCAGGGCCGAGACTGTGGTCAAGAATCTTCTGGCGCTGGAGTTATTGAGAGGTGATTACCACAAGCCCTTAACAAGGTACGTCATTTCTATTTAATGAATTTGATCAGATTCAATGCATCTTATGCGACTGTTTTATATGTTACGTATGTGTTATCAGGTATTTTCAATTCATGAACGAGTTGGTCGAAGACATAGGGGACATAAAGGTGTTGAGGAGGGCAGGCGTGATCCGCGGGGGGTCGAAAGCCGGCCTGGAGGTGCTGGAGATGGTGAAGAAGATCGACAGGTTCGCGACGTACCCCTCGACCTTCGCGGCCATCGACAACGAGATCGATAAGGCGCGCCAGTTTCACAAGAAGCAGATGGAGAGGTTCGTCGTCCGGCACCAGCCGGCGGTGCTGTGGGTGTCGTCGGTGGCTGCCGCCTCGGTTATCGCGACCGCGGTTTTCGCTTCTAGAAGGAGGGCAAGAGCCTGAGTGGGAGGGATCAAAAAGTGTGGCACAAAGAAGCACTTCATGCATCCTTAACTAGCTTCACCACTTAATACAGTCACTTGTATTAATTTGTATTTTATGATCGTTTAGTAAGCAAATTAACAAAGCCTAATAATAAGGAATAAATGCTGGATGTTGAAACAAAATTGTAATCAACTTCATAAATTAATAAACAGTTACATTTTTAAATGCAAATTTTACCACCTGTAGTTATAAAATTAAAAAAGTTTGTTACTCTAAGACGCATTGTTACGTGCGCCTAATTTTGCAGTATCAATATATAAAAGTTTACGTGCGCCTAATTTTACAGTATCCATATATAAAAGTTGACTAATTTTGAACCAATTGATTACCTTTAACTAAAGTTATTTTAATACTTCACATTTACAAGATTCGAATTAAATAGGATATTTAAGGTAATTTAGCATAATTTATTTATCTATTTTATTAATTATTACATGGTTTATCAAATAGTTGTGCTTATACAGCATTTTTCAGACAATTTAATATTATATTTTTTTTCTTATTCAATATATAGACCGGGTCAAATTATGAAAACGACTTCCTGTTAGTTGGAAAAGTCATTGCTGTGGACTAGAAAAATGGATAAAGTTTGCATGTGGACTAGAATATAATATGACATATTTAAAGACCCTTATTCATCAGACAATATGATTGCATCACTTGTGTCCTGTGTTTTATCTCATATTTTAGACTAAAATATATTTTATTTTTACAATATATTACATAAATTAAATGATATGATAATTTTATTAGGGATTTGGTGTTCATAGAACTTAACTAATGATAAGGATGTAGATCTTAGAACAATTTCTGATTTGTTTCTTTGTAAGAGGTTTTGAGTTTGATTTTTGTATCTATTATTATTTTATGGCATATATTTATGCATTATTTTTTTATTTTTTTAATTATTTTTTTAGTCGGTGCACGAAATATTATTTGCATTATATCTGTCATGCATGTAAACAGAGTATTAAGATAAATACTGAACTATTTTGTATGACTTTTTAAGTAACAATAAAACATACATATAATCACAGTATATCAAAAAATAAAATTAATGCTTTTTTTTTTGACCTTTTAGAGGTTATGTACGAAATACCATATAAATCTAGAAAAATAGACTCAAGTTTATATTATAATCTTTACTATATATTTTTTTATTTTAACAATTAAATTAAATGTATGAGATTATTTATACGTGTAGCACATAAGTGATGCAATTTATGAGTAATAACATGAACCAAGTCTAAATTTTATTATTTTTTCTTTTTGGAGAAAATGCTTTGAGACCTGTAATTGGTACTCTGATATTTTTTGAAACATTGACATATACTGTTAAAATTAATGTGTAACGTATTAACATATCTGTATATAAATATTTTAGGGAGAAAAAAGCTTTTATTAGCAATACAAAATTTTTTATGTGCACAAAAATGTAAAAAATCCAACTCCAAATACCCTTTACTCTTCTTTAAAAAGGAAATATATTGTTGGTTTTTAATTCATTATTTTAAACTCCCATTTGGTTAGTCGTTTACCTCCCACGTGGGTTCCAACAGTGATCATCGCCGTCCATTTAAAATCCAACGGTGATGAGATCATCCGTAGTTGTCACTTTGGGTGCCAGCGAATGGCCAGGAAAAGAATGAAAAAAAAGAGCACAAAAGAGAAAAAAAAAAAAGAAAAAGAAGGGTAAAATGTAATGAAGGTCCTTTACTATTCTGATATTGCGTCTTAGTCCCTAAACGTTTTTATTTGAATTCCTGAATTTTATTATTTTTAAAACCTTTAACTTCACTGCAAAATAAATTATTTAACTTCACTAAAATAAACATAAATATGAAAATAATTTTAGTAGATAATAATTAATACAAAAAATGCTCTTATTTTAAATAGATTAAATTTACTGAACTTTTTCAGGTTTAAATAGTAAATAATGGCGAAATTTAATAAACCTTCGCGTTGGTAGTGTAATCAGTTTTGTTAATTAAACAGGCAAGTTGTATGTTTTAATGTTTTTAATTTTTTTTTGAGATAGTATATTTTAACATTTATGAACTAATTAAAGGGTTGAAGTTAAAAAGTACACCAACTAAATAGTGAATATTGGGTACTACAGGGACTACGCATACATTTTGCCCTAAAGGAAAAGAGCAGCTCCTCTTTTGGTTGTTCTCCTCTCTCTCTCTCTCTCTCTTCCTCTCTCTCGCGAATTGAGGTCGAGGAGGGAGAGGATCCATGGAGTTTGACAACATCCACTGCATCTCGTCGCCCGATGCGATGGACGAGGACGAGGGGGCGCGCATCACTCACCCCTTCATGAAGCCCTCCGCGGCGGCGGCGGCGGCGGGGCGGGCCGGAGGGAACGCCGCCGGAGGCGGCGGGGGAGGGGTCGCCGGAGCGGCGGCGGCTCCGGCGACCAGCGTGCACGAGCTCCTTGAGTGCCCCGTGTGCACCAATTCCATGTACCCTCCGATCCACCAGGTGGGTTTTCAAACTCTCAATCTCTCTCTCTCTCTCTCTCTCTCTCTCTCTCTCTTGTGGAATCAATTCTAGGGCTTGGGTCGGGGGTTTGCTTGTTTTAGTTAGATCAAGCGATGTAATTGTGGAGAGGCGAGATCTTTCCCGGTCTAGGGTTTGGATTTCTTGGTTTCTTGGGGCAATTATATTGTTGTACATGTAATTTTTAGGCTTTTTTATCTGGTGCTAATAGTAGTTTGGAGAAATTGTAGTTTATATTTGTGCGCATACAACTATGTTTTGATTTCTTGTTGCATGTTCTTCTTTATTCTTTGAGTGCTAANAAAAAAAAAAAAACATGCTTTTCGTTTTGGTTTCTCTTGCGCAACGAAAAGTTCAAATGCCCATATTCCTATTCACTTATATTTGCCTTTCCTTGTAATTTATCCTTTTCTCTTTTGGTTCACCATTTCATGAAGATCAATGGTCTAAAAAAAAAAAAGAAAAGAATCTGAATCGGTGGTCGCAACCGTAAATGATGAATAACTCTTCGAATTGCTTAAGTGGTCAGCAACATAGATTAGAAAGGACAATAAATGGATGAAGAGGCGAAGAAGAGCGAAAAAAAAGTTTGGTCGAAGAATTTTTTGGGTTTTACCAAATTGGAACAGTGGGCTTTAATTGCATATCTATCTATGTGGGGGATGCCCTAATTTTTGGGGGTGAGATCTCGGACTATTCTAAAATCTGGATTTAGTTTTGTAATGTATAGAATTTTCATCTGTTGTTGTAGCTGTGGTGCATAATGATTGATTTTCCAAACCGTTTGATCTTCTGCAGTGCCAAAACGGGCACACGCTGTGTTCCACGTGCAAGTCCCGGGTGCACAACCGGTGCCCTACCTGTAGACAAGAGCTCGGGGACATTCGTTGTTTGGCGCTGGAGAAGGTCGCCGAATCGCTCGAGCTCCCCTGCAAGTACTACTCGTTGGGTTGCCCTGAGATCTTCCCATACTACAGCAAACTAAAGCACGAAGCGCAGTGCAATTTCCGGCCCTACACCTGCCCGTATGCGGGATCGGAATGCTCAGTTGTCGGGGACATTCCGTTCCTCGTCACCCATTTGAGAGATGACCACAAAGTCGACATGCATACCGGGTGCACGTTCAACCACCGCTATGTGAAGTCCAACCCACGAGAGGTCGAAAATGCTACATGGATGCTCACAGTAAGTACTGTTTCTTACCTTCATTTTGATTCATTTGCATGTATACTGTTGCAGAGCTAATGCTTACTATTTGTAACTTAATGGCTAGTTATCCAACTATCCCAGAATAAACCAAAACGGGAGGAAATTCTCCGTTTGGTTTTTGGTTATAGGAATAACCGTAATGATTACGGCGGTAACTATAACATTGTTGGATACGTGCAATCGTTGTCGGATGAATAGGGAAAAGCGTGATCACAATAATTTCTCGTAGATGGTACAGTAGCTCCCTGATAATTCTAGTGACCCAATTTGTTCAGAACAATTATTCTTGAGCCTTTTATGGTTTGCATCATGTTCGGAGACAATTCAGTTTATCCTCCACTTACATAGGCTATAATATATATACATGACTTCTTCGGCTATGTGCATGACTTGCTCTTCAGTGAAGATAATCATCTGGATAGGATGCAATTTTGGCTTTTCTTTACATGATATGTATGGATCATAGTTCATTGATACTCTCTCTCTCTCTCTCTATAATCTTTTTTTCTTGTCCTCTTTCTCTCTCTAGGTTTTCCACTGCTTTGGGCAGTACTTCTGCCTGCACTTCGAGGCGTTCCAGCTCGGGATGGCGCCGGTGTACATGGCGTTCCTGCGGTTCATGGGCGACGAGGCCGATGCGCGGAACTACAGCTACAGCCTGGAGGTGGGGGCCAACGGGCGGAAGATGGTGTGGGAGGGCACCCCGCGGAGCATCCGCGACAGCCACCGCAAGGTCCGCGACAGCCACGACGGCCTCATCATACAGCGGAACATGGCACTCTTCTTCTCGGGCGGCGACCGCAAGGAGCTCAAGCTGCGCGTCACCGGCCGGATCTGGAAGGAGGAGCAGAGCGCCGAGGCCGGCGCCTGCATGCCCAATCTCTGTAGCTGAAGCTGTGAATTTGGTTTTGTTTATTTCCCTTCCTTTTCTTTTCTTTTTTCTTTTTTTGGTTTAACTTCATGACTGGGTTTGTTGTTGTAATTTTGTATCATTGCCACTCTTGTTTGTTTTACTGTGATGTTACAGTGTTGCTGTATCAATTGTTACCCTATTCTTACTAAGAACAGAGTGCCCCAAGTTATATATATATAATATATATGTTGCATGTGAGTGTTGGTGTTTAGATCATATAATTGATATCAGGTTGCTTGATTTAACATATTTGATGCTTCTTCTGCTGTAAGTTTATTATAAAAATATATAAAATTTATCTCAACTATCACTTTTGGATCTGATCATATAATTTTTTTTAAAAATTAATTCTAGTGTTTGGCCTTTTAATTTATTTGATTTGAGATAATTTAGTGACTTTTTAATTTCAAACTTTAAATACGTCGCTTATCATTACGAGTTTTATTTAGTGTATTTTATACAATTTGCGTAACTATCAATTTATTAAATTAAATAATTAGTTAAATTTTGTATCAAAAAAGTTATTAAATTACTTAAATTAAAAAAATTAATAGTTTGGATACTAAAATTACAATTTTAAAAGATTAGATTGTCGAATTAAAATTATCACATGAGATGGTCAAACCCGAAAACGTAAAACACGCGCACTCGAATGCTGAGGCGGAAAAGTTGTTAAATAATAATAACAAATAAAAACGAAAGAAAAATAAATGAATATATTCTTCTTCGCACGCTAAAGAGTCGGAGACGAGTTTGGACCTGCCATTGCCGAATTCGGTGGCATTTCCATTCTTAGCCAACGACTTTAACGAAGCGAAAACGCGAAGGCCACAGCGAATCCCACCCCACCTCCACCACCACCACCCCTCAAAATCTCTCTCTTCGTTCATATTCATATAATACCAATAATAATAATCTCTCCCTCTCTCTCTCTCTCTCTCCCTCTCTCTCAAATTTCCTCTCGGAACAAAAAAAAAAAATAAAAAATTAAACCAATTATTGTGTTCTTTCTTAGACCAATTAATCAAATTGCTCCAAAAAAAAAAAAAAGAGAGAAGAGAAAAGAAGAGAGTGTTGCTTTGGAGAAGAATATATATAATGGTGTGGTCTCCGAAATCGGCAACGAATGCTTATCTCGACACCCTTAAACTGGTAAGGATTTTGATCTACACTATTCGTGAACAAGCAATTATTATTCCATATTTTTGTTGGTAATTAGAATGATGGATTTTGTGGGAATTAATTATTCGTTTCATGTTTTTGTTATTTATTTACTTTTGCATATAACTAGTCTATGGAATGGAAAATCTTCGGAGTGCAAAGAGTCCTTCAGAATCATCTTGTGTGATTAATTTGTTTAGGAATAGTGATGTCAAATAAGGGTGAAAAATATTGGTGGCAATTTCACAAACACTTGGTGGGCAATTTCACAACCCACTCTCTACAAGCATCAAATGGAGAGCCAATCACAAGAGCAATAACAAAACAAACTAAATCACAAAAACACAAGGATTTACGTGGTTCGGCTATGCCTACATCCACGGGAGAACAATGCAAAAGAAGCTTTCACTATAAATTTGGAGATTACAAGAGAGATTCAAATGGGAGAAATATCACCTTAACTCCAAGGTATAAAAGAGAGCTCCAACAATCTCTAACTCTACCCAAATGGTGTAAACCACACCTCACAAGGAAGATCTCACCTCCTTCTTGATAGAACTAAGATCAAAACCAAGCTCTAGGGTTTTCTCTCTTTTCTCCCACTCCTTTCTCACTCTCTACTTCTCTCTCTATTTTTCTCTCTCTATGCTAATATCCCACTTTAGCTCTCTAAGAGAAGAGGCTAACAATATGGGCCTTTTGGATCAAAAGAATTATGATCCAAAAGCTTACAAATAGGGGCCCACATACATGATAAGAAAATATAGAAAGAGGAGATTTTGACTTCACCAAATTACATAGCCCAAATAGCAAGGCCCAAATAACAAATAGGCCCAATATAATTAGCTCAACAAATAGCATATAAAGAAGGTTATGTTTTATATAATAAAGCCACTATATATCTAGAATCTCACATAAGTACGCATTGTACTATTCTCATTCAAATTTTCTACCCCTATGTGATCCATGGGCTTAAATTTTCCCTCCCTTTTGTTTTTTTTTTTTTTTTTCTCATTTTAGTGCAAGCATGACCACGACGGGCGAAACGAGCCGTCGAGACCGGCCGGACCGGAGACGAATGAGTTCATCTCAGCCCTGGCGGCCGGCATGAGCGCGCAGCTCATCGTGGAGGTGTCGTCGGAGGCGTCCCAATCGACGATCGCCCTCGCGGCCGCCGCGCGCCAGACGGGCGGCCGCCTCGTCTGCATTCTGCCGGAGGAAGAGTCCCTGGCCGCGTCGAGAGAGGTGATCAACGAGTCCGGCCTCGACGACATGGTCGAGTTCAAGGTCGGGAACGCCACCGAGCTCCTGCCCGAGTACGAGAACATCGACTTCTCCCTCGTCGACTGCAAGACCAACTCCTACAAGGACCTGCTGAAGCTGCTCGACGTCAATCCGGAGAAATCAGTCGTGGTCGCGAACAACCTAACCGAAGGGAGAGAAGGCCTGTGCGGCGACGTCGGGAAGGTGAGGGACGGGGCGGCCGTGCGGTCGGTGAAGCACCCGATCGGGGAGGGGATCGAGGTGACGATGATCGGCAAGAGCGATGAGTTTGGGATAACGGATTGGAAGAGGAGCGGCGGCGGCGGCGCGAACAAGGGCAAGGAGAAGAGGATGGTGGGGCGCGGGAAGAGCAAGTGGGTGAGGAAGTTCGACGAGGAGAGCGGAGAGGAGCATATCTTCAGACTGCCGAAGTCTATATGAGAATCCCTCTTCCGGCGAATTCGGACGGCGAATATCGAATTCGATGATATGTTGATCGACAAATCTCTTTCATCTCATTCTAAGGATGTGTATTTTTCATAGGTTTCGAGCAGTTTTAGTCTCTTCTACATTGCTTGTTATATTCAATAATTATTGATCTTTATTTCTCTGATTTTTTTTTGCACGAGTTATCCATACCAAAATAAAAAATTAAAAGGATATTAATGTGGTAATTGTAAATAAATGATTTGTACTGTGTGTAAATATATGATTGATAGCTTCGTTACTAATATTATTATGTGTAGTAATTGGGACTCCTTTTGAGGATATTTGTTTCTATTGGATGTTTATTTTGTGTACTTTGTGAATTAGCCTGAAGTTTTTGATCAAGTTATTATTACTTGTGGATTTGCTTTATGCGAGTTTTTTTTTTTTTCAAAAAAAATATTTCCAATGTTTTGGATTCTCATTGTAATAATGATGATAATTAAAGGGAAGTTTTTTTTGCTTCAATTATAAGACATTTTGAAATGGGCCCTCAACTTTAGATTTTAACTTTTTAGTGATTTTTTTTTTTTTATTTGCATTCAACTAAAAATTTTGTCGAATGTAATTGCTCGATTAGCTATTAGCTGTGAATTGTTGCAGTTTATTTATTGCAAAGCGATTAGTTAGACTCATTGAATTTAATAAAATTATTCGTGAATTTGATAAAATTCCTAATTTTTTTGTTTAAAATCACTCTCAAGTTCTTTGATGATATATTGAAAGTGGAGAAGATAATAACCATTAAGTATCACAAAGTTAAAAAATAAGGGGGTCAATTCAAAACGCACTATAATTGAGGGGGTCTCCATGCATTTTCACCTTGTTTTTTTTTTCAATTTATTTTTTTTTTTCAAATGACGGTTGGTATTGTACTATTGCGGTGGGTTCCCGCCACCACAACGACCTCCACCACCATACCATCCTCCATGGCATCATCATCATCATCATCATCATCATCACCACCACCACCATGGCCAACCATGGCCATCATCATCATCATCATCATCATCATCATCATCCCCAAGCTTCACTTGGAAGCGATTCCTCTCACCACCACCAAACCAAACCCTCCTCTCCATCGCTTCCCCCAAATGCTACCCCGAACCACACACGCCACACTCTCACCTCTCTCTCTCTACGATGTCGCCGGCGTTTTCCCTCCTCGCCCTAACCCTCGCCCTGTCGGCAGCGATCGGGGCCGTCTGTTCTCAGATCAACGGCTGCAGCGCCGATCTGAGTGCTTTCCTCCCCGCCCCCTTCAACGTCTCCGGCCTCAGTTGTAGGCCCATGTGGAACAGCTTCATCCTTAGGGTAAATCAATCTCTTTTTTTTTTTTTCTTTTTTTTTTTTTTTTCNTTTTTTTTTTTCCCTATAGACACTTCTTTTACTTCTAATTATTTTAAGGTAAAAGCATACAGAAATTATCTGAATTATAGACTATTTTAAGTCGGCTATACAGTCTTTCGAAATTTTGATTTTACTACTCAACATTTCAATTTATTTGATTTGAGTCGATCAACGGTAATTTGATTCTAAAATTTAAGCTAATTATTTGCTTTAACAAATTTATAGCAGCAAGAATTGTATAAAGTATACTAACTAAACCTGCAAAAATAAATAACACATTCAAATATTAAAGTCAAATTATTGTTAGTTGGTTCAAATCAAACAAATTGAAATTAGTTGGGTAGTAAATTTAAAATTTTGTAAGGTTGGATAGCTGACTCAAAATTGTTCATAACTCAGGCAAGTTCTACTTTATTTTAATTTTAAGTTACTCTAGTTTGTTATGTCGGAAATTTTACTAAAATTATCGGCTTTATGTATTTGAAATTCTCCAACTAAACCTACATTTTTGTGATCTGCATTCAATTTTTGGAATCCTCACAGCAGAAACATACAATAACCACAATTCTGCATCTTATCTTCAATGCCTACCTGCTGCAGCATTCTCAGAACCAGGATAACATCTTGAGCATTGTGCTGTCCTCTCCGTACACGTCGGGATGGGTCGGGATCGCGTTCTCCAACGATGGCATGATGACCGGGTCGAGCGCGATGGTCGGCTGGATCGGCAACGAAGGGCGGGCGTACATCAAACAATTCTATTTAGGCGGCCAGACTAGTTCGCAAGCCGTCGTGAATAAGGGGAATTTGCTGCTCAGCAGTGATGCTGCTCCTTCAGTTGTACTTTACGGGGCGAGTATCTACTTAGCATTTCAGTTGAAGTTTCAGGCTCCCGTTACTCGCCAGGCGCTTCTGTTCGCTTACTCGACGACTCCGCCCATGAATTACCGTCTCACCGAACACGACGATAAGACGTCGGTCTCTTTCGATTTTTCTCCAGGTAAAATTGCGCAAGAAATTTAAAGTTATTCGTGTTTCAATGTGGAATTGTATTCAAGAAAGCACTTAATCCCCTCAAACATTTGATTTTTTTTTTTTTCCTCTCTCTCTCTCTTTTGCAGGAGCTTCTGCTTCTACTTCTACTTCTCCTTCCTCGTCTTCGTCGTCTTCTTTTTATCCATACGAGTTGAAAAGGAATCACGGTGCGCTAGCCATGTTTGGATGGGGAGTGCTTCTACCTGTCGGTGCCATTGTCGCGAGATACTTCAGACGAAGAGATCCTCTTTGGTACCACCTTCATGTAATTATTCAATTTGTGGGATTTCTTATCGGCCTCGCGGGTGCGGTCGCTGGAATCGCTCTTTACAACAGAGTACACTCTAATTTCACAACACACAGGGGCCTCGGCGTTTTTATCCTTGTGCTAGGTTCTCTGCAGGTGTGTGGAATCTCATTTCATGGAAAATCCTCTTTTTTGCCCAAATTGTCGATATACTGTGTATAGTTTCTTCTCTTCATCTGTTAAGCTGTCACAAAAGAATCCGGTTTTTTGCCTTGCGAACTTAGATTGTGATCTATGAACTTCATTCAAATGTGATGTTCTTTGTTTCCGAAAGACGATAGTCAATTGCGATGTGACTGTGACTTCCTTGTTGTTCAGGTAATTGCATTCTTCTTACGACCGGATAAGGAGTCGAAGATCCGCAAGTACTGGAACTGGTACCACCACTGGGTCGGCCGGCTTGCTCTTTTCCTCGCGGCGGTTAACATTGCTCTTGGAATTCAAATTGGAGGTGCTGGTGATACCTGGAAAGCAGTTTACGGAATTCTCCTCGCCGTCATCTTAATTTCCGTTACAGTCCTCGAGATCGCTTTCTGGGTAAGATAAAATGGTCTGAACAAACCTTTTTTGATCCGATTCATGTACGAAGCTTTTGTGAAGAACCTAAGAGATAGAATCTGTCGCAGATTGTTCGTTCATCTTTTACTGTGATCAGATCGAGCCAATTCTGTCGGTAGTTTTCCCATTTTCATTCATATCTTCTCCTTTCTTTATATTAATGGATTAACTATTGAGTCGATTCTTTCATGGTTTCAGTATTGTAAACTAGTATACAGTTTGTACTTGATCCAGATATTCTAATTGACGATTTTTACGGAATCAAAACTGAAATTTGATTTATTGCAAAGATTTGATTTTGCGGTCTCTTCGCCATCCTGCTAGTAATTTGAATTCAGGAAGAAGAATACTGTGTATGAGATATATATAGTACAAAAGCGAATATTATCCTTAATTAATGAGCTAAGAAGCTTTGGGCTTTGCAGAAATGAAAAGAACCCAATTGCAAGAATTGCCAATGCATCAGTTCTTTTAGGAGGTAAATTTTGGGTTTAAGCTTCTGTTTTATCATGAGGTAACTCATCTACAATCAAACAAATGGGTCAAACAAATTGAAGCATCCGCGTCAATTCTTTTCAATTAAAACTGTTTGAAGAAGAGCACTAGAATGTTTTGACTGCAAGCTCCCAAAAGCTAGCTACATGTTGCAGCAAAATCAAAAGTTTAAAATCAGAGCTTTTGCTTTTGAGACCAAGAAGCGCATTTTGGCTTTCCACAACAGCAAAAGCTACAGAGCTTATGGTTGCAAGATAGCATGTATTACCCTTTTCAGACTAGCGAATTGGTCCAGAAGCCAAGCCAAACAAGCATCAAGTAGATCTCATATTCAACTGCCACTATTTAGAAAAAGACTTTCTATTATGACATCCGTGATTTTCTATACCACTTTGGATACACAAAACTACACCACAAAAAAAAAAAAAAAAAAAAAAAAACCATTGATGACCTAGTTGATTCGATAAGATTACACTTTGCGCAATTACTGTGTGAGTTGTTGTAGACCAATTAGCCTTTTTGCCGAAAAATCAGCAATGAAATATTTACAGAATCAGTTTAGTAAAAGAAAATGTAAAAGAGAGGAATTCACAAAGAATCAACCCGAAGTGAACATTGTCCTCCATTAATAGACAACATTTAAAATTTATAAAGAATTTAAGAGAGAGAGAGAGAGAGAGAGAGAGAGAGAGAAATTGTATACATTTATTTATGTCTCTGAGAAATAAATTTAATCACCAATCGAGAGCAGTACCAATATAAGAACATGCTAAATATTAAAAACGTAACACTTAACGGCAAAAGTACAATCCCGAATTTTTAAAGAGTCATAAATCCATCTGAAAAATTATTATTATTGTACACAAGAATCATCATGATATGATGAGAAATACACCAACAAAAATTTAACGAGAACTTAATCTGAACTCAGTTTATTGATCGACCAATTTCCCCTTTACATCACTAAAAAGTTGACATAATTCAAAGCAATTTTTGTCTTCCTCTATAAATCCTGGTGGATACGACGACCGCATTATTGCACTTCAAAACAGATGCTTACAGATCATGTGTGCTATCAGAAAAAATTTGCTATTATTATTGGATCAGAAGGGCGTCGATGTTGCGCTTGCCCTCGGGACCTTTGCTGTACCAAGAAGAAACATAGTCACCGTAAAGAACCTCCCTATACTTTGCAGGGCGGTGCTCGTTTATTAGTTGCGGAGCGGGGTATATTTTCCTCGCCTTTGATGGATCGTAGAATGTGGCAACAGAGAGGCGAGCGCGGTTAGAATTGACGATGGCTCGATGCTGAGCACTCCTATACTCCCCATTGCTTATGATCTGCAGAAGATTCAGAAATTTTAAGGTACATGTGGGAGAATTTTCCAAGCTCCAAAAGAAAGATAGTGAAAAGAAATCATAATTCTTTTTGAAATAGAAGTATCAATAACCCCTGAACTTTATATGTCAATTTACACAAAAAAAAAAAAACTTTTTCTGGACCACCATGTTAGCTCCAAACAAACTCCTTTAGCTTTTCCTAAATCCCTAGTACCGTTTGGTTCGGGTATAAGCAAGAACTAGCTATTACAGGGATAGGTACAAGTATGGGGATAAGAAAAATAGCGTTTAGATAAAAATTGGGTTGTTCCTGGAGATAAGAAAAATATTAGATAGTTTTGTATAAAAAATAGAGGTGTTGGTAGGAATAACAGAGAACTACTATTCTCGGGTAAAAAAATTAGCGTTTGGATATAAAGGAGGGGATAAGGGGCTATCCCTATCCCTATCCCCTAACCAAACGCTGCCTTAAATTATTTTCAGAATCAGATGCTCCTTTAGCGACGACTGGAAAAAACTAATTTAAGATTAAAAGATGGTTAGCGACGTGGCAATTTTAACCTTCTTTTAGTTAGTTCATGATCAACAACTCGAAACCTGCTTTAGAAAGTTATTTGATCAACTTAAAAGAATAAGTGAAATTTGCCAATTAAGCAATTCAGTGCAAGGGGTTTTATTAAAAAAAAAAGAAAAAAAGATAATGAGAGAAACAGTCAAGGACTAATCTGGTGGTTGAGAAAAACTAAAGGCTACTTCCATTGTCCAAAATTAGGGACCTATATAAAAGTCACCCATTAAATTATAGGTACTTTACGGTCAAATGGCATATTTCCATTTGCAACACTTATCTCTACTAGAATATTTAGCCAATTCCATAACTAATATACATATAGCAATAAAATATTAAAATTTAAGCAAAAAAGTGATAGTACCTCCATTTGGTCTGCTAAGATGACAACAATGGCATCAGGTAAAGGCTGCATGATTACCCACTCCCCGTCCTTCAATACCTCGAGCCCTCCCACGTCGTCTTGGATTAGAAGCGTTACGGTGCCCATATCGGAATGCGCTTGCAAGCCAAGAGCAAGTTCGGGTTGTGGACAAGGAGAGTAGTAGCTTATTGTGATGTTCTGGTAAACTTCCCCAACTGCCTCTTCAATATACGAAGGCGGTAAGTCAAGACTTCTCGAGATCAAATGTAACAGTTTTTGAGCAAGCTCTTTCATACTGTTGCTATATTCCACCACAATATCCCTGTGCATCTCAGAACGAGAAAGTTCAAGTCTCGCAAAAAAAAAAAAAAAGCTCTCCAAATGTTGAGAAACTTAATCATTGAACAAACATACTAAAGGGATTACAAGGAAATAAAAGTAGCAACATTCTATCAGAACAAGGACCTGTATCACTAATTAAAACCTAACAAGGTCCCAATTCAAATGGAAGGAAGAAAGGAATCTCATATACTGTACTCTATGTTCTTCAGAATGGTGCAGTACCTAAAAGAACTCGAAGCGTGTATAGATAGTCGTAGACTTTTAAAAGAGCTGGTTGATTTAGTGGACAGAATTTTTGTACACCAAGTCAACTTCAACGTTGTTGTCTTCATACCATCATGCTGTTTGAGGAACTGAACAGTGGAGAATAATAATTTTGAAAGACATCAGAATTTTGAAAATGATGTGACCCAACTTTCCTTTTTAATAGTTTCCTTTTATTAAACAAGTTCAAATTTAAATATCTGTTATTTAGGAATATAATTAGGGATAGTCAATTATCTTGTTAGGAAATGGTTAGGAGTAGTTGAACTCTATATAATGTAACCGGGGCGTTACAAGAAACTATCAAGTAAAATTATCTCTTTTCCCTCATATCTTGTCCCTACCTCTCAATTTCTTAATTCTCTGGAGGCTCGATCCCCTCGAAGTGATCGTTTATCCCTATTGATACGGTAGGACCGTATCATTTGGTATCAGAGCTTGCATGGTCCTGNCTACATGAGGGACCGGTCTCTGAGAGACCGGTCTCTCTACCTGGGACCGGTCCCAGAGAGACCTTCAGCCCAGACTTAGCCAATTTTCAGCTTCGTCCGTTTTCGCTCCGTTTTCGCCCGTTTTCGTTCGTTTGACCTCCGATTCGTCTCAAATCGAACCGAGACTCTCCAAACATGTTTTCAAACATGTTTTCATCATCTTTCCATCCTCGCTAATGCCGGATTTAGCTCACGGCCCAAGTTAGCCTTTCGGGTTCCGTTTTCGCGCCTATGCGCATCGAAACGCCCGATTGCTCCAGAACTTCACCGAACCTCACGAAACCATCCAATTGGCTTTCCAAAGCAACGTACACCATAACTTCATAATTTTAGAAGTCCGGTACCTTACAGTTCCGATGCCTCCGGAGGTGAGCACGGTGATCGTTGGTCAGTTCTGATCACAGTGCTCACCTCACTTTGGATCAACGAAGTCCGGTTAGTTCTGTTCGGCGCGTTTTTTCCCATCTACGCGCTATTCGTTGAACCTTCGGGTTGCTCCCGCGCTTCGCACAGTGAGCTGTTGTGCTCTGAATCATGAGCACGGCCTCCGGTACGTCAAGACCAAGCAGTACGTGTCTCGGCGGAACTTAGAAGTTCTCGGTTTGCGTGAACGAGCCACTTAATCGCCCGATTTACATAAAATGATAGGATTTTATGTAAATTGAGGGGCTTTTATGCATTTGTGCACCTTGTGGCTACTGTGGGCAGTGTGTATGTGTTTGGTGACCTCTGGACTGATTGTCCATGATCCGATAGCCTTCGCGGAAATCGATGAGTCGATTTCGGTGCGTTTTTCGGCGAAATTCGCCGAAAGAACGCGGATTCGATTCGGATTCCTTCCGACGTGGTTTGGTTGTCCTATGATTTGTCGATGAGCCTTGTTGGCTGGTCACCATCATCATTTTGTGGGTTCAACGATGACGGGTGAGCGACGGTGGATTCCGGTGTCAAAATAGACACTTCTGGGAACCCGGATCCGAACAATTATCCGATGACAATTATTTGGTTATGTTATCTTTTGTTTGCTTCCAAGACATCCAAATCGGAGTGTTTTGTGGCAGCGGGTGACTCGTAACACGAGTCGGTGAGTTTCGGGACACTTAGTGGGTCCCGACGGCATCCCGGTGTGGTTTTTAAGACTTCCGGTGAGTTACGGTGATCGGTTTTGGGAAACCGATTCGGGGACTTGTGTGGGGGTTTGCGAGTCTCGTACTTTGGGTTAGTGGGTTGGTTACTGACCTGGTGGACCTTCGTAGGTCCGGTTGATGATCGTGTACAGTTGGGAGACAGGTGCGACACTAGTATAGGTGGGTACTTCGATCCGAAGTCGGTACAGTGGTGCACGCTCGGTAATGGTTTCTTACCCTTACTCTTCTGTTGTTACTATTGCATAGTATATATTGAGCCTTGCACCCATGTTATTCCATTATACTCTGCTCGTTGTTTGCATGCTTAGTATCCTGAGTAGGAGTAGAGTAGTTCTATCTATATGTGTATCTGTTGACCTGGTTGGTCGGTTGTTGCATTTCGTATCTGTTGACCTGGTCGGTCGGTTATTGCATTCCGTATCTGTTGACCTGGTTGGTCGGTTCTCGTACTTCGTATCAGTGACCTTTTTGGTTAGTTGGACTCTGTGGACTTTGGGTCGAGACAACACATCGACTCTCTCGTCATGTGTTTCGATCTGGTTGATCGAGGTTCGGCATTGTACGCCCTTGTTTCTGGCTTCGGCCTAGGCACCGGCTTCAGCCGATTTTTGTATTGAGCATACCAGCATGACTTAGTCACAGCACTTGGGGGTATTCACGACACCGGGTTGATTTGGCCACCGACCGGAGGTGTGCTTATCCGGATGGGTCGTCCTGTGGGGCGGGTGAATCAGGTCGGTGCAGATCAGTGACAGGCAGCGCTTGAGGTCTGCTGACCAATATAGCAGGCACTAGATTGGGTACAGTTTTGGTTTGGTTACCTTGAGGCATACTCAGCTTTGCATTCCTTACAATAGCAGTTTTGTTTATTGCTCATTTATCTGTTATAGCTACTGTAGTTTCTTCGTATCAGCATCTATATTTGTTTACCATATTGTTGTTTATCTCTTCCTGATCCGGTGAGTACTCCTCGCCTTCGTCGGCTTGCGGTACCCACTGGGAGGGGAGACATGTTTACATGTTCTCACCTCCCCTACCATTTTTCAGGTATCGCAGGCGGTGAGAGTAGAGACGAGACGTGAGACACGTTCGTAGTGGTCGCTAGAGCTTCCAACCCGGCTTGTTGGTTTAGTTCCTACCCTGTTTACTTTTGTTATTAATAGCTTTGATATTTCATGGTTCAGTTGGTTTATGTTATTCGAATTCATGTGGTTTTGAATGAACTATTGAACTTGTGAATTTTGTGAAAAGGAAAAATGATTTTCTACCCCTCGTGGTAGCGTTTTAAAAAGAAAAGGTTTCCGTGTGGGAAACAACGTTCAAAAGAGTTTTTCTTGTGGTTTCTATGTTTAAACACTGAATGGTAAATATCTGGTGAATGGTGAATGAATGTTGAGAATTGTCTATTCATGTATTGTGGTTGTATCCTAGTTATACTCTGTTTGGACATCTTGTACTTGCGCGACGCCGTGCAAATACAGGGGAGACTCTGTCCGTGTGAACAGTGGATTTCCTGTATTTGTGGCGGATTTGGCATACCCTGGGGTCAGGTTTTCAAAAAAAAAAAAAATTCTAGTTACTTCCGCTGTACTTTCAAACCCAAAGGGATCCCGGGTCGTGACATTCCTTCTATGGAGAACTCTATGATGGTGATACCTCGTGTCACGCGACTGGAGTTTCCCCGGTTTGATGGCGAGGATCCAGCTCGATGGGTGTACCGAGCGAAACAATTTTTTAAATTTAATCAAATACCAGACATCCAGAAGGTTCCGCTAGCATCCTATCATATGGAGAATGAAGCGTTACAATGGCTTCAATGGTTCGAGAAGAACCGTGGAGTCGTGGCTTGGGTGGAATTCGTAGAAGCTCTTTGTACTCGTTTTGGTCCAACTATGTACGAGGACTATATGGGATAATTAGCAAAACTACAACAGGGTTCGGCGCAAAGTGTTCGTGATTATCAGGCTCGATTCGAAATGCTAGCCAATCGCACTTCAGGACTAACTGAGGCATTTTTCATACGTTGCTTCGTTAGTGGGCTGAGGGAGGACCTAAAGCATGATGTCCGAGCCTTCCAACCAACTTCTATGTCAGCAGCCATCGGTCTTGCTCGTCTACAAGAGGAAAAGTTGATAGCTCAACATCGTATTATAAATTCTAAGCCTTCTCTTTTGTCTGCCTCAACAACACCAATGTCTAATGAGACGCTTCCACCCATAAAGCGCCTCACACCGGCTGAAGCGAAAGTAAGAAGAGATCAAGGCCTTTGCTACAATTGTGATGAAAAATATAGACCCGGACATCGATGCAAATTAAAGCAACTATTTTTTATCGAGGCCGAACCTGATGAAAATAGAGAAGATGATATAAAAGGATTAGACAAGCTTGAGGATTTTCCACCTTGAGGACAAGGTGGCTTTCGAGGGCGGAGGAGATGATGCGACCCCAACTTTCCTTTTTAATAGTTTCCTTTTAATAAACAAGTTCAAATTTAAATATCTTGTTATTTAGGAATAGGCAGTTATCTTGTTTGGGAATAGATTTATTAGGTATGATTAGGAGTAGTTTAAGGATTTGGACTCTATATAATGTAACCCGGAGTTACAAGAAATAAGAAAGTAATATTGTCGCTTTTTCCTCATATCTTGTCTTCTCTTTCTACCTCCTCTCTACTTCCCTACTTCTCAATTCTTTCGGAGGTTCGATCCCCTCGAAGTGATCGTTTATCCCTATTGATACGGTAGGACCGTATCAGATAGATAGTGGTACAAGGAGTAAACAGACCATATCCTCATGAAATTGCCTATGACATGAATTATCTGCAAAGGACTGGGCCTGCACAAAAGAATGATAATGAAAGATAACAGTGTTAACAAGCAACTCTTATCAACGTATACTTGTGAAATTATAGTAACCAATATCCTAAACTAATAT
This sequence comes from Ananas comosus, assembly GCF_001540865.1. Classification (NCBI taxonomy): domain Eukaryota; kingdom Viridiplantae; phylum Streptophyta; class Magnoliopsida; order Poales; family Bromeliaceae; genus Ananas; species Ananas comosus. The sequence goes on along the minus strand of NC_033632.1, from coordinate 2,740,928 downwards.
AATAAAATCCACATTTGGAAACAAAAGATTAAGGCTAAAAGGTTAGTAAAATTCACACGGATTGGATACTCTATATCTTCTTAGCTAATAGATGGAATATTGGTTGCGGTTATGATATAATTTCTGTAGACATATTTTATTATAAAAAATTTTATCATAGATAACAAAAATCAAATGATAAAATTAAAGAGTAATCAGTTAAAACATGATAATTGATAACAGTGCAGAATTGTTTTCATGTAAACACATAAAAGTTCTATTTTTGGAGAAGCAATTGGACTGATCTTAGAAAAATTGGTATTTTCTTAGATAATAAAATTCAACATTGAACTCTTCATTGAGTATAATTCACATAAATCCTTTCCACAATGTACATAAAATACATACACATAATAGATAATATATACATGCACTTATATATATTAGATAATATGATCCAACATTGCCTATACATAATACATGAAGGAGAAGCTAACTAAAGGTCTATAAATTCTTGAATCTGGGCCCATTACAAGTTATGATAATGAGAGCTCCCCAATGAGGACAGTAGGGACCGATCGGATTGTCATCTATGCAAATCTCAAAGCAAGTTGAGTGTCATCTAATAACTCACACCCTGCTCTTTAGGGAGCTCCTAGTGAAGGTTTGTTCTAACTAAACAAAATTTACTGGGGAGCTCCCCAGTGAGAGGGGCAAGTGTGAGCTGCTGGATTGAAATCCTGCAAACCTAGGAAGCGAGTTGAGTATGAGCTGACAACTAACACCCACCCTCCTCACTTGGGAGCTCACCATTGCAGTTTCGTTTCCATTGAACAAAACTTTACTCAAGAGCTCTCTAGGGAGGAGGCTAGATGTGAATGTCCTAATACAATTTATGCGAACTTTAAGGCAAGTTGAGTGTAATCTGACAATTCATATCCGCCTCCATATTGGGGAGCTCCACAATGTTCTCTTTTAACTAAACAAAACTATACTAGCTAGCCCCCCAATATGAAGGGCAAGTGTGAACCATCGAATTGCAACAACATAAATTTCAAAACAAGTTGAGTGTATCTGACAATTCACACTCGCCCTCTATATTGTGGAGCTCCCACTAAAGGTTTCTTCTGACTAACAAAGCTTTACAGGGGTGCTCCCCAATAAGAAATGCGAGTGTGAATGTAGGATGAGTCTAGACAGCTGACAGTTCACACCTGCCCTGCTCATTAGGAGTTCTCCAATGAAGTTCTAACCTAATAAAACTTTACCGGAGTGCTCCCCAATGAGGGTAGGTGTGAGCAGTAAAATGCAATATATGCTATTTTGGAAATCAAGTTGAGAGTGATCTGACTTTTCACACTCGCACTCCTCATTGGGGAGTTCCCCAATAAAGTTTTGTTCCTTGAACAAAGTTTACTGCCGAGCTTCCCATATATGTATAGGCATCAATTGTGACCTGTCGGATTGCAAATCAGTGTGAATTTCAAAAGGGTGTAATATTACGGTTCATACCTACCCTTCTTGTTGCAGACTTCCCTACTGAAGTTTCATTCTAACTGAACAAAATTTTAGTGGAAAGCTCCTTAACAAGGAAGGCCAGCATGAAAATTTTGATCTAGACGAATTTCAAAGTTGAGTGTAATCTGATGATTCAAACCTGCCATCCTCATCATAAAGCTCTCCAATGAAGTTTTCTTCAAACTATACAAAACTCTACTTGGAACTCCCCAATGAGGAAGGAAAGTGTGAACAATCAAATTACAAACTATATGAATATCAGTGTGAGTATGATTTGACAACACTCTCCAACGAAGTCATGTTCCCTTGACAAAAAAATTTAGAGGTGTGAACTTTCGAATTGCATTAAATGCGAATTTCAAATTTCCCTAGAAAAGTTTTCATTTGTTAGTTGGGAGCTTTCCAATGAATACGGCAGGCGTGAACGTTTGGATTGAAAATAAATTAACTACAAACAAAGGTGAAACCAAGGTTTGTTATAAATATATAAATATATATTCTTTAATACATTGCTACCTGGAAAGAGCATAGTTTCTTCAAAGGCGGGCCATAATTTTTATAAAAATTCTTAATAAAAAACTTCTAAAATTAAATGCTTATCGAAATGACAAGACAATATGGTCTGATTTCCTGCCTTTTTTTTTTTTTACTTCCTTCATAGAAAACAAAAGACACTCAACACAGTAATAGTCTGTTAACAATCCATCCTTTAACTACAAAATACATTCCCATGCAATTCAATTCACATGAATCTCAAACAACTCTCCATAATTATTTTTCTATCCTATTTTTCTACTTGGGAAATATTCCTAACCTAAACTTTAACCTAACATAACATAAGATAATAGAATAGGGGTGTCTATAAAGAAATTTTTCATAGCTAACCTCCAAATTTTTATAGAATATTTTTCAAGGATTTTAGAATTACATAGTTACTTGACCATCAAATCACCCACTAACAAAGATATTTACTTTTTAGAAACCCCTGATGTATATTTCGGTAGTAATGGTGAGAAAAAAATAATTAAGTTATCGAACAATAACTAACTACAACAAAATGACAATATTATTGTCACGCCCCGAGACCGCTACCAATTTGGTCCGGTTCGAGCGCGTCGAACAGACGCCGGACGGACAGCACCTCCCCTGTCCGCCCAAGGCTCAAAGGTAAGATCATGTACATAGAATTGCCCAGGAATAATTCAATACATACGCGATCCAACAAGGAGAGAAGCACAAAGAGTGCAATACAACAAGAGCAAGTAACACAAGTGTACATACAAGTGCATAAAGAGAGATACATCTAGCTATTACTTTACATTCTATTTTTACATCTTTGATATATTACATTTTCATCTTCCAAAATGTAAGTACATATTTCTTCAAAATATAAGTAGCCCTCTCATAACTATCCAAAACATTCTCTAGTACACGAGGGTACTCTAATGCATAAAGGAAAAGCTACTAACTAGGCTCACTTAGGGCGCTATGCCCTTGCCGCGGTCCTCGCTTGGCTCGCCTCTGNAATTAGGGATAGTCAATTATCTTGTTAGGAAATGGTTAGGAGTAGTTGAACTCTATATAATGTAACCGGGGCGTTACAAGAAACTATCAAGTAAAATTATCTCTTTTCCCTCATATCTTGTCCCTACCTCTCAATTTCTTAATTCTCTGGAGGCTCGATCCCCTCGAAGTGATCGTTTATCCCTATTGATACGGTAGGACCGTATCAGAAAATAACCAGCTTTTGTTAAATGATAAAAACCAGTGACAGGATAAGCTTCTTCTATTTGTTTGCCAGAGCATTGAGAAAGCGAACCATAAAACTTATGCACAATAACTATGCCATCTACTACAAATTTACACTTCTATCAACGGACTATATTGAGATTGCACCAAGCAGGGTTACCTGAATGAAAGATATAACTTTTAAATTTTGATTTCTTTAGCTTGCAATACGTAATGATGAATTGCTTGTTCAAACCGTACATGACCTTATGCTCGACACGTTACTCATCAATTACCAGACCACCTTAAATACCATGCATCATACTACGCCACGTCAAATATTAGCAGTGGTTCCTCTCTGATTTTAGAGCACAAAACAGTCCAAATCACTCACCTTATGTCAAGTTACACTTCAAGCTTTGCATAAACCTTGCATATTAAGATCAAATAACCATAATCTGCAATTATAACAATTCCTACTTGGTTCCTGTTATCTGGACATTTATATACACAGCACTTTACTCCCCGATGAAGTGATTCTTAAAAGAAAAGGCAGCACTTTTTATTGTTTGTAAAGCAAAGAAAGTGATCCCTTTTATAAGATAAAGTATACAATCTCTTTTTATGGCTAAGTACTAAATTGCAATATGTGTGATTCAGAGACTAAAAATATTCGAAAAGGAAAAAGGAGGCACCTTTTGTTCTCACCTGTAACTGGGGACGAAACCGGGCCACCGACTAGGGTTTCGCCGCGATTCCGGGAGCGTGTGGTGGTCGAAGTAGTCCCTCCAATCGAGCACCCCGTCGTCCTTGGCGAGCATGCGGCTCCCGTACCCCTCCGACGCGGGCGACGCGGGGTCGCACGCGAAGCGGAGCTTCTCCGCCATGGGCGCTGCGAAGAAGGAGAGCCCCGCGCCCCTGATCGCGTCGAGGAGGCGGAGGGGCACGCCGTGGTTCACCACGTGGAAGGCGCCCCACTCGGCGCAGGCGCGGCGGAGCTCGGGGAGGGGGCCGCCATGGGAGGAGGCGAGGTCGACGATGGGGACAGTGGCGGCGAAGGTGGTGGTGTCGGTGGAGCGATTGGGGCGGAGATCAGGGGGTTGGATGTACTCCTCGGGAAGGAGGGAGAGCCCCGACTCGGCTAGGGTTTGGACGCGTTGGGGCGACTCCATTGTCGACGAGTCGAGAACTCAGAGAGAGAGATGAGAGACTTTGGGAGATGCGATTTTGAATAGGGGAAGAGAACGGGTAAAATTGCAAGGTAAGGTAGTCCCTACCGTTATCGCTATACGCTCTCTTAACTTTTTATGCTCCAAAATGTTGAGTGCCACGAGAAAGTTCGGCATAAAAATATTTCGTGTTCGCACTAATTCGATTAAAATATGGAGAACATATTTCTACATATTTTGAAACACAGATTTGATCAAAAAGAGTAAGATAAAAGAACGATGTATACAAATAGTGCACAGTGAGATGCACTCTAATTTAATAGGTTCAATCACGTTCAATCTTACTCTCTCAGGTGTTATTCATTAATCATCCTGAGAAACAAAATTCAATTGCTCCAACTTTGTGCGAACTCCGCCTCCTTCAGATTCACTAAAACCAAATACCTACAGTTTATATCAGTACATTACATACAAAAAAAGAGACAAATATATATAAACTTAACAAAAGCACATTTCACTAATATGTAGAAATACATACAATCACAACATCACACAGAGAGCTCCAGTACGTAAAGATAGGTTTACATTCACATATATGTGCTCTATAAGGCACTCAAGCGAACAGGCACGCTAACGCGCACATCTTATTGCACAAAAGGATCTGAGATCACTAAGAACTAACCACAGCGACTCTTTCGTACCCAGCACCCTCTCTAAACCTCATGGGAACAAAGCACCGGCCGCCAAACCGCTGCTGCAGATATACAAGAGCGGCAAAGAGTAATCCTTCGCAAGGAACGATGATATCCCACAAAGTAGAATAGAAATCCCCTTCAGGTTTCGCGTATATGTAAGAGGACATCAATTGCGGAAAGTAATGTCGAGCTCTAAATGCATCGTAGAGGTGAGGCATCGATCGAACGACCGTTATACCAACATAGAAGAAAGGAGTTAAAGCCTTATTGTTTGAGTTAGAGAATAGATTGAAGATGATTTGGGGAAGAAGAAAACCATCTAGTATTAATCCTGCGTAGGCGATAAGATCCTTCCAGAGGGGCTGCTGAGTGGAGCGAACAAACCAAGCTATCACGGTGCCGATAATGTATAAAGGGAGGCACGCTAATAGAGTTTTTCCTTCCGTGGCCCACAAGGACTTTTTCTGGCCGACCGATGATGATCGTGCGGTCCATGCAACTTGGAGCAGGCGGAGCTGAAGAATGAGAGCTACCATGGTGGTGAGACGGACGATAACCTTACCTGCGTCAATCCAATGGCCGCTGTGGAAAAAGATGCGCCGCCGGTTCCGGTTTGCAAAGAACAAGGCCTCGATGTTTAGTATTAAGGGGATCATGTGGCCAAGAGTAAGAATCAACAGCATTGTTGTTGATATGGAGGGACTGATATCTCGATTCTTCTTGGCATGGTAGATCTGCAAACAAGTGAAGATGCAATAGAGGGTGAGAGAGATCACCACCATTGCGACCTCGATTTGCATTCTTCGTATTGCCTCCTGCGCTTGAACAGTGTACATGATGTTCGATGCGATCTTGAGGGGCTCAAAGTAGAGGGCATCAGATTTGTCTCTTGTGCTCATAATCGTACCGTTGGCCTCTCCATTCCTTTCAGAATTTAAAGGAGAGAGCTGCATGTTGATGAAAATCTCGCAGTCCATAGATTCAGTACTGTTCTTAACTTCTTTTCTAGTACCCGACAAACCCGGATTTCCACATCCTATCAAGTAAAGCTGACCCGTTGAAGAACTATACAATCCTTCTGCGGAGATTATAGACTCTACCGAGTTCCTAGACTCGCCAGTTGAGTTCCAAATTTGCATACTTACCGTATAGGTTACATTCAAGAGAGTACGATTCATTTCAGCATGTGTCGGATTTTCTACAGGGACCTCACCATTCCAGTAGATAGTCCGATCGCCAAAGTCAGTCTCACCGCGCGAGAGCAGATAGGCATGCCCCCATCCACCCTCACCCTTAGGATCTTGAAATGAGAAACTGAAACGCATGTCATTAGCAATCCTGCCGTCGGGGTATCTCTTCTCCCCTGCTACAACACTTGCGCTGTTCAACTTGAAATACTTCTTCACTTTGTCCAATTTGGTATACTTGTACTTCAATTTCGGGGGTTCATCCCAAAGATGATGCCCTGCACTCTTGAGCATGATTGGTTCAAAGTAGGATTCATCATCCTCCTCCTTGTTACTCCACATCCGCCCAAGAACCAAGCTCCTCGTCTTGATCGACAAATACGAAGGGAACCAAAAGCTAAGACCAACATAGCAATCCCCAATAGAAGTATCCGATAGCACAGGACAAGCCAAGAGGCACAACCGATTTGTCTTATGGTCCCAGAAGCCCTCACCAACCATCGATTTCCCCGGAACCAAAGCTGTGGTTGTGCGGTAGTTGTAATCATCCGAATCCGAGAACTCTACGAATACGTGAAACCGATCATCATCGTCAGAGCAGCTGCTAAGAATCAGCGACATAGCAGAGAATTTTTTGTAGTTCAACTTGAATGAGCCAAAACTCAGAAAACTGTAGAGAGTAGAACAGAGGGAGTCGCGATCGAGCACTAGTGGTTCTTCTTCTTCTTTAAATCGACGAAGATTAGTACAAGACTCATTTGCCTTACGAATTAAAGTGTAGTTATACATGTTCTGGGTGTAAGCTACAAGTGAAATTCGATCGAAATGGTTCAATTCACTGGCGGCGGATAGGATTTCGAGGGTACCTGTGATGACAGAGGTGGAGATGTTCGACGATTTCGGGTAACCAAGCTTGAGAACGGCGGGGAGGTAATCGGGGGCGCCGTCGGGCAGGGGTCGGAGGACGCCGTTCCCGACCATGCAGAGCGCTCCGGAGGCCTCCGACCAGAACCCGGCGAGCTGGAACACGGCGCGGAGGGGCCGGATGAGGCCAGAGGAGTTGCTGCGGACGGCGAGAGGGGGATAGGGGCCGGTTAGGGTTAGGGTTCCGGCGAGGTGGAGGATGGTGGGGTCAGTGGTTTGGTAGATTTGGCCGTGGTGGAAGCTGAAGGTGCCGGGCTTGGGGAAGAGGGGAGGGAGTCGCCATGACTTGGACCGTTGAAGTATCAAGTGAGAGGCTCTGAAACTGCGCGCCACGGAGTGTGCTTTAAATAGGAAAGTAGGAGTCAGAGTGGGGTGAGAAAATTTTGTTTTTAATTCCGCAATTTTTATAATTAAATTCTTTTTAAAAAAATTATTGTTAAATTGTCAAAATGTATTACTTAACGATAATTGACATATAGTTTAAATAGCTGATATCAATTTTTAAAACGAAGATCTGTTCGAGTACTTCAAAATTTTATTGTGGAATAATATTGTTACTGTGATATATGCTTGGTTTTTTTTTTTTTTTTAAGTTTTTTGAGAGATAGGTAGTACGCTACCCGCTTTGTTTATTTCATTTGAAAATAAATTTAGCTGAAAATGTGAATCAACTAGAATTCGAACTTAAGTCTCGGATACCAACCACCAAACTCTTTGCCACTTGCTCTAGAGACAGTCGGTATGCTTGGTACATTTCAACATAACATAAATAATAAATTTATGCAAGTCCAAACTCTTTTTACTTCACAACAAATTCTCCACATTTTGAGTTATTTTCTGAATATTTACATTCTAAAATAAAGGTATCCCAACATTTCTATATAAATATAGTACTATTTAATTTTAAAAAAAATCTGATAATATAAAATTTCGGAGGATCCAAACCCGCATTATATATCTGAAAATAATTGTTTTAGGTAAATGAAATAAAAGTTGTAGCAGATATTTATCCAATGGATTAGATTAATTGTGGTCCTTGGAGATAAGACTACACAAATTAAACATCAACCTAAGTCCACGCTAGTGGTATTTTCTTGCTACGAAAAGTCAAAGTCGGAGTCAACACAAAAAGACACGGATTTCTTTGGAATTCCACAACCCCACCATAAATAAACGATGTTGACGTTGACTCAACCCCGAACACCACAAAACCATTGGCGGATGCATGTGCAAGCCAATGGGGAGCCTCTATTTTGTGGGCCCCACTGGGAAAAAAAAAACCCTTTTCAGACCCCAAGGGTCCAACAAAATTTTTTTTATTAGACAAGTTTTTTATAGTTAATTCGATAACCCATTAATTTTTTTTTTTCTTTTTTCCTTAGCAATAGCAAAAAAAACCAAGCCTCTTTTATGCTACATAATTTTTCTCTTTACCTCTTCCAATTATATTGAATCTAATTAATATATTGATCAATATCTGAATGGTCAAATCCAATCCTGTTAAGGTGCAATATATATATATTTTTTTCTAATTGTTTAATTGGGATGCAGAATACAAAGTATGCATATGAATCAATATTTCTTTTCTTCCAATTCTTTAGTTGGCATTAATTCTATCTGTTACTACCGTCACAGTAGAAAGAGCTTTTTCTAGGATAAATTTTATAAAAAATAAATTATGCAATCGTATGTGTGAACAATTAATTAACGATTATTTAGTGACTTATATAGAAAAATATATGGTTAAATTACAGAAAATCCGTATGTAATAATCCAATTTTTCACTTTCCTCCCTGACATTTAAAAACCTACACTTTACCCCCTTGTAAAATAAAAAATATTCACAGGAAGGTTACGATGTGTAAAATGACCATTTTGCCCCTCGCTATTTTCGTCTTCTTCCTCATCTCATCTTCCTCCGCCATCCCTTCGATCGGTCGCGATTCCCACCTCAATAGGCAGTGGAGGACGGCGAGACGGGCGAGGCGGCGGCGAGGCGGCGAGCCGGAGGGAGGCGAAGCAACAAGAAAGAGGGCAGAGGGGTATTTTCGGCATAAAAAAATATTTTATAACGGAACTCTAATAGAACCCTAACAGTAGGGAACTCTAATAGAACCCTAACAGTAGGGGATGAAGTGCACATTTTTCATTTTACAAGAGGGCAAAGTATGAATTTTTAAATGTCATGAAAAAAAAGTGAAAAAGCGGGTTATTACGGGAGATTTTCTGTAATTTAGCCAAAAAATATATATATTTGACGATATTTTCAATGAGATTATTATGCACCGTTTTTAAAATATGAAGACATGCCAAGAACAATTGTTAAAAAAAAAGATTTTTTTTTTATACAATACTAAAGATTAGTGTACTTTTTTTTTATTTTCTAGTATTTTTATATATATATTGAACCCATGCAAGAAAATTTCTAGCTCCGCCACTGCACAAGCATCCTTTTCTGGAGGGAAAATTGATATTAAAATTTAGATTCATCAAATTTGTTCATAATCATATAATAAATTTCACGAACTAGAAGTGCAATTTACCATCAATAATAATTTTTCCTCCGTGATATAATCACTACAATGACTCTTTTGTAGTGAAATACATACTTGGTTTTTTCCGAGCAGTTAGTACTAACCAACTTTCTTGTAGATTTGTAGATCATTATTGTTTAACAAAAAAAAAAAAAAAAAACAAACGACCCAATGTTAAGCAACTGAGTTCTCTAAAAGCTCTTAATTGTTAAAGTGCCCAATAGGGGATAACTAACACTTCAATACTTGTTTACTTCTCTTTTTTCCTAAAAAGATGAAAAAGGACACTTCAACACAGGGTTGAAACTAATGTAAGGTTTCCAAAGCAACTAGTATCGAATCAAAACCTAGAGATATATACACTGTTTCTAGAGATATATATAAGCGAATCAATCACCGCAGCATTAATCCTATCACGTAAAATGGAAATATAAATTGTTAACTACCAAGACATCCTAGGCAAGAATGGTTACCGGCTTTGGTTCTCGTCGCAGTTATCTCAGTCGTGTTTAGCAGCAGCGGAAGAAGAAGTACCCGAATCGTCATTCTCCTTCATATCAAGAAACTCTTTGCAATCAACTCCTTTGGCGCTAAACTCTGTCAAAAGCTCGTCGAAGATCGTCTTGAGTGAGGCCTTGAAGTCTTTCATGTGACAAGTGGCCTTTTCCTGCTTTTCCGCCAGGACGTCCGACCCCACCCGAGCATCCGCCAAGTAAGCCTTGCACGCCATGAGGATCGTGTGCCCGCGCTGGTGGAAATGCCCAGCTACCAAGTCCTCGAAATGCTGCAGCAGAGTCGAGTATAAGTTGCACGATGAAATGTAGTAAAAGTTATTAGAGGATTGTAGTAGAAGAGATTGTAGAAGTGATGTACAGGAGAATAATGGACCTCAAATATCCTGTTAGTATGTGCATGATCATCATCTAATAGCTACAATAAATTCAACCATTTTGGTTTATTTAACTGATTTAGGGCGTGTTTGTTTCACCGGATCTTAGGAGTGGAAGTCACCCACGTCGTCGATGTATGAGCGCGGGCACTAGGAGGCGACCGGCAAAGTCAAAGATCAAACGCGGGAGCGGTCAGAGCATACAAGCTGTTCGAACTTTGTGCACGGCATGAGGTTGCGACTTCGTCCCCTACCTGGGCGAAGTTGAGATTCGCCCACGTATGGCTGGAGCCCACAACCTCTAGCCTCTTGCATCCCCACGAAACAAACAGGCCCTTAGTTCGCATTTTATAGAATTCAAGATTTGATATTAGTTGAGGTTTTTTCAATACAGACCCCTACAAGTATGCAGAAGTGTGCAAACACCCCTGCAAAGTTGGTATTTGAATGCATACCATTGAAAAGCTTGCAAATTTGGTATTTGAATGCATACCATTGAAAAGCTTGCAAATTTGCGCACATGCCCTGCCAGATGTCAGGGACTTAGAAAAATTTCAGCTTGGCCAAATCCCTAGCGCAACTTCGCTAGCTGAAGGGGCTGTCAAGGAGGCCCAAAACCAGCAGCCATTGTAGGAGACAAAGGGTCATATATAACCGCTGGACTTAATGGCTCCAAAACCACCAATGGAACCCAAGGGTCATGGGCAACCATTGGGATCACCTTGCATTCATGAGACATTTATGAGGGCTCTTTACTATGTAATAGTGAGCGAATTAATGTATGCTTAGTGGTGAATTAGTGTAGGCTAGATTCAATGTATCTTAGGACTATAAATTGTGGGGATAGTTATGGCCAAATACAAGAAGAGTTATGTATTGTAGTCCTATTTTTCTAAATAATAGAGTATTTAATTTTTTGGGAACCTATGCCTCTCTCTTCTCTCTCTTCTTTTTGCATACTTAGTCGTAGGACGCAGAGGTCCATGCTAGCAATAAAGAGCTAGGCTTGCCCATCTTCGACCAAGAAGGCAGGCGCCGTACAGACTTTGCGAGTAAAAACGCTTAGTCCGTAACATAGAGGTGTCTATGCAAAATTGCACTGCATACAAACCCTGGAAGATGCACAAGTGAAAATAAATGCAGTTTTGAGAGACATGAGTACAAACACCAAGTTTTTAGAGGTATTTGGGCAATTTCATATATTAGCAAGCGACACATATTTCCCCCCCTAAAAAAACGGTTTGTTTTAAAATTAGATGCCTACAACAGGACGTAGGAGGTTATTTCCTTTACCTTTGGTGGCCTCCGTAGTGAGTGCTGCATTGTCTTGCAGGACAGAAGGAAGACCTTCTCATTATAAGCCAAAGAGTTGGTTTCTCCATTGGGCGTATTAGCAAGCTTTACAAATGCCGGCTCATTGAAGTATGGCTTCTCGTTCAATACAAGAGCCTGAATAGAGAGCAACACCTGCAGGATGGTTGACTTCGACTTGCTCCATTTCTCACAGCCGCTTCCAGTCCATGTGTTCAGAAGGCTAAGGCAGACTTTTCCACAATGGTACAAGTTAGGGTTCAGTCGATATCCATGCGAGCAATAATAAACTTTCTGCACAACATAAAGTAGGTGACTTGTTACAGTCGTTTTGTATTTGATAGGTTTATTTATTGCAAAAACAGTCCACTCCTTTTTCAGATAGTGTGTTTTTTCCTTTTTGTTTCATTATTTTAATTACCCCTATTAAGTTGTTACTTGCATGCGTACATTAGAAACCTTGCTTATTCAAGTGTGTGCCCCTCCCGAGGTATTCATGCGAAAATGGTGTCTGCATATATACATCTGGCACAGGCATGAATCCAACCAAATACGGTTATGCAGGCCCACACTTAAATACCAGCTATCTCACTTCTTTGCAGGGGTATATATGCAAGAAAAGTTGCAATTTAACTCCACTTTCTTTTTTTCCAACTTCGGGCCTAAATCTCTTTTCATGGACTAGAATATCCTCTGCGCCCTTGTAGTAAATTTCACATGAAATATTCAGACGCTTTGCTGCTTGCCCATAAAAAGATGTTTCGGCGCAAAATTGCAAAACGAAAAAGGAGCTGATTAAAATTGCAAAATCCCAGAGAAGTGAACTAAGGAAAGAAACCCATCGCAAAAAACAAATACGCACCGGAGGAGAGTTTGGATAATCGGTAGGAAACCGAAAATCGAAGAAAAATAGTCCATCATGATAGGGAGTTCCAGATGGCCCTACAATTACCGCCCTAAGTAGGTCCATTCTTTGTTCATAAACTCTGACATATATCATCTCTATAAAATGGATATTTGTTAGCTGAGGCTAGTGTAAGTGAATTTCTCAAATAAATTCTACTAATTGATTACATATATGTCATGCAAGAATGATTTTGAAATAAAAGAATATAATTCATATAGTTCAAAACTTGGGAATTGGTGCAATCAGCAGATCTGGCACAAAACATAAACTACTATAGTGAGATGTATCTTTTAATCTGAAGGAATTCCTAGAAAACCAAATGCATACACAAGTGTAATAGAGATTGTAAATAATCAACCAAAGAAAAATGTCACTAGAACTTTCACTTTGATATACTACATTGACAGTTAACGACCTTCTTAGACTAGAGCTAGCAACATGGGCTAGCTACAAAAATGCCAAAAGGCATTTTTCATATCTTTCAAAAGATAGATTTTAATAATTTTCTTATAGTATCAAGGCCCTTTGTATATATTACATTTTCTTACCGCCAAGCCCTGATTTACTGTACTGCATTGTTTCATTTTCAGCTAACATGAAATAGCGGCAGTCGAGTGAAATAACGACGTGTGTTTATCAAGGTGGTTGTGTTATTAATGATGCCCCTTTTACTACACCACTTACATTTACTGAATCTAGTTAATTCCAGTCAGTAATTACTAACAAGGTTCAGTGAATCAAATGTGTCAATAATAAAACTAGCTCTATTAATAACACCATCATTATAAAGGTCATAGAAAAACTTCTAAACATATAGTGAAACCATGATTAAAAGGGAGGATTTTTTTTTTAAGAAGAAAATTATATCCATAAAAGGAAGAAAGAAAACTAGATCAGTATAACACTTAAACTGACAGAGTTAATATCAACAAGTGGTCAATATAGAAAGCACTAAATAACCAACATTTCCCACTGTTGCAATAGCTTTCAACAGAGAAGAGACTAACCAGGTAAATCTTTCTCCAGGACACTCCAATCATGTTGGATCCTCTTGTTCCAATCTTTCCCTGGCTAATCTTGCATTCAAAGAAAATTTCAAGAATAGGAAGATAAAGAAAAGGAATAGGAAAAACGGTGTTTAAACTTTCAGATAGATTTCTTTTGTATACATCCCTGAAGAAATGTGGAAGTCATAAATACCACTGAAAAGTTGGTATCTGCATGTGTATTTATAAAAAGTATATTTATTTGCATTCATGCCTTTGTCATGTGTATATACAAAAAATAGTTTTTGTATAAATACCTCTAGCAGGAGAACGGATGGAAATAAGTAAATTTTCCAAGGTCATGCATGCAAATATAACTTTTCAAGGGTTTTTAGGTAATTTCGTATTTTTGCACGGTTATATATGCCAAAAACCCAAAGCTTAACTGACCTTCAACCATGAAGAGTGTTTGGCATAATGATGATCTGAGAAATCTTGAACAATATCAAATTTCTTAAATGACTTGAATTTTGCATCAATTTCATCATAATTTTGTTCTATCTGCTTAAGATCACTTGCGCTTTCAGGTGCAAGTTTCTGTGGTGAAAATAAAGTATCCTCCTCAACCGGAGATAGATTCAAAGAGTCAAATTTAGCTGTCAAAGTGTGGTTGCTTTCATGGTTAATCAACTCGTTATAATAAGTATCTTCAGCATCTTCATATTGGCTATATTCGTCGGCTTGATCAAAGTAGTCAAGATCTTGTATCTCTTGCTCATGAGTTTCCAACGAGTAATCGATTGAACTGTTTGTGGAATCATTGTTTCCACTGGAGTACATTGTATTAATGGGAACGGGACCCTGCAAGAGCTTAATAAATAAAAAATAACAGGGTTATTTATCTATATTACACCTGCATAGTTATCTATACAGTATACACATAAACCCATGCAAAATCTAATATCCACACAAGCCCTTGCATCCCTTCAATTTAATTTCTTCAGTACATACCCTTAGACTTGCAAAATGTACCTCTAGAATAACCTGTTACAAAAACCTTTTCTATACAACCAATTTACCACTTGAATTGCAATGACTCCTGACATATTATAAGGAAAAATTTATAAGATACTTCACTCCTAAGGGTTTCATATGAAAGTCAAGTTCCACAAGGATTTGCATATAATTAGATGATGTTTGCAGGAATATGTATGTAAAAGTCCCAACATAATATTAATTATAAATCACAAAGGAATTAATTGGAATGGAATGTTGTTTCGTGAGTTTTCAAGAATTTGCAGGACCTTTGCTTTCAGTGGCCAACTGAAATAGTAAGAACCAATTTGCTTCTTCTTGAAAGCTGAGGATATTCCACTGATGATCCCAGTTGAATGTGGTGCTTTTTCATCACTAATATTAATTTTCTCATGAGGGAAAACCTGCAATGGAAAAGAAAAACATTGTGGCAAGAACACATTTGGGCAATTCGTTTATCGTTAGAACGTAAAACTGAAACAAACTTAGAAAAGGAAATAAGTGAATGACTAAAAGTATTATAGACACTATATTCACCATTGAATATCATCTAGATGTGTCCTATGTCTGTGTTTATTTGGAGATAACAGGGGATAACTGAAGCTATTCACCTTATGCAACCAAAAACAACAAAATGACACCTAAGATAGTTGTTCCAGTCAAACAGGGTATAAATGTATCTCACTATCTGTATCTTGTCGTACTCTATCCAAACATAAATCTAGAATGTGGCTATATGAGAAAATGGGCGATCGATCAAAATACAAAAAGAAGGCCAGTTGTAACTTTCCAAAAACGAAGTAAAATAGCTGAAAGTAAAATACTATGACCACCAAAATGCAAAATTGAGATTTTGCTAAACACTTTAAGTTCACGAACAGCTTGATCTGTTTACAAAAACAAAATGACCAACATCAACACAACCTTTCGCACCATTTCCCGTTCTCTACTCAAATTACACATACAATTGTTCTAAAATTTTAATCTTTGTTATACCGGGCATTTGTTCTCTCTTTCTCTTACTCTTACCACATAAAACCTGCTTCAATCTAATTACCTATCAATTCCATTCTAATCCTTCTTTAGTTCAACTTTAGCGATTCTAATCCCATCATTGGGAGCACATAAGAGCACGTAATAGCAACAATAAAAGGAAAAAAGGGGACGACGTTGAATCAAACCTGGTGATGCTTGCTCTTTTGATGATTCGAGCTCGAAGAAGCCGCACCGTTCGATTTGGATCGGAAAAACCTGAGATCGTAGAGTGCGTCAAAACCTAAAAATTAAACCCTAAGATGATAGAGGGCGAAAGTTGAACCAAATAGAATCGAAGCACGTCGCCGAGTTCGAATTGCGAACATACGTACCCGGCGCCGTCCATGGAGGGCCCAATCGAGTAGGCGCGCCCCCAATGATTACTCCGCCGCCGCGAGTGGCGGCGCCGATCGCCTCCGCCTCCGCCTCCGCCGCCGCCGCCGCCGCGGGGATCCGATCAAAGCGGAAGGAGCGGAGAGAGAGAGAGAGAGAGAGAGAGAGAGAGGAGAGAGAGTTGAACACTTGTGTGTATATTATTATGCTATTTAAAGAACTCTTTACCCACTCCGCATTTAGTTTCCATGAATAGTGGGGTGAAATGTACGGATTGTGACCGTACTATTTCGATATTGCTATTTGGTCCCTCAATAATAAGGTTTGCAACAAAAATTTGGTGGGAATAAATCTCGGTATGGCGACGGTCACATCCAGCATCCATTTGCTTTTAAATTTGTTTAAATTTATTGAATAAACAGTAGACGTGTCCAGTCCCCAATAAAGACTATTCCTATTACATTTTTATTTATATTTTTAATATACAATATATTAGCTTAAATGAACCGACATTCTATTTTGTGACGAAAGGTCATGTCGAGCCGACTCATGTTCAAAATTGCATGAGATTGGATAGGCCAAGTTATATTCGAAGTAGCGTGAGACTAATTAGGTCGAATCCAAATTGAGACTCGTGAACGCTGTATTTATATGCTTTAAGTGAATTAATTGCACATTTTTAACCGCTCGAATTTTTGAAATTAATAGTTAGCGCCAACGATTCGACACAATATCGGTACAGACTGATCGACATGAACAACACGAAACGCACTTGGCGGCTGTGGCAGGCAATGCCGACTAGCAATTCTCATTGAACGATGATAACAACGACAACAAATTATCGATTGTATTTAACGATTTTATGTTTCAATAGATATGAATTGCAGTTTTCGCTTTCGAGATTTAGAATCTTCTGTCCACTTCAATCAAAAACTCCAGTAAGCAAAATTAGAAGCAAGGAGCTTCTGAACTTTGTGATAAAATTTTGACCTTTTTGATCGTCCAACAATAAAATACGAAATATGTGAAGAATCATAAAAATGAGGGGCAATTTACATGCAAAATTTTTTATCCACTATAGTGTTGAAAATGTTAGGATTTGATTAGATTTGTAGTTAAATTCTAACTAGATTAGGATAAATATTTAAATCTATTGGAGATAAACAAATATAGATTTAAATATTTATCGGAGTAGGAATCCTAATTATACTAGAATTTGGGTAGCTTTTGATGTAAGCTATAAATATAGCATATGTGGTATTGTTTAGGTGGTGGTAGTGGTATGGATTAGCCACACCCATATGGCATAGCCAAAATGGTTATGATTTTAGTTGCACCTAGTGCATGGATGCAAGAGGACGTGTGCGGCTTTCGTAGCCGTGGGTTATTAGTATACCTTGTGCACGGATAATGGGTCATTAGTATACCTTGTGCACGAATACACAGAATGAAAAAGATGTCTTCTGGGAGTATAGAAGACGAGAGAATGGTAGGAGAGATTCAGAGAGAGGGCTCGGGTTTGTAGCTACTCTGTGCAGAAGAGGAGTCAGGTGTAATATTCTCTTATTTAATGAATCTTATTTTATCTGGATATTTTTCTCTTTTATGATTGTATCAGCATCTGCTGAGGAGACGGGTTTATGGTAAAAATCCGATTCGACGCTTCCGTTACAGAATCCCAACAATCGGTACTGAATCCACAGCAATCAGTATCGGAGCGGGTTGCGGATTCACAAGATCCGGTATCAGGGCGAGTACCGGATTCCCAACAGAAAATGTAATCATGACCATCACCACTGTATGAGGATTGGTACTGGTTCCTACAATCCTAATTTTACAAATTATTATCCTATTATTATTAGTTTAAATTAAAAAATATATTAAAATATAGATAAATAAAAAAAAATTTTAATTAATTTATCCATGTCGTATGAACGTTGATGCTTTGCGGAGAAGCAAAGCATTTTCCTATAAATGGTTCAGCGTAGTGGGCTGTGACCTTCCATGCGTATAATAATCCTAAGAGACCCTTAAAAAAGAACCTAAAAAGCAACTCAACTCAAGTGATTGCCTGTGGGGCCAATAAAATTCCTTCGTGGGTCTCAATAGAGTCAACCGTTGGGGTCCATTTTGCATACATGTTGTAGAATTCCCAAAATACCCTTACAATATAACGATTTTTGTTGATCAGCGAGTAGGGGCGCAAGCTCCCATGAGAAATTCGCCACGTGTATTACTAGACACGTGGCTAGTTCTTTTTTCGAGGTGTAGTGTTTGGTGTTTGGGAGTTGAGAGGTGATATATTTTGGTTCTGATGCGGTAGTTATTATTTTCCCGCGGAGAACAAGGGATTAGATGCTTGTGATTTTAGTTAATAAGTGGAAAGGACCAATGAGATTGCAACACGTATTAATAAGTCGAAAGGACCAATGAGATTTGCATTTGTTCTCACCTAATGCAATTTTTTATTTCGAACTGTTTGTTTTCCCGTGAACAGTTTTTAGATTAAAAATAATTTACTGAAAAAACAAAAAATAATAGTACTTTTTTTATCATCTTATTTATTACTATAAATTTTTTAAATAAAAAAATATCTGTTCGTCTCAAATTGTTTGACTTTCTATCAATTTAGCAATAAAAAGATAATAATTTTTACCTTGTGTTTAATCAAAAATTATTTTTAATCTAAAAACCAGTTTCAAGCAAACAAACGAATCAATATAAACAGGGCCAAANTGGTGCAAGAGAATAAAAAAAACAACACTAATTCTTTTATTATTATTATTCTATCAATTTCTCTCTACTAATTCACCACACATGGCAAAATCAATTACAATATTTTAAAATATGGTGTTACAAGCGAATTTAATTTACACCAGATCAAACAACGTATCGGGCATTTATGACTGAAAATAATTTCATTTTCCTCTATTTTCGGTGAAACAATAATATAATTTTTGAAGGAGAGAATCGAAGTAGAGCATTTTTAAAACTTGAACAGAAATTCAGAGACTAGTAGCGCAAATCTATACAGATAAATTCTTAAAATCTTAGGATATGATACTCGGAGCAACTAAAATGCAAACAAAGTGTTTGAACATTTGATGAATTGCAATTTGATCCTCAACATATTTATCAAGAAGCTTCGCAACAAATTTCTCACCAGATGTTTTCCAAACAATTGAAAGCCTTTGTTTGATCGCATGCCTTTAATTAAGTACAATAAACCTGATTCACTTCATTTGCCTCGTAATGTACACAACAAGATACATACATACACATCAGAAGTATAGTAAACAAATGTAGTCCTATGGCTACTTTCAAATTGAGCTATGTGATTTTGCTTCTTCGGTTCAACATCATCGACAAGCACAATTCCTGTCATGACGAGCGACTGACGAACTGCTTCTCTCTCTAACAAGTCGCCAATTTTTGAAATCCAAATTGGCAGAATATCCTATACTTTAACCCCTTAACCTGCAAGACTTCGTCACTTTGTCTCCATCAACATTCCGTTAAGCGATTTCTAGGGGAAAAAAGAATCTTTTATCTGACGCATCATTGTCAGTTGCACCCTTACCTATTGTTGGATATCAATTTCTGCTGGTTCAAGACTCGTGCAGAGTGACACCCTGTAGTAAAGAGGGGTGCATCTGAAAAAGAAGCGTTTGATATAATTTCTTTCCTGCAATCTATCACTTTGCTCATAGACCAAGAAGGAAAAACATAGGTTGTAGAATTTCAGACAAGCAATGCAAGAATCGCGATGTTTGTAGGGGATTTTTCCTGCATGTAGCTTGAACAAGACATGTTCAAAATGATCAAGAGACATGCTCGCGTATCTGAGACAGTGATATTGCTTATGAAGCTTGCCTGAATTTCTCCTTCAGAAGACATCTACCAATCTTCAAGCCATTCTGGAGAATTAAGTTCGGCAACATCCTGAGTCGGAGAGGAGATGGGTTCGACTTCGTCCACATTATTCTTCAAATAGATTTCAATTCGAGAAGTTATCTCCTCAGGAACCGGGAAAGTGCCATCGGCAATTCCTTTCCAATCAACACCCTTGAACCATGAATGATTTTTCACGGAATCAGGACCATCACTTCCTAAACGTGCAGTCTCAACGACTTCGAGTAACTGGAGAAAAGTTTTGGCAGCGTCAAATGATCAAAAGAATGGAATGAACAGTATTGCTTTACATCAAACATGAACACAAGGATTGACTCAAAAAAGGGGGCTTTTTTCCATATATTTCCTGCCAAAATTATCTATTTGCACATATACCTTGTAGCATCTTATTTTCTATATATACCCACAATAGTGTTTTCTTACAAGAATACCCTAGCCCGAAGTTGGGAAATTACACAATTTAAGGAGGAAATTGGCTTCCTAGAAATAGGGAAATTCTTCTTAATAAATATAAAGAGTAGAGTGGATCTGCAAGAAATATAAGTTTTTTTGAAGGTCCATACATGAGAAATATCTTTCCAATGATTTTGCAGGGGCAAACATATACAGATATTTTGAAGGAAAAAAAGAAGAAGAAGGTGACAAGAACCTTTGTGATGAGGTCGACGACTTCAGCGCTGAAGGTGTGGGGTAGAGTTAGTTGTCCTTTGGCAATCTTTGCAAAGGAGTCCAGTTCGCTTACCCTCCACGACCCAAATGGCATCTCAGCTTGGAGCATGAAGTAGAGCAAAACGCCCAAGGCCCACCTGATTATGCAACAGATCATTAAGGGAACCCAAATAATTTCTATTTAAGCTAATTTAAGTGTTTGCCTATCTAATCTCTCTTTTCCTATTAATCAATTATAATATGCATTATCGGAGATCTGTTCAATCTTAGCGCGGGAAAAAAAAATCCATTAAGCAACAGAAAAAGAGAAAAAGAGAAAAGAAACATTTCAGCTGAGCAATCCAGCAACTGAGAAAGTTTTCAGAAGATTGAAGCTAAGGGTCCGTTATGTTCGACGTACAATCGTGAAAAATTATTTTCTGTGGAAAAAAATTTTCTGTGGAAAAAAATTTTCGATAGAAAAAAAAAATTACGTTTTATAGTTTTTGGTTTGTAGGAAAAAAAAAAATAGTAGTTTTCCCTCAACATTTGTTTGGTTGGAAGGAAAAAAATCTACATTTCTTTGGTTTGGTGGAAAAAAATAGATGAAAAAGGTTTACGTAGCGTGAGTTTTCATTTTCCGCCAAAAAACAGCTGAAAACAAATACTTCAATTTTCTCCCAAATCCCAATTTTCTCCCAAATCCATAAAAACACTTTTAAGGGAAAATGTTTTTACGTCGAACCAAACAAGCGGAAAAGCATTTTTCATACCGAAAATAATTTTTTGGTTCGTTTTACGCCGAACCAAACACCCCCTAAGTACATCAACTAAAAGGTAAAAGAGCACATATGTGTTTGCATGTGGGCATAGTCAGCACATGCCTAGTGCCCACTGTTTGTATGATGCCACCGCTAAGACAGATCTAAAACAACATTTTGAGCAATAGAAAATCTATGGTAATAAGGTCTTGGAATGAAATCTTACCAGTCAACAGCCAATCCATGTCCTTTACCAAGAACCACCTCTGGAGCTAATGAATCAGCATTTCCACATATTGTGAAAGTTCTTTCACTGGTTAATTTCTTCGCGAATCTGAAGTCCACTAACTACAAAACATACATAAGTTATGGGGGGAGAGAGATCATTCATTTAGACAAGTTAAAAGATATGAAAAATTAACCTTCAAACGTCCTGATCGATCAAGTATTATAACATCTGGTGAGACACCTCTAAACAGAATAGATTTCTGAAAGTAGAGATAATTCGTTAGGAGTCCAAAAAATCATTAACTTTCACATATAAACAATATAAGCAGAAGGCTTTTACATGTACATTTCTGCAAAATCATCCATTTACACACACACCCCCGAAAATCTGAATTTCCATATATGCCCCTCGAAACTGCAAGTCCGCTACAAACGTGTCCTTATCCTTAGTCGGGAAGTCATCCAATTCATTGAGGAAGTTAGTTGTCTAATCGAAAAAAGTTTTTCTGAAGCAGCGTATAAATGCAGGTAGAAGGGTATAATTGTTAAAAAATTAAATTTTTGAAAGGGCATATATGAAATAGATAATTCAAGATGTATACATGTAAAAATCTCTATAAAGAACATATAATACACTTCAAAGACGGCAAACCTGGTGCAGTTCTTCTAAAGCAACAACAACGGAAGCAGCGCAAAACCGTGCAGAGGACTCGTCGAGGGGTAAGTGAAGTATAGAAGCCAAAGGACAAGTAAGGCAACTATTCAGCAATATTCCAACATATGATTGGTTAGCACAAGTGGACAGAACTTGTGAAAAACAAGCTGACGTGCTAAAACTCGTCAACAAGTCTCTCTCCTTCAGGACTTGCGCCTCCCTCCCAAGCTCTTTTATTTTCTTCTTGGAAAATCTTTTTAAGCTGCATATACTATCTGATGGGCAGTCAAAAACAGCAAACTTTATATTTGTTAATTTAACAGGGCAAGATTGCAATACTGCTGGCTACATTTATCACCAAAACTTTTATCCCTCACAACCGACGCACCAAACTTCAATTTCTGCTACCATTGGGTCTAGCTATCAAGTACCATTAATCTTTTCTGACAGAGCAATGATATGACAGATGGTTCAGCTGCAATGTCAATTCCAAAGACTATCATGCAATGATTCATCAACGAAACAGCTAATTCAACAGTGACACTTAGGCGTTAGGAAAATTTAACAGCACTTGACAGCTGGATCTGAGTGTAACAGAAACTCGAAGTTTACAGTTTCAACTTTCAATATTGAGAAATTAAAATCCGGCAACCTAAGCGAAACTTTGCAAAATAAACTAATTTACAAATTCTTCATTAAAAGATAATTCAGTTTGTACCATATTCTTCATGGAAAATGTGATTGAATCATGTTAAAAGCTAATCAAATGGTATAGCGAGCAAGTGAACAGTTTACACCTACCAGAACCTTTGATAACAACGAGACCAGTCTCGCTACAATCGGTTGCATAAATGCTCATCTTCCATTCCTAATATAATTGTATTATTAGAGCTTGAGTCTGCTTGGAAATCACAAATCCAAAACAATATAATCATCATGTTAATCCCATACCAAGTCAGAGAATTGAACCTTCACATCTGTTGCAGGAGCATCATTTATGTTTGCTTCCTTCAAAGGAACCAGAGAATCTTTTGCCCTGGGAGGCGAAATGCAATTTATTGGAGTTTATATTAGAAGGATCAAGGATGGAATTAAAGTAAATAAATAAACAACAAATAAAAGAATATGTCAAACATATGATCACTATCATCCAGTAGTCAATGAAAACATACAATCGATCTTCAAAAGGAAGTTTTGGTAGATGTCCAACTATTGACTCGAATTTCTCCCTAGTAATAACTGAGCAAACCACATCGCCTATAGAGACCACCATTAATGAGTCAATGCTCTGTCCAATTAGAGCCCATTCTCCAAAATGGCTTCCCTCTTCTATCTCTACCACATGTTCTTCCGTTTCTTCACTGTCATCTCCCTCCACATGCCGAGCTGGCAATAGGTTGCATATTACTGGGCTTACCACATTTGGATTGTATGTCAATCTCACGCGGCCCTTTTGAATAATGTAGAGACCAGAAGGATCGTCATTCTGCAACAAAAACGAATAATCTAACACATAGGTATTAGGGATCTAAAACTTACAATTTATCATGCATAAGATTTATATAAAACAGGTTACATGCAACAATACATATTAAGCATTTGAAGTTTATAAAATGCAGAGTATTATAAATTCAGCGATTGACCAACTTTTAAACTTCACGAGTAGAAGATAAAATTTATTTGAAGATAAAGTTTATCTTGCAGCAAAAAAAGAAAATTCTGAGAACGGGCTTCCTGCCAGGCACCTTATCAATTATTACTTGTCCATCTGCAAATGAAACTTCCATGAGAGACTCAGCAATCCGACTCAGTTGTAAAATTGTCAATTTTGAAAATAATTCTACTGATCGAAGCAATTTCAGTGATGACATATTGGAAAATTCAGACATCAGAATTCCTCGAAAATCTTCCCGTTTCAAGGCCCACAGAGTTCCACTTGTCACTGCACGAACCGACGCCTGAAGTGGTTTATTGTACCTGTAAAGTAACAATAATTAAGGAACCATGACACATACAATGCAGCATATATGTGCAAGTGCAGCATATATGTGCAACAAATCAAAATTTTCAAGGGCAAATATGAATATTCGAATTTTGCAGGAAACCATATGCCAATAGATAATTTGTAGGGCTATATACGCAAGGGTCAAATTTCAAGGAGTGAGTTTTTTTCTCGAAAGCAAATAAAGAAAAAAAAAGGAATTTGAGAAAACAGAGGAAAAAAAATAAAACTCACATCAGTGCTAGTTCCCCAAAGGACGATTGCTTCTCAGCTGTATATCGGTGCAGAATCTTTGTCACTTCCGTCCCATTCTCTTCCTGTTTCAAACATTTTCAATCAGCTTAATGATCAGAATTATGAAAATCTTAGACGAATTATACTAATTACAACACTTCAATTTGGACCAACTTCATTACACTAAAAAAGTAGGGTTTTGCCCTCCCAAAAATATTTTCATAGCCATCTAATACAAGCTCGAATAGTTTATGTATAGATTTATGAAGTACAATAGAGATGTGACACTTAAATTTCTTTTTAAGCAAACTAACTCCTATATTAAGATAACTTTAATGCCTGCCTGGCTTAACTTTCGGAGCAGTTTCTCTATGGTGATTAAAGAGGAACCAAAATCCATTGGTTTAATTGCTTAATCAAATCAATAAAGTTCACCAATTTGCGAAAAGAGAGGAATAAAACATTATGATGAATCCATGATTATTAAAGCAAGAAGATAGAAATGGATAGTTCACGAGCAAAGTAAAAAACCTGAATAGCTAGAACTTCAAACTCGCCGCTCCCTACAACATAAAAGCAGTCCCCTTCGCCGCCCTGCATAAACGCATTTATCATCTCTTCTAATATTATTTTGCCAAAAAAAAAAAAAAAATCAAAGTATCATATAATTCCTATTCTACCATAAAGCTACAAAATAAATAACCTGTTGCACCACTACATCCCCAGGCTTCACTTCAACTCTTCGCATGCAATCAAGCAAAACTTGGCACTGAGAATCGGTAAGCTTTCTAAAAAGAAAATGGCCGTGTAATGCCTGCTCAATATGTGCCTGGACATCCATCAAGGTATGTAAATAACTTGATACAGGAACTTCCCAGGAAGAGAAGTTACATTTGAAGAGCATATATGAAAATTATGATTTAGCGGCAACATCATGAGTAAATAGCAGAGAAATATACTTGTAAGTATCCAAAGTCACACAAAGTATGGATCGGAATACTTACTTTTTCTTCCCATGTCTTCCGATGTGATGGAGAAGGGGGAAGCCAAAAGTGACCATTTTCAAGGGAGCTTTCAAGCGCTCTCACTCTTGCACGTGAAAGATCATGTCGTGCTCTTTGGTTTCGAGAATTCAAATTAAATGTGGAAGGAGATTCAGATCCAGACACTTCGACAGCTTGTTGTAAAGGTTGTATTTGCGAAGTGGTTGCAGTCTGAACAGATCCCATCTGGTAGAAAAGACTTATTTCAGGGTGAGAACAAAAATTAAACATTTGTAAGGAAGAAAAATGAGTAAAAAGAATAAACAATGTAAAACAAAATCGTACATCAGTTAGCCCATTAACATGCACAACTATGATTGTAATGTCATCGGTACGAGTTTCATACTGTAGCCAGAGACGATAAGCTTCGGCAACAACTGCTGCACATGCGTCTCGAGGATCCTTATATCTAGCAACCTGGAAGTTTAGTAGCAGTTAGAGAGAGAGAGAGAGAGAGAGAGAGAGAGAGAGAGAGGACAAAAAAAGAACTCACACATAGCAATTGAATGAGAATTATGGGCAAAACTATATAGATCGAGCAACTTACCATCTCAACTACAGTTTGGCTGGAGAGAAACTCAAACACCCCATCACTGGCTATCACAAAGAAGGGGTGATACGGCGTTAACTCCATAACAAATATTTCTGGCGTCGCAACCACACCAATGGATTCAGCTATTGAATCTCCAATACTTCGCGTGAATGCTGTTCCAGGATACATCCCGTTTTGCACCCACAATCTCGGCGGATCGCCATCATCCCCTTCTTCTGTCCCCCAGCACTGCACAGTTGGGTTTTTTAAACCCTCTATCTGATCCAAAGTCAAAACCCTAGCACCGCAATGCTTGACCCTCTCAAGCTCATCAGTCCGGAAAGGAGTTTGGTCGATCGAAAGGTCCATAGCCACAATCTCATCTCCTCTCTTCTCGGCTATGACCGCCCTCGAATCACCCGCATTCGCCACATAGATCATTCGACCCCTTACCAGTATTGTAATCGCAGTCGTCCCACTCATTGTATCGTCTAAGCTGTCCGCATGAATCTGCGAATTCGTTGCCAAAAAGGCGGCGTGACAAGCCTCGAAAGCATCGCTATGAAATCGGCTGTTTCTAAGCAAATTTTCACATAATTTCTGTTTCACGAATTGTGAACACTGCGCACCATTCTCTCCATGCCCATCGAAAACACCAAAAAAGTGATCATCCGGACTTGTTCCGAATGGCGTGTGTATGCAAAAACTATCCTGATTTGGCTTATCCAGTGCCTCCGGGTAGTATCCTCTTTGGGACAAATAGGAATAGCTCAACTCATAGTTCCCTATAGGAACCCTAACTTTTCTCGATCCTTCGGGAGGCAGAAACTGCTGCGAAACTCTCGATAAACGGCTAATACCAACATCGGAGTCCCTTGTTAAACTTAACTGATTAAGTTGGTCTTCTTCTTCATCTTTGAAATCATCAGAAGAAGCCGAAGAAAGAGAAGAATCGGCAACTCCCTTTTTCCGGCTAAATTTACCCCTCGATTCATCGGTCGAGTTGGGTACTTCTCCGATGCATCCTTTGGAATACAAACACCCCATCAGTCGGCAGTAAAATCAATGCACAAACACCGAATGTTCCAAATCGCAGAAACATTCATAATTATCCAGCTGAGTTATCCAGAACTACTCATTTCAATCATAGTTTCACAAACTTTCACATATCTCCAACAATTCAAAACTTCGAAGAGAATCCCATCCAAATTATTCAAATAAACACATCCAGAAGCATAAAACACAACTGCAGCACAATACACGAATTTGATTCAAATCCCATGATTGCCAATCGTATTTTCAAAATCCATCGTACTGTCAAAATCCAAGCACAAAATTCTCCAAATTCCGCTCAATTACACACCCCTCTCCCAATTCCAACAAGATGGTATTGCACCCCAACACCCCTCTCAATCTCTTCAACACAATTTTCACCACTTCAAACAAAAACAGCAAGAACGATCCACAGTTAGAAACATCAACAGAGGCTACAGAAGAAGCAAAAGGTGGTACCTTCGGGATCCAAACGATCCAAATAATGAAACCCAGATGATAAAATCGGCTAAATTCGCCAAAAAAACAATTGGGGAAAAAAAAAATTGGAGAAAACCCCCACTGGATTTTGCCGCACCACAAAGCAACAGTAACTGCTCCACAAAGAGAGAGAGAGAGAGAGAGAGAGAAAGAGAGAGAGAGAACATTAAAAGAGCGAAAGGTTCCTCACATCACACGGCCTCTTATCATATATACAACCAATCGGTGAGTGGCACTGATGGGATGATCTGGGCCGTTAGATTATTTTGGTGGGGCCCACTTCTGTGAGGATACACTGCTCCTGCGAGGAGGGGACAGGGTAGGGTAAGCCGTGGGCTTCTGACATAAAAAAAAAAATCTCTTCTCGCCGCCCCGACTAGTCTCTCTCTTCCTCTCTCTCTCTCTAAATCTCTAACTCTTAACTCTTGTTGATGTTTTCCTTTTTTGCGCAATAGTCCTTACATATGTAGAAATTACATTTCAGTGTCTCATTATCGTTTGTAGTGCCTATTAGTTCTTCTAACAAATTTATTTCCCACATATCTCATAAGCCGAGACTACATAACGATGACTTACAAATCTAACTAAAAAAATTCTCAATTAAAAAAGATATTGATAATTTACTGATTAGGTGTCCGAATGATAATCATGATATTGTGGTGCTCGGCTTAATATATAATAAAAGTATAGAGACTTAAAAAATAAAATTAGGATAAGAGATCTACAGACATAAGATTGTTAATATATCATGAAGTAATTAAGAAAAATCTAGCGTTACTCTAGTAGTAAATAATTATAAAGCTACTAAAGTTTAAGCACATATTAAATATTTTGAGCCCTTTTAGTTATTAGCCGTCCAAACACTTCACTGATCGTGCCTAGTGCAAATGGTAAAGGACTTAATGATTGGTATCCGAAGTTTCAAATTGAAAGTCTAGTTATTTTATATTTTCAGCTAAATTTATTTAAAAAAATATATATGAAACGTGTAGCATACTATCTTTCTTTCTTAAAAAAAAAAAAAAAAATCATCCAAACACCTTTAAAATAAAAAGTACAAATTTTAATTTCACAAAAACTGAAACATGCATCTAATGAGGCACTCCTAACATACTGTGACACAAAATTGCAAAATTGTGAGGGACTGACATGCAAAAAATAAAAGAGAGAGGGCAAAATTTCTCAAGACAGCTGCGGTTTGTGTAATGTTCTGCTTGTCTGTTGGATCCTTGCTACTTCTCACCTGCCACCACAAAAACTCCAGCCAATGGGATTGAGGGCTTTCCCCTCCATGGCTTTTTCTGTGGGTCCCAGTCCTGGCAGCTTTTTTAAGATGATAATATTATCAAAATAAAAAATATATATATATATATATATTTGTAAAGAAAAATAATACAAATTTTATGCTCCATTTATCCAAAAGCTGAAATAATATATTTTTTAAAATTTTTAGTATTAAAAAACAGAGTTGGGATACAATTAATATTTTGATGGACGAGTGTACGATTTATACTTTTTTAAAAAAGCAGCGTTTGGTTAGAGGATAGGAATAGGAATAAACTCTTATCCCCTTTTATACCCAAATGCTAATTTTTTATTCGAGAATAGTAATTCTCGGTTATTCCCACCAACACCTCCACTTTCTATATAAAACTATCTAAAATTGTTTTTATTCTTGGGAACAACCCAATTTTCATCCAAATACTATTTTTCTTATTTCCATATTTGCACGTATCCCTATAATAACTAATTCTTGCTTATACCCGAACCAAACGGTATAAATTAGTGTATAGTTAGAATTGCGCTATTCAAAGATATGTATTAATATAAGTTAGACATATTGTGATGCAGGCCCAAATAAACTTACAAACAACATGTGATGTGAGTCTCGTCTCACTGGTCTTGTCGTTGATGCCCTAATTTAATCTTTTTAAAATTTTGTTTTAATCTGTCACTCATATCTTGACTGAGTACCGAAACTCAAATCATACTTTCGGTTGACATTTGGTTCTGATACCACCTCACTTTTTGGGAGGTCATTCATCCTATAACTTCTCTAGTCTTAACATATTTAATCTTCTTAACCTCGTAAATCTAATATCACCAAAAATATAATAACCAATTAAAAAGTATAGTTTTATTATACTTTATATATAATATTATTTCAAATCCTAACATAGTTATTTTAGTTAAGCCTATATCAAATATAATAATTGGAAGTTATCTACTAGCTAGTGAAGAGTGATTGGATTCATTCATCTTTTGTCCATCCTAGTGTTAATTTTGTTAACATCATCATATTTTTTTTCTATTATTTACATATCAAATTTCAGTAAATTAAATTCAATGGATCTTTCTATCTATAATAAATTTTCAAATTGTTCCATGGATTATCTCATCCTTTGGTGGTAATGAACTTGAACTGTACATGAAAAGGAAACATTCCAAACATGAAAAGGAACGAACAGTGAACAGCAGCAGCTCCCACCCACAAACTGCTTTTGGGATAAAGCCATCTGGAAATGGATTGGTGTAGTTCCTTTTGGGGCATTTGTAGATTGGTACCTTTTTTTTTTTTTTCTTTATTTCCTTTTCACTCTCAACTTTGATTTTTCAATTTTATTTTATTAATTATATAGTTTGGTTAGATTCAACACAAGTATTATTTGAACAGAATAATTATAAGTATTTTTTCATGAAATGCACAAAATAAGCATATGCTAAGGCTTAGTTGGGTATTGAGGTTTATCTAACGTTATTAGATAGAATGGAGTTGAGAAAAAATATGCAGGGATATGCTTCTGCGTTCTCCGATAGAACAGTAAAAAATATATTATAACCGACTAAGTGCAATATGCGAAACGCAATATTACATACAGAAATAAATAAGGTATTTTTACATCATCGTTTCTTACCGTACATAATGTAATCTCCCCGCAATTCCGAATGAAGCCTAAAGATAGTAAAAAATTAATATGGGGATCTTTGGTCTTCAGACTTGGAAAGTTTTTTTTTTCGATTGTCTCTACTCTCTTTATTATCATTTTTTTTTGTTGCCAATAAATGTTTTATTTTGCTTTCCAAGTAAAAATGTTTTTTTCCTCAAGAATCTCAAATTTCTTATAAAGTTAAATTAATTAAGAAATTTCTTAATCCTAATTCGAGAAGAATCTACCACAAACCAGCTTTAAGATAAATAATGTAATTATTTGGGTCAATGCATAATCCACCACACACAATTTATGTGTTTCAAAGGTGCAAAGCATTTTTTATGCACATTTATTGGGGAGAAACATCTTAGTCCCAAATCTACCTAATTAGGGTGGCAATTCACAACCTAAAAAGTGCTGTGCCCACTTGCCACTTAAAAATAGGATTTTGAAAGAAGCTAATTAATTTCCCACAAGTAGCATGCTGTTGTTTGATGAAACTTAAAAGTGCTTTTAAAGCAGCTTTTGATGATCTCCTTTTCTGAAAAACAAAAAAGAGGCATTTGATCCTAAGATATTGTAGGGGGCTTTGGGGCCACAATTATTAATTAATTTGAGAGCATGCATGCAATTTTAAAGCATAGCTCAAGTGGGGTGTTGTTTATTATTCGAAGGAATAACTACATTTTCTTAAGGATAAAAAAAATAATTACATTTTATGTTTAGGTTGGCTATCTCTTTTTTATATATTATTATTATTAGAGTGATCTTTGTGTTCAACCACTTCACTTTCTAAGCATTACTCTCTTTGTTTTTTTGTGAAGCTTTACAATTTACATCAGAGTGGAAAAATGATAAAATTATAAATTGTTGCCCGTGATGGCTCAGTTTGGGTTCGTTCGATTGGTTTGGCCTGCATTAGATATCAAAATGGATTTTTCTTAAACCATCTCGATCGATGTTACGTAGCACAGAAACACATTAACCATATTTTGTTTTCTTTACTCTTATACTTGAGATTATAAAACGAGCTGAATTTAGCCTCATCAATATATGCATATTATTATAGAGATTATTCTATCATACGTTTTACATAATATAAACGTTATAGAGAAGTGTTTCCAGCAATTTAAGATTAGGTCCAAAGAGAAAGAGAAGAACCGATGGTGTTCTTTTCACCTTAGATTTGTGTGAGTTATGTGACGCTCCAACTTCTCCGGGGGTCACTTATTCTAGAACTACTCCCGTCCTAACACACTTAACTCTTTTAACTTCTTGGGTTTAGCCATCACCCAAAATGTTTAAGTCGGGTTAAGAGTTCTATTCCTATTATCTTTTATATATAGGATTATATGGAGTCTCACAATCTCTCCCATTTATGAGATTCGTCTCGCTAGTCTTGTCATTCCGACCCTGACTTAGTCGAAACTCTTCTTACAATTTCGGCTAATAATTGACTCTGATACCAACTGTGACGCCCCAGCTTCTCAGGGGATCACCCATCCTAGGACTATTCCCGTCCTAACACGCTTAACTCTTTTAACCTCTTGAATCTAGCCACCACCCAAAATGTTTAAACTAAATTAAGAGTTCTAGCTCTATTAAATATCTTATATATAGGACTATACGGAGGTCGCACATTAGTTAACCTATGAAATTATCAAGAACCCTTTATGCACATAACTGGATGAATTAGCAGTGCCAACTTTTTTTTTTTTTTTATTTTTTTTACACTGTATGAACAGATATTTTTTATGTAACAAATGTGCAAATTGGATTTTTTTTTTTTTTTTTTTTTTGGGTTTGTACTACTGATATGGATACTGAATTTGTTGCAATATTTAATTCAGTAGTACATAATCTTTATTTTTGACATGTTAAGTGGGGGCCTAAACCCTAGGAATTTTCCATTCCCAACTACCTCCATTTAAATATGCCACTTATGATGGTTCATTTTCAATCCCCATCAATTCTTTTCCATTGAAAGAGTAGTTTCATGGAAACTAGTATTTCACTGGGAAGAGCATCCATCAAGAACTTGTTCTCTAGATTCTCCTTTTCTTCTCTCTTCATTCTCTTTGGACCTTTCCTTTTCTTTCATTTTTCCAATTCATGTGTAATCTGCTCATTAACTACCATAAAGTTTTTTTTTTTCTTAATTCCACACACTTTAATATAATTTACACTTTTTTCCCCAAAATTTGTAAAACTATGATAATAGTAATAGCCTGGAAAAGTGACAAAACCTACATTAATTGATGGTCTTGTATTTAAGAGTAGAGGTGGAACATCATAATTATATTTAAAAAATATTTTGCCCATTTTAAGGTGTTTTATAATAAATTACTTTCACTGATATAATAGATTTTTTTATTAGAGGTGGAACAGCGGATAACCAAATAAATAAAAATATTGAAGGAAGCATATCGTAGTGAGATAATATTATAGCACAATTTTGAAAAAAAAATTATCGAAGTAGATAATAGTTACTTCTCCGAAGTAGAAGTTTCAAATTCAAAATTCTATTTTTAAGCCTATTGCAAATTAATTAAGTTCAATAAATAAAATTTGAGGGTTCTCAACTCTTAACCAAAATAAAGAAAAAAGGAATCTGACTTAAATCCAGCAAATAAAATAGGGTGGCCCATCTTTTTATTTTTTAAGTTTTTTATTTTCTAATATTAGTTTTGTAAAATATGTATGGCTATTTATTGGCTAAATAGGTATTAAATAATGCTTAGAACTTTTTTTAAAAAATATTTCAAAATTTGAATAGTGATAATTATATTTTTATTGTAAAAATAAAAAAATTATAAACTACAAAAAAAAAAAAAAGAGTAACAGCTCGGTGCTGGGCCATGGGCCGGCCCAGTGGCACGATCTGGCTCAAACTTAAAATGAACCGGTCTCGGCCAAACGGGTCGGATTTTTAAGCCACGCCCTGGTTCGATTCTCGAATCCACAAAACCACAGTGAATCCGAAATACCGGAAATACCCCTCAGATTTCTCCTTTATAACTGATCCGTCACCGCGCGGGAAAAAACTCAAACACAATCTCTCTCTCTCTCTCTCTCTCTCTCTCTCTCTTCTTCTTCTTCTTCCTCCTCCTCGTCCTTTCGAAACCCTAGAGAGGCGATCGATCAATTAGGGCATGGATCGGATCGTCAGGGAAAAGTACAAGCTCGGGCGGAAGATCGGGAGCGGAACCTTCGGCGAGGTCTATGAGGGTGAGACCCCCCCCGCCCCCTTCTTCTTTTCCTCCCCTGCTTCGATTTGATCCCACTTGATCGATGATTCAAACCGTTCTCATATTCATCTTTCTCAATTTTTCGATCCGTCGCAGCCACCCAGATCGATACGTTGGAGCGCGTCGCGGTTAAGATTGTGAGATCAGGCCGACCCTTCTTACTGGATTTGTGTTTGATTCCGAGCTTTTGATACCAATAACCGCAAGGGATTTGAGAAATTTATGATATAGTACTCTTTAATTCTGATCAAGTTTGGATTCTAATAGAAGAGTGGGGTTTCCTTGCTTGGATCTTCACTCGATGTGTTTGATTTCCGATTCATGGTGCTGAAAAGAAAATCTAGTTCTTGCTATTAGGTAGTGATATTTGGTTTTAATTGTTGATCAAGAAACTAGCATTTGTTTATTGGGTATAACTTATAAATATTTATGTTCATGGTTTGTGTTGCCACTTTTTCTATTTTCTCATGTTTATACTTTTATAGTCATGATTTTGATTACTTTGGGAATATTAGTTCAGTAGGAATCAGAATTCGGCTTGTGTGTACTGCGAAGGAGGACTTCTCCGTCATTTGCTTAACCTTTTGGCTTGAGCTCAAGCCCTTTGACAGATTAAATTGAGAATAGTTAAATATTTTGTTCGAATAGTAGTTCGTGGTTATAACTACAGATTGGTAGTGTTAATTGCAACACTGTGTACCCTTCTTCCCTCGGAATTTGAAATATTGTACGTAGGGCATCCTTTTCATTTAAGTGTGTGAAAGAACGGCTGCTTAATTTATATATGCATGTTCCTCAGGAGAAGGGCAATATCAGAAATTCCACTCTAATGGAGGAGGCTAGGATATACACCATTCTTCAAGGAAAAAGTATGTTACTACATTAAAGAAACATTTTCTTCCGACACTTGTCCAATACTGATACATTTGAACCACAGGCGGTATTCCAAAGATATTGTGGTCGGGCACGGATGGAGATGACAAGATTCTCATTCTTGAATTGCTCGGTCCGAATCTTCTATCTTTATTGGAGGAATGTGGTGGACGGTTCACGTTGAGGACAGTTCTATTGCTGGCAATCCAGATGGTAATAGAAGCATTGCTGCATTAGGCAATTAGTTTGTGTAAACATTAACATTTTATTATGATGGCATAGACTACCATGAGGTAAGATTCTCTTGAATAAAAGCTTCAAAACTTGATAACTGTGCATTATTCTGTGTGCTCACTATATTTTATGATTACGGAGCCTGTATTGATTTTTATTAGCTGAAAATTTTTAAGTTTGTTCTACAGACATGAATGAAGTTTTGTTTGATAACAGCTGTTTGCATCGATGCTTTTGAAAATACTGTCATGCTGTGAAATTCTTTGGCACTAGAACATTTGTCTTTTTTATAATATCTAATATTTCCCCTGTCACTATTTATTCCTGCTTTTTCATTGTTTTACAGTATGGTCCTCTAATTTCTGGTCCATGTTGAAAGGGTAATTAAACGTGGCAAGTTCTCGATACATGACTTGCAGATTGGAAGAATAGAGTACGTTCATTCCAAAGGCTTTTTGCATAGGGACATCAAACCTGAGAATTTTGTTATGGGTGTTGGTAAGCAAAGAAACCAGGTAGGTTTAGATGCGTCTAATTGGTTGGGATGGTGTAAGCAGTACCCAGATAAGCCTGCTGGTAATATAGTTGCTGATTTTGTTGTCTAGGTATACATCATTGATTTTGGGATTGCAAAATCATATCTAGATCCTGCTACCAATCGCCATATTCCAAACAGGTAAGGATTGAC
Organism: Ananas comosus; assembly: GCF_001540865.1. Taxonomy (NCBI): domain Eukaryota; kingdom Viridiplantae; phylum Streptophyta; class Magnoliopsida; order Poales; family Bromeliaceae; genus Ananas; species Ananas comosus. The sequence goes on along the minus strand of NC_033632.1, from coordinate 2,705,177 downwards.
ACCGATTAAATAGTATTAAAGGTAATATTCCTCGTCCTAATTGAACTTTGTTGAATGTATTTCCTTTTACCTTCAAACAAGTAATTATAAACAAGCAAGCACATGCAGAGAGAGAGAGAGAGAGAGAGAGAGAGAGAGAGAGAGAGAGGGGGGGGGGGGGGGGGGGGTGTGGGTGTTGTCAGTGGGGGGTTTGTAAGCGTGGGGAGGGAGGGGGGAGATCACTATTTCCATCTCCACTTCCGCTGCCGGCAATACCAGAAGGAATTGGCATGCCAATCCTTGTGTTGATATCACTGTTGCCATCTCCTCTCCTGCTGCCAGCAAGACCAGAAAGAAGTGGCATGCCAATTCCTCGCGTTCACTTATTTATGCCAAAATATTCTTACATTCTCATCTGCTTATGTTTAGTGTTTTTTTTTTTTTTTTTTAAGGGTCATACATCATCAAGAACCCCTGGAGCTACTTCTAAAAGTTTTTTTGAGATGCGCAAGTTTGCTGCTAGTTGTCGACTTTATTGGTCATTGCTGTAATTTGTAACTGGATTATGATACCTTCTTATGATGTAGGGCCTTGAAAAATGTGATTGGTACTCCTCGCTATGCAAGTTGGAACGCTCATTGCTTAAACGGTCAGTCATTGCTCTTATTGTATTAGGAGCTATAGTTGACATTCTTACTAGATTTTCTTTTCTTGCTTTTCTCGTCAGAGCCAAGCCGTAGAGATGATTTGGAATCTTTGGGTTATGTTCTTATATATCTCCTTAGAGGAAGGTAATTGTTTTCTCTTTGGCAATATCTTACGAACAGTACTCCTAGACAAGTATATACAAATATATAATCATATGTTGTATTCTTATATGTCCGACTTGATTGATTTTCCTCATCATCAACTTTGGCACATGAAAGTTTCCTGGTGGCTGATCAGCCTATTTTCCTTATGTTCTCTTAGTGACTGACCTAATTGATTTACTTTGCTGCTGCTGCATGTAGGCTTCCTTGGCAGGGTATAAGAGGTCCCACAAACAGCGAGAAGTATGCCATGCAATTCGCTGTGAAGCACACATTTCTTGAGGTTAGAATTTGAAAATGATAGGCTTCGTGCTCATTTGTTAACTTATTACATCATACAAACTTATCCAGTTATTTGGCCAAATTGACTTTTCCTAGCTTATCATGCCGATCCCAACTGAGTTAGCGAATTACTTAGCCTATTGCGATGGTCTGGAATTTGACGAGAAACCCGATTATGATTACTTGAAGCAACTCTTCTATGACCGATACTGTTCTGAAGGTAACGACATGACAATTATTAATAGATTGTAGATTGCTGCTGTTCACAAGATCGAAATGCCTACATTTATCCCTCATTATTTTTTCCCTCTTTTGCAACCATAGACCTTTGTGATCCCAAAGCTTTTAGCAGGTTATATGTCTGATAACTACTTTGACTGGACGAGTTTCCAATATCAAAAAGCCAGGAGGACATCAGCTTTGCCTCGGATTATTGTGAGTTTGCTGCGAATTTGGAAAAGTATAGGGAAGCCAAAATTCAAAAGTTTGCATCCTTTTCTTGAGTATTGGTTGTTTCTTTGCCCCAGAGGAGAGCACAGTTGCCTCTTCCCGCACTGACTAATCCCGACGTTCCGATGAACCACGACGCAAGCTCACAAGTGCAATCTGAATCTTCGGCCCCTGTTCACGATCCTGCAAGCAGTGTCGGCTCATCAAGCCGTTGGTTTCATACTTGGTTAGCTTGCTTCCTTGTATTCTTCTTTTTAATCTTATAGGGCCTTTTACGTATGAGCAATAATACCTATGCACCTTTCTTTTAGGTGTAAATTTTACACACTTAATGTCAAAGCTTTCATCCTTTTTACTAAAATTCAAAAGAGTTTTTATCAACTCTTGCATTTAGGGTTGTAAGATTTACGCCCCTATAAGGGGTGTACCCTTAGCATTTATCTTTACACATACATCCCTGCAAAATAATCTGTCTATGCACACCCTCTTTGTGAAATATGAATTTATGCATAACCTTGAGGACATAGTTTCTTACTAACGTCCCAACGAGCGGAGATTTATTTTTGTCGTTGCTTAACCAATTATTCTTGATCTTTTAGGCCCTTTATGAAGGATGCAGGACAAAAGTAAGCATGCGTGAAAAATTCATTCATTCTGCTATGAGGTGTCATTTTTTTCTGAAGCACTCTTCGGATGTCCAGAGTTATACTGCGTTGTTTTTCTTTCCGATTTCATTCATTCTTTTGTACATAGATCCTTTCGGCACAGTATAGATGTTTGGTAGAAGCCGGAACAATCAGGTTCTCTCTTAGTTCTTTTTTTCTTTTTGGCACAGTAGTCCTCAAAGTATGTGGAAATTACATTTTAGTGTCTCATTGTGGTTTGTTATGCCTATTAAGTTCTTCTAACAAAGTTAATCTGGGACTACAGGTTGATGACCTACGGGTTTAACCCAAAACAACAAAAAAACTTAAATTGAAGAAAAAAAAGTATTGATAATTTACTGATTAGGTGACCGAGTGAAAATTACAATGTTGTAGTGCTTGGCTTAATATATATATAATGGAAGTGTAGTGCCTTAAACAAATATATAGGATAAGAGATCCACGAACAGAATATTGTTAATATATTCTTTTATTCCTTTTATTTTTTTTCCAATCACAATAAAACAGCAATGGCAGCAGTGATGGTCTAGTTTCAAATTTCAGATATCTGACAAATGGTTCATTGCTGGACCGGCTCTTTATCTATTTCCTTTTGATAAACACCTCTTTATTTAAATTTTATGTTGGATAAATTATTTTGATAAACAAATGTGATTTTGTGAAATTGGCCTGTTCTGAACACTTGCTCAACTGATAAAATTACATCATCATTGTCATTGTCATTAATTGTCAACAGTTATAAGCTACTGAACCTTTTAAGTTCAGCAAATTTCTATTGAATTTCTAATATAATTTGAGATCAGAATGCTCAGATGTTAGAAGGTTAGAAAAAATGAGTAATGTTGGGGGCCTAATTCAAAATAGACAATAGTTGATAGCTACTGGATCATTAATTTTAGCAGAATTCTTATATAATTTAGAGAAATAACTCAAACCAGAAAAATTAGATGTCAAAGTAATCTGAAAAAAGCCAAAAAGACGTTATAACGCTGGGGGTGATAACTGAAATTACCAATTATGAAAGGAGTCAACTATACAATACAACTTTACCAACTTTTTTAACGACCCGGCCGGCCCAGACCGGTTCGAGCCAAAGAACCGGACGGGTTCCTTTCAACAACGAGACCTGAATCTCGAAACTACCCCTCCATTTCTCATTTATTACTAAATCCCAGCCGTTGCGCGGGAAAGAGCTTAACACTATCTCCTCTCTCTCTCTCTCTCTCTCGCTTCCCCTCCTACTTCGAAACCCTAGTTGTTGGTGCGATTTGTGAGGCGATCGATCAATTAGGGCATGGATCGGATCGTTGGGGGCAAGTACAAGCTCGGGCGAAAGACCGGGGTCGGATCCTCCGGCGAGGTCTACGAGGGTGAGACCCCCTCCCCCCTCCCCTCCTCCTCCCCTGCTTCGATTTGGCCCCCTTGATCGATGATTCAAACTGTCCTCATCTTCTTCTTTCTCATTTGTTTGATCCGTTGCAGCCACTCAGATCGACACGTCCGAGCTCGTCGCAGTTAAGATTGTGAGATCACGATGACCCTTCTTACCAAATTTATGTTTGATTCGGGGTTCCTGATATCAATCACTACAAGAGACCTAAGAAATTTATTGATATGATTCTCTTTAATTCTGAGAAAGTTTGGATTTTTGTGAAAGCAGTTTGTTTTAATTATAATTACTACGGATTGTTAGCGTTAATTGTGATAAAGGTTAACCAATCTTTTGCTGGAGTTCGAAATCCAGTACACTACAGGGTACACATGACATCCTTTTATTCAAGTATATGAAAGAACAACCGCTTATATTGTACATGTATGTTCCTCAGGAAAAGGACGATACTAGACGTTCCGAGCTAATGGTAGAGGCTAAGATGTACAACATTCTTCGGGGAAAAAGTACGTTATTATATCGAAGGAAAACACTTTTCTATACTTATCCAATGCGGCTACATTTGAACCCCAGGTGGTATTCCAAAAATAATGTGGTCGGGCAAGGATAGCGGCGACAACAGTCTTGTTCTCGAATTGCTTGGTCCGAACCTTCAATCGTTGTTGGAACAATCCGGTGGAAAGTTCACGACGAAGACGATTCTAATGCTAGCAGTCCAGATGGTAATAGAAAGCATTCTTATTTCTTTTTCTGACCAATTGTTGCTTGTGAAATGGAAGTGAAAAGATCTATAATATTTCCATCAGCTATTTATTCTTGCTTTTTGATGTTTTAAATTTGCTCCTCTTTAGTCGATGTTGAAGGAGTAGTTAAAAGTGGCGAGCTCTCTATACTTGATTTGCAGATCGGAAGAATAGCGTATGTGCATTCTGAAGGCTTTTTGCATAGGGACATCAAACCTGAAAATTACTATTGGCTTCTTGAAGAACCTCTTCCACGACTGGTACAACAGAGAAGGTAACAACATGGCAATTAGTATTGGCTTGTAGATTGCTTGCGTTCGTGCGGTAAAAATACTAACATTTTGTTTTGTTTTCCCCTTCATATATATAACCATAGATGTGTGTGATCTCAAATTTTTAACAGGTTATAGACTTGATGGCTACTCTGATTGGACAAGTTTCAAATATCAAAGAGCCAAAAGAACAACCACTTCGCCACCACTGTTTGTCAGCATGCTGTGAATTTGAGTACTATATAAGACAAAATTCAAAAGTCTGCATCTTTTTCTTGAGTATTTGTTGTTTCTTTGTGTTAGAGGAGAGCAGAGTTGCCCCCTCCGGAACCAACCATTCCCGATGGTCCAATAAAGCACGAAGCAAGCTCACAAGTTCAGTCTCAACCTTCGCCCCTACTTCACGATCATGAAAGCAGCGTCGGCTCATTCGAGCAGTCAGCCTCATACTGTATAATCATCTAGCAGGATGGAATGGTTAGCTTGCTTCTTTGTGTTCTTCCTGTGTGTTTATATGTCACTGCAAAAATAATCTATTTATTTACATCCTCCTTGTAAAATCTGAATTTTTATACATACCCATGAGGATACAGTTTCTTACAAAAGTTCTTACTTCTCACATGCGTGAGGACATTTGCAATTGTATTCAGCAAAGTTTATATAAGAGGTGTATTAGGAGAATTTTGAAGGGCTCGCGTCTTATATATATCCTTGTTAAAATTTGACATGTTTAGCTGATTCTTTCTTGCTCTTTTAGATCCTTCATGAAGGATGCAAGGAAAGGAACGATGCGTGAAAAGCTCGCTGTTAAGAGTAGTAATTTTTTCTGAAGCACTTGCAGAATATTCGGAGCAAACTGCATTGCTTTTTAAAAAAAAAAAAAAAAACAATTTCTCCTGAGGTTCCATTGATTCTTTGCACATAGACCCTTCTGGTGCCATGTGCCTTCATTCAAAGACGCGAACAATCATCAGAAGCAGGTTTGGTTACATGGTCATTGTAAAGTTTGTTACTTTTTTTTTTGTTTGGTGAAGATTCGAAAAACTGGGAGAAAAGTTTCGGAACATTGCAAACGTTGTTACGTGTAAATTCACTTAATCATGTCTTTTTTGTTGGGGGGTTTCTGGAGTCCTAAAACTTTGGGTCGCTAAGTGTAATTTGATCTGCATTTAGGGAGAAACTTAGGTACTTTTTCCTTAAAGAAATTGGCAGAATATTATGGAAAAATTGAGCTTCATATATGTTGGATTGTAAGTTTCATATGTATAACTTTTTTAGCATGCTATGCTCATAAATTAGAATTCTTTGAAAGAATTCTAAGAGAGAGAGAGAGAGAGAGAGAAACAAAAAGCATTATTCGTTGGTGTCTAAATGCATGAACATAAATGTCTCAGAAATTGTTTGTGAACTAATCTAATGTAACAATAACTCAGTCAGATAAAGACTATTGTCTTTCGATAATCACCCTTTGTAAACTTCTAATTCCAGTAAATTTAATTATAAATTTACATAAATATAACAATAATTCAGTCAAATTTTACCTGCTCTGAACACTATTTTATTAAAAGAGGCAACTCTCTCTCTCTCTCTCTCTCTTATTTTTCCAATTTTTTACTTGTTAATAGAATACTCTAAAGTGCTCTAGAAACAAATGCACTTTTTTTTTATTTTTTCAATTTTCTACTTGCTAATAGAGCATTTTAGAGTACTCTATAAATAAATGCTCTAGAGTACTCAAGTTGGTGGGTTGAGGGCCTATAATTAGGTGTGAGGCCACCACACCAAACGTTATTGTGATGAAGTGTGGTGTGTGTGGTAAGATAATAGTATAGAGAAGTAAGGTTGTATAAGAGGTGTGTTGACTAGTAAAGTTAGTTTGTGAGTTTTGTAGTATTTTGAGTGTATGCCTTAGTGAGTGTGTGTGAGTGAGAATAAATTACATATGAGAGTTATTTTGTTCATAATAAAAGAAGTTTTATCATTTATTTGGTACGCCAATATCTACATTTATCTGGTAAAAATTGTGAATATCATTAATCGTCAGCCGTAGAAAAAATAATTAATTTTAGCATATCTCTATTTCAATTAAAGAAAATAACTCAAATCGGAACAACTTAAAGTTGCAGAGATGGCAACAGAAGCGAATAAAATTGGAGGGACCTGCTTCGAAAAAGAATATAGTGAGGGGGCCACCGCACAACTTTACCAAACTTTCAACTTATGAATTAAAACCCGACCGCGTCAGACCGGTTCACCAAGTGAACCGGGCCGGGTTCCGTCCAACAATAAGTGCCTAAATACCGAAATTACCCCTTCATTTTCTCATTTATAAATAAATCCTCGCGCTGCGCGGGAAGAGCTCGATTCTCTCTCTCTCTCTCTCTCTCTCCACCCACCCCCTTCCTCTCCTTCGAAACCCTAGTTATTGGTGTGATTTCTGAGGCGATCGATCGATTAGGGCATGGCTCGGGTCGTCGGGGGGAAGTACAAGCTTAGGCGGTTGATCGGGAGCGGATGCTTCGGGAACGTCTACGAGGGTAATTCCTCCTCCTCTTGTTCTCTTCTTCGATTTGATTCCATTCGATCGTTGATGATTCAATCCGTTCTCATCTTGCTTTGATCTGTCGCAGCGTCCCAGACTGACTCGGAGGAGCACGTCGCGGTTAAGATTGTGAGATCATGCCGACCTTCCGATTTTTTCTTGTTTGATTCGGATTCTGTGTTTCTTGATGTTGATATGATTTTCCATTACCCTACTTGGATTATCGTATGTTGCTTTTGATTACCCAAGTATCCGCTTAAAAAAGAAAACCTAGTTCTTGGTATGGGGTGTTGATGTAATTGGTGTTGTTATTTTTGTAAATACTTCTCTTTCACAATTTTACTGTTTCTTTAGTTCTTCATTGTAGGTTTGATTAAATTGAATAGCTACAATATTGTAGCAGTTCTTGAAATTCTTGCCTCTTTAGTGTATTCAACATTTTATTTGCGGGGTATAATAAATAAATATTTCTTTTTGACGCTTATCTTTTAATTTTACCATCTTGCTGTTTTCTTGAATTCTTCATCATGAATTTCATTAAATTGCATAGCTACAGCTTCTTCAGCTATTAATTTGTGGTTTAATCCTAGCAGTCCTTAAAATTCTTGCCTTCTTATGTATTTGTTGAGATCATGAAGCTTACTTTTTATTTTTGTTAAATATCCGCTTTTTGCTTGTCTTTTTACCATTCTACTCCTTTCCTACGTTCTTCATCGCGCGTTTCATTGTATAGAAACTATGACTTCTTCAGCTAGTAACTCCTAATTTTATCTGCAATTCATGGGGAGGTGAGGTAGTGTTAGTCTTTATAGTGTACCTTTCTTCCCCTGTAATTTGAATTCGGGGACACTTAGGGATACAAAAATTAAGAACCCTTATTATTGAAGAAAGAAAGAAAAGCTGGTTACCTTAGACATGTATGGTGCTCAGCAGAAGGGCTCTATCAGGCATTCCATGTTATTGGAGGAGGCCACAATATACACCGCTCTTCAAGGTGGATGTAAGTTACTATGCTGAAGAAACACTTATTTTCTACACTTACTCCATTGTAGAATACATTTGAACTCTTAGCAAAGTAATGTGTTGCAGGTGGTATTCCAAAAATAATGTGGTCTGGCATGGATCAAGGTGACGTTATTCTTGTTCTTGAATTGCTCGGTCCGAACCTTAAAGAGTTAGTGGAACTTTGTGGTGGAGAGTTCACACTAAAAACCGTTCTAATTCTGGCTATTCGGATGGTAATATAAAGTATTGCTGCTTTGCTACGATAATTTTTGAAATCATTTCAACATGTTACTGAACTGGGTAGAATACTATCTGGAAAGAGTTTCTTGGGTAAGCTTCAAATTTGATTATTGTGTGACATTCTCTTTGTCCACTGTATGTGAATGCTTATGGAGCTTCTTGGGTTTCTTTATTAGCTGAAAAATTGTAGGTTAGCTCTATCTAAAAGTATGGTCTTGTTTCATTTGAAGTTTTTCCACCAATTCTTTAAAAAAAATATATATTGTCATGCTATGAAATGCTTTCGCACCTAAATTAATTCCTTTTTGTCATGAACGGTTGTTTCAATGCATTCTCAAAGGTGTATCTGTTTATTATTTGTTTTGTTACTGGTGAAATTTGAAACAAAATGATCTATAGAAGTTCCATTGTTGTAAATTTTCTTCTTCTTTGATATTTTACTGCTGTATTGCCCTCTTTTATTTCTAGTTCATCATGAAAATGTAGTCACCTATTGCAAGCACTTTATACATGGCTTGCAGATTGAAATACTAGAGTACGTGCATTCCAAAGGGTTTTTGCACAGGGACATGAAACCTGAAAACTTTGTTATTGGTAATCATCGCAGAAGAGGCCAGGTAGCTTTTTAGATGGTTTTCACTGGTTAGATGGTGCGAATAGTTCTTGAAAATCCCTGCAGCTTATATGTTAATGTCCATGTTGTGTAGATATACATCATTGATTTCGGACTTGCAACATCATATCTAGACCCTGCTACCAATTGTCATATTCCATGCGGGTAAAAGTTTGCTGCTTGATGCTGATTACATAATATTATAGGCAATATATCTCATCCTAATTGAATTTATGTTGAATGTATTTCCTCTTACATCCTGGTTAAATTTATGTTGGACTATATTTCCTTTTACATTAAAACAAATACATGACACTGAGAGAGAGAGAGAGGGCTCACCTTGGAGGACTAGGGATCAAATCCTTCTTAAAATTAATGTTAGAGCACTTGACAATCTGGATCTAGAGTATTTGTAGTTGCTAAAAACCAAAATTCATATTGTCTGTAGCAACAAACAAAAATCAACTATTTTAATTCATTTCCAACTGTTAAGCAACTAAGACAACTGTTATGCTTGCCAATTTTGAGGCTATTTGATGCAAACTAAAAATCATCCAAAAGATATAAATTTTGGTTTCTAATTAGTTCTAATACTCTGGATGAAAATCAACGATATATGGATTATAGATTCAAAATCTCTAGCAATATTTTGGAGAAGAAAGAATTTCGCACAATTCCTCTGGAGTTCAGCCTAGTGTTACCCATATGGTTAGGACTAAGGAGAGATTAACATTATATTGGCATTCTCATCTTGATGATTTTCACAGTGATTCTCTTCTCTTAGCAGGCAATCCGCATGCACTTTCTTTAGCACTTTAGGGTGCATCATGCCGTCTCCATTGCACTAGAGAAACGTGCATAAACCTTTGTAGACCTTATATATAAACGTACATGGGCACACACACATGCATGTCCATACAAGATTAGGAGTTGTTTTCACTTATTCAATTGATAATGTTCTTTTTTGTTGGTTTGCCTCTTCTTTCTTTGGTCTAGTTCTACTAGTTCTATGGCAGTGCATTGTATTCAGTTAGTTTAGCTAATTATTATATTTCTTAGAGAGTTCCAGTCAGCTGTTTTTCATATGTTTTTACCGTGTTATTTTTGTAATGTATAACTTAATTACAATGCCTACTAACCTTCATGATCTAGGAAAACCACATTAACTGGTACTGACCTCTATGCAAGTTTACATGCTCTTCTTGGCAATGGTAAGTCATTACCTTACTATTTTAAGAGTTACATTTGATATCCTTACTAAACTTATTCTTGCTTGTCTTATCAGAGCAAAGCCGTCGAGATGATCTGGAATCTCTTGGTTTTGTTTTTATGTATCTTCTTAAAGGAAGGTACATAATTGTTTGCAACTACTACATGTTTGTGACAATATCTCTTAAAGTAGCAGGAATAAATATATGAGCTTGCATATATGTTGCATCCTGAAGTGACAGTATATCTGTGTGTAGGCTTCCTTGGCAAGGACTTAGAGCTCTCTCAGTGGAGGATATGGATAGCTTGATAGCTGATGAGAAGCGTTCACCTGAGGTTGGTATTTGCAATTTATATGTTGCTTAGTTTATATTCATTGATGTCAACTTTGAATTCATATGGGCTTATTGATAATTTGCCCAAATTAACTTTTTCAAGGGTTTCTGCAAGTCTCTTCCGCCTGAGTTCCGATCTTACTTCGACTATTGCCGTTCCCTAAAATTTGACCAGCAGCCTGATTATGAATTCTTGAAGCACCTCTTCCTTGACTTGTTAGATCGAAGAGGTAACAGCATGACAAGCTTGTAGATTTTTTCCATTCGTATGGTAAATATCCTCACCCTTGCTGCCTCATATTTAGCAGGTTTCAAAAATGATGGCATCTTTGATTGGATGGATTCGAAATTTCAAGAGTGAAGGACACCTATCCTCTCAGTATGCTTTAAATTTGGATGCTATATCGGCAAACCTCATATTAGAGTTTCCTTCCTTTTGTTGATTTTAAATAGCCTGCTGTTTTTTCTTTTATTTTTTCTGAGAGAGAAAGGTAGCAAGCTCCGCTTTGTCCGTTATAGCGTCTGAAATGGCGGATAATATTCTACTATCACACACTCTCTCTCTGTAAACACACACCTCCCCCCCCCCAAACCCCCCTCGCGTCTTAAGGAAGATCCGAAACATGAGTCTCATTGCGTCTTAAGGAAGATCCCCGAAGCATACTGAATTACTCATTTGAATTTACTTTTTTCTCTATTCAAAACCGGATGTTTCGTTTGTTCAGTGAGCAGTTCCAGTGACTCGAAGAGCAAAGTTGCAACCTCTTCCATTGGCAATTCATGATGTTCCGATGAAGCATGATAGCATAGGCTCCTCAACTTAATAGCCCTTCAAACAGCATACAATTTCCAGTGGCTTGACTTGTTAGCTTGCTTCTTGTGTCCTACATTCACGTAATTCTCCAATCATTCAAAAAATGTCGCATTATCTCTATCTATCTATCTATTTAACCTTTGTCTATCTATCTTTGTCTATCTCTATCTCTCATCTATCTCTCTACCTACATGCACAAAGAGAGAGAGAGAGAGAGAGAGGAGCTAGAATACTACTAATAGCATGGAAGCCTTTGTGTATATATACTTGCATTATGTCCCTCTAAAATATGTGTACATATATATGTACGTGTGTATATCCCTCTAGAATCATCTGTTTACATATACGGACACTAGAAAGTGCAGTTGCTTATCGAAAATACTTTTATAAATGGGGAGTCATCCAAATTTGTAGGGAAGTTGGAATCGTGTTAGACAAAGTTTATGAAGGAGGTATATTTTCGAAAGTGAAGGGGACATATAATAAGCAAGAATTAAGTTTCTATAGATATTAGTGTAATTCAGATTTCGCAGGGAATTATGCGTACATAGATAACTTTGCGGGGTCATATTGTGAAATATCTGTCTTACCCTTGTTGATTACATTGGGCACTACTAACTTGTTTTCTTTCTCTGTCAGGTCCTATAAGAAGGATGTAACAAAGAGAAGGATACAAAGGACTAGCTTTTGCATCCTTTTAATAGGTTTTTTTTTTTTTTTTCTTTTTTCTTCAAACACTATCCATATGTGCACTTTCCTGAAGGTGATTACAGATTCTGATTCTATAGACACAAGAACATTTATACTCACCTCACCATGGAAAGAACCAAACAATTTATCTTCTAAATTCAACACGCACGATACGTGGAAGGTGTTATGTTGCCTTACTGTCAACGGATCAATTGGCCTCTGTTGTGCTTGTGCTTGCTCTGATCTTCGCAGAATTTGTTTTTCCAGGTTCATTACTAGATTTAAACTATTCTTTTATCACGCATGAATGTTGTCAGAAACAGCTATATTTTACTTTTTCCCCCCAAATTGCGGAAGATGTTCATGCTATGTCCTGCTACAGTGCTACTTACTAGAAAGGAGGTTGTCAATTCTCGAACTAATACTTCCAGTTGCTCACTAATATTAAGAAAATAAAAGTGTTTTCTTTATTCATTATGAAACTCTATTTATATAGGAACATGTTTGCTCCAAGGTCCATATTTTATACTATTTGTCGAAATTTTTGTCTAAGATTTTTTTTCTTTTTCTTTTTTTTGAGGTATTGTCTAAGAAAGTTGTGCTCTTCACAGTCATAGTTATTTTATTTGTTTCTACTACTCAATACACAAGTGCTTTATACCAAACTCCGTACAGAAATGTGAACGACATGGCCATTATGGTTGTTAAGGTTGTTAATGTATTCATGTGACATACAAGGTTTCTTGATTAAGTCATTGTGGGAAAATAGAAAGTGAAATCTGGGAGCCATGCATTTTATTGGTCGTAACATCGCCAACGATATTGTTGATCCTCTCAAGGTCAATGATTCTTCTCCCTTTATTTTTATTTTTATTTTTATTTTTTTCCCCTGAAAGTTTCATTTTCCTCTTAGGTGACCTTAACATTTGATAAGGCAAATTCTTGTAATAGGCAATAATTTTCTTTTTTTAAAAAAAAAAAAGAGGTTAAAGGAGGAGAGAATACTTAAGTGCTAGCTCCACATTTTATTCTTTGTTAATAATTTTAGAAAGCGAGAAAAACTCCTTTTTTTGTGAAGAAACCTCAGTGTTTTTTTTTTAATATTTATTTATTTTTTAATTAAACAGGGATATACCCTATTTTAAAGTTAATATTTATATTTAACCCTGACGGGTAAAGGGGTCAGCGTAAATTTTTACCAAACTATCCATATCTATAGTTAAACCGGATCGGGCCATGACCGGTTCAAGCCACCGAACTGGGTCGGGTTCCGTCCAACAATAAGTGACCTAAATACCGAAATTACCCTTCCGTTTTCTCGTTTATTATTAAATTAAATCCCCGTCGCTGCGCGGGAAGAGCTCAACACAATCTCTCTCTCTCTCTCTCTCTTCCCCCCTTCTCCTCCTCCTCCTCCTCCTCCTTCGAAACCCTAGTTTCTGGTGCGATTTCCGAGGCGGTCGGTCGATTAGGGCATGGCTCGGGTCGTCGGGGAGAAGTACAAGCTCAGGTGGTTGATCGGGAGCGGATGCTTCGGGGACATCTACGAGGGTAATCCCCCTTCCCCTCCTCCTCCTTCCCCTCTTCTCTCCTTCGATTTGATTCCATTCGATTGTTGATGATTCAATTAGTTCTCATCTTGTTTTGATCTGTCGCAGCTTCCCAGATTGACTCAGGGGAGCTCGTCGCGGTTAAGATTGTGAGATCAGGCCGGCCTTCCTATTCGGTTTTTCATTTGATTCATATTTTGGTGTTCTTGATGTTGATATGATCCCCTATACCATGCTTGGATCATCATATGTTGCTTTTGATTCTCGGCATAAAAAGGTTACTGTTAGGTAGTGGTGTAATTAGTGTTGTTATTTAAATTTCTCTGTTTGTAAATACTCTCTCTTTAAATTGAATAGCTAAAGCTATTCAACTGCTGTTTTCTTTAATTCTTCATTGTGGGTTCGATTAATTGAATAGCTACAGCTTCTTCAGCTATTAATTCTTTGTTTAATCCAGGCAGTTCTTAAAATTCTTGCCTTCGTAGTGTATTTGTTGAGATCAAGAAGCTAACTTTTAACTTTTGTTATATGTCTGTTTGTTGCTTATATTTTATTGTTATACTGTTTTTCTGAGTTCTTCATCGTGCGTTTGACAAAATAGAAGCTATGACTTCTTCAAGTAGTAATTCTTGGCTGTATAAACTATTCGTGGGGAGATTGTTAGTCTTAGACCTTCCCCGCACCCAGCCACCCCCTGCCCACCCCCTGGGTACAATTAGGGGTGCCAAAATTAAGAATCCTTCTCATTGAAGTATGAAAATAAAACTGGTTACCTTAGACATGTACGGTGCTCAGGAGAAGGGTACTACCAGACCTTCGTTGTTGATGAAGGAAGCCACAATATACACCGCTCTTCAAGGAGAATGTAAGTTACCACATTGAAGAAACACTTTCTTCCTACACTTATCCAATGTGGATACATTTGATGCCCTAACAAAGTGATCTGTTGCAGGCGGCATACCAAAAATAATGTGGTCAGGCAGGAATCAAGAGGAAAATATTCTTGTTCTTGAATTGCTCGGTCGAGACCTTCAGTATCTACTGAAACTCTGTGGGGGAAAGTTCACATTGAAGACAGTTCTAATGCTGGCAATCCAGATGGTAATCAAAAGCATTGCTACTTTGCTAGGATAATGTCATAAGGCAATTAGTTTCTAAAAATATTAATATGTTATTGTACAGGGTAGACTACTATCTTGAAGCTTTTTCATCTATAAACTTCAAAACTTGATAACTGTGTGACGTTCTCTTTGTCAAGTATATTTGCATGCTTATGGAGCCTGTGTTTCTTTATTAGCTGAAGACTTGTAGCCTAGTTCTATGTAAAAAGTATGGTCTTGTTACATTTCAGCTCTTTCCACCTACGCTTTCAGAAAATACTGTTATGCTATGAAATGCTTTGGATCCTGAATTATGTCCTTTTTGTTGTCCATGGTTATTACCATGTGTTCATAAGATGATATCAATATATCATTTTGTTATGTTGCTTGTGAACTGGAGCAAAAGGACATATTATATTTCCATTGTCACAACTTTCTTCCTTTTGATGTTTTACAGCAAAACGGGCTTATTTTCTTTCTAGTCCATCATGAAAGAGAAGTTACATTTTGCAAGCTCTCTATAAATGACTTGCAGATTCAGATACTAGAGTGCGTGCATTCGAAAGGGTTTTTGCATAGGGACATCAAACCTCACAACTTCGTTATGGGTACAGGACAGGGAAGAAAGCAGGTAGCTTAGATGACTTTCACAGGAATAAAGGGTGTAAGTAATACTTGAAAATGCAGGCAACTTATACATTTGATGACCACATGATGTAGGTATACATCATTGATTTTGGGTTTGCAAAATCACATCTAGACCCTGCTACCAACTGCCATATTCCATCCAGGTAACAACTTGATGCTTGGCACTGATTATAGTATTATAGGCAATATTTCTCATCCTAATTGAATTTATGTTGAATATATTTCCTCTCACACTCAACCACAAAAAGATAGAGAGCGGGGGAAAGAATGAGAACTTCTGGAAGTAAAAAAAAAAAAAAACAAATAATTTAAATTATTTTTAACCCTTAAACTAACAAAGACACAACCGTTACGCTTGTCAATTTCAAGACCACTTGATGCATAGTCAAAAATCATGCGAAGAATGAATTTCAGTTTCTGATAACTTGTGTTATTTATAGATTGAAATGTTCTAAATTTGTTTTGGAGATGAAAGAACTTGAGCCCATTCCCTCTGGAGTGTATCCTAGTCTGCGCATACAGAGTAAGGCTAGGCTACATTCGGGAGAGATTAGTATCATTTGTGCATTCTATTCTTGATGTTTACATAGTGATTATCTATTCTTAAAATGCATGCTGCATGCCTTTTTTTAGTCCTTTAGGATGGTGATGCCATCTCCATTTATACCAAAGAAGCATGTATAACTTGTGTAACCTTAGGTACAAAAAACATGCACGCACATGAATGTCCATATATGATTAGGAGTTCTTCACTTATTCATGCCAATATGTTCTTTTATTTTGGTTTTACTCTTATCAACCTTGATTTAGCTCTATCATTTTTATGGCCATACATCACAATAAGTTCGTCAAGCTAATTATAGTACTCAATTGGAGAGTACAAGTGTGCTGTTTGTTCATAATCTGTACAATGTTATTTCTGTAACATGTAACTGAATTACAATGCCTACTAACCAACCCTTCACGATCTAGGAAAACCACATCTATAACCGGTACTGCTCGCTATGCAAGTTTAAACACTCATCTTCACTATGGTGAGTCATCACCTTAGTATTTTCAGAGCTAACGTTGACATCCTATGAGACTTATTCTTTCTTCTCTTATCAGAGCACAGCCGTCGAGATGATCTGGAATCTCTCGGTTTTGTCTTTGTGCATTTTCTCGAAGGAAGGTACATAATTGTTTGCAATTATGACATGTTTGTGACAATATTTTCTTTAAGAAGTCATAAAAAATATATGAGCATGCATATTCCTTAGGTGCCAATATTTCTGTACAGGCTTCGTTGGCAGGGACTAGATAGTCTCAAAGGGATGCAGGACAATGACAGAATAGCTGATATGAAGCGTCGTCCTGAGGTTGTTATTTGCAATTTATATGCTACTTTGTTTATATTCATCGATGTCGACTTTGAATTCATATGGGCTTATTGATAATTTCGCCAAATTAACTTTTTCAAGGATTTCTGCATGTCTCTCCCGCCTGAGTTCCAGTCTTACTTCAACTATTGCCGTTCCCTAGAATTTGACCAGCAGCCTGATTATAAATTCTTGATGAACCTCTTTCTTGACTTGCTAGGTCAAAGAGGTAATAGCATGGCAAGCTTGCAGATTTTTGCCGTTCATATGGTAAAAAACCTCTCCCTTGATGACTCATAATTTTCAGGTTTCCAAAATGATGGCAATTTTGATTGGGTGGATTTGGGATATGTAAAGCGAAGGACACAAGCTCCGCCTATCAATCCTGTCAGTATGCTTTGAATTTGGGTGCTTTATCCACGATTCTCATTTGCTAGCTTCCTTCCCTTTTGTGATTTTAAATAGCCTCCAAAATGTTCCGAGTATGTTTTAATATTACTCTCCCCCCACCCTTTGAAGATTGATCTAGACTCATAGCCTCAAACCAATCTTAGAAAGATCCGAAGCATGAGCCTCTCATAATTATCTCATTTGAATGATAGAGGATACTGTAACATGATGCTAATCACCAGATATGAACACTTTGGGGTCTGAAACTGTTAGTGCTTTACTTATTTGAGATCTATTCACTTGTTTTGCATTTTCTTTTCTTCTTTCATTCTCTTTGATTGGTTTGACCACTCTATGTGCTTCTTTCCTTCTTCAGCTTTAAAAATCAGCATCATGCAAGCATACCGACATCGATAGTTTGAATTTGTTTTTCTATTCAAAATCAGATGTTTCTTTTGCTCAGGGAGCAGGTCCATCAACTTAAAGGATACAGTTGCCACCTCTAATTTCGGCAGTTTGTAATGTCCTGATGAACCACGATACAATGGGCTCATATTTTAAAAGACAACTGCACAATTTTCCAGCAGTTGACCGGTCAGCTTGCTTCTTCCTGTCATACAATCACATAATTCTCCAATCATTCAAAATGTAGCCTAACCTTTATCCGTCGATCTATCTATGTCTATCTCTCATCTGTCTCTCTAACAACCATACACATACTCATGCCGAGAGAGGGAGAGAGTTGAGCTAGAATATTACTGATGGCATGGAGGCCTTTCTGCATATATACTCTTGTATGTCCCTCTAAAATGTATGTACATATGTATGCGTATATATTACCACCATAAGCGCGAAAGAAAAATGTTCCTAACTATGGTCCAATTCCATTGCTGCAATTCAATTTCTCCAGAATCATCTGTTTACATTTATAACACTGTAAAATCTTAATTTTCATGTACCGCATTAGAAAGTGCAGTTGCTCCCGGAAATACTTGTCCATCGGGGAGTCATCAAAATCAGTGAGAAAGTAGGAACCATGTTAGACAAAGCTTATCAAAGAGGTGTTTTTTTTTTTTTTTTTTTTCTGAAAGTACAAGGGCATATCAGTAAGAATAAAGTTTCTAAAGACCCTAATAAAATTCAGATTTCACAGGGAATTATGTGTACATTGATAATTTTGGAGGGTTATATATAGTGAGATGTCTGTCTTACCCTCGTTCATTATATTGGACGCTTCTAACTTGTTTCTCTCTTTCTTTTAGGTCTTATAAGAAGGATGTAACAAAGAGAACGCAAACTTAATACATTCTTTTAATAGGATATCTTTTTTCTTTGTTTTTTTCTTTTTTCTTCAAGCACTGTCCATAATGCATTTTCATGAAGGTGATTACAGAGTCTGACTCTGAAGGCAAAAGAACAAGTTAAACTCGCCTCACCATGAAATGATCAAACAATTTTTTTTCTAAATTCACCAAGCACGATATGTGGGAGGTCTTTTGTTGCCTAACTGTCGGCGGATCGGTTGGCCTCTGTCGTGCTTGTGCTTGATCAGATCTTTGCAGAATTTGTTTTATCAGGTTCATTACTACTTGCACATAGGCTTGCTGATTCTGTATTCACGCATTAAAAGCTGTTCATGTTATGTCTGCTAGATTTTTTTTTTCGGAAATAGCTAGATTTGTTTTTTCTTTTCTTTTTTTCCTTTTTTACAATTTGCAGAAGATGTTCATTGTATGTCTGCTACTGCTTTTAGAAAGGAGGTTGTCAATTCACCAACTAATACTTCCAGTTTTCTCACAAATATTAAGAAAATAAAAGTGCTTTTTTGTTCATCATGAAACTATTTATATAGGAACATGTTTGCTCATAGGCCTATATTTTATACAATCTTCAAGATTGTCTAAGGGAGTAGCGCTCTGCACAATCATAGTTATTATTGTTTGCATGTACTACTCAATCCAAAAGTGCTTTATATGAAAAGTATAGAATGTGGACAACATGGAGATTATGGTTGTTAATGTATTCATGTGACATGTAAGGGTTCTTGATTTAAGCCATTGTAGGAAACTAGAATGCAAAGTCTAGGAGCCATGCATTTTTATTAGTTGTGACATTGCTGATGATTTTGTTGATTCCTTTGAACGTCAATGATTGCTCACCTTTTCTTCTTCTTCTTTTTTGTTTTTGTTTTTTTGTTTTGTTTTTTTTTTTTTTTGAAGAAGGCGAATTCTTACAATAGGCAATAATTTTTCCTTCTTGTTTTCGGAGGTGAAAAGCAGGATAGAAAGCTGTAAGCGCTATCTCCAGATTTTATTCTTTTTTAATAATTTTAGAAATACAGGAGAATCCTTTTTCTTTTTTCTTTTTTCTTTTTCTGTTGGTGAAGAATGCTCCTAAGGTTGACATATTAGACTTTTTCTCTGTTATTTTCTGTTTGTACCTTCTGAAAACAATAGAGTCATTCCCTGTGATGAAAACCTTTATGCCATTAGGAAGAAGGGTAAGAAGGAAAAAAAGATCAGGAAAGCTAGGGAGACAAAGGAGAGAACGAGTGTTTAATTCAAGTAGTATCGATCTTCAAACTCATTTATTTCATATATCCAGGGAAAAAAAAAAAGACATGATCATAATAAAGAATAAAGAAACAGTCATAAAATTCAAATATCCATCATGAGTAGTAGTACGCAACAAAAGTTTACATATAAAAGGGGAAATAAAAAAGAGGAGAAAAAAAGAATGCTATTACTCACTGAGTCGTCAACACCCGATCTTTAGAGTTTAGACTGAACCCCATCCTTGATGATCATCAGTACGGCGGGTACGAACATTCAGGGGCCATTTTGCCGTTGAATCGATTTGTGTCCTTGCAGTAGTTGTAGATCATGTACTTGTTTCTGACCGAATTCAGCTGATCGATCTGCGACCGGCTCAAAGTTTTGTACTGCGGCGCGGTGTACCAATTGGCGGCACTCGGAGCGGCACATTGCCTGGCACTGTTTGGCCCGGCGTATGCGCACACTCTCTGCTGGAATGACTTGTAGTTGGCGATGAACGGCGCGTGCGACCAGTTCGTCTTGATCCGTCCCCCCTGCGTCGCCCAGTCGTCTGCGTTCCACAAGCTGGTGTAGCCCTTCATCGGCTGCGACAGCGGGAACGGAATCCCCTTGCTGTTCCGGTTCTTGAACACCCGGATTGGAGTTCCGTCTATGGACCACCTGTAGAGTATGGGCAGAAAGTATATAAGCTGGCCAGTTCACAACACCACCTAGCCTTCACATACTCTTTTGCTGTGTTTGGCCGAATAAAAGAGATAACTTATACATGAAGAGCGATCCGAAGAACTTACAGAATCATACTGGGGTTCCAGAAGATGGTGTATGTGTGGTAGCCGTCGGTCGGGTCGAACCAAGGCCTGAACTGCTCCTCCCTGTTTCCGACACCTCCGACAAAAATGTTTGTGTGGATGGTGTACGGCTGGCCCGACACGTTCCCAAGGAACTCGAAGTCGACCTCGTTGTGCTTGTTCCCAGTCGACGACGTCTGCGACAGCATATATTCGACAAATCATTTACGTACGCGAGCCCCTTCTTATCTATCATAGAATGATTCTGAACTACGTTTTCGGTATAGGGTTACGACTTACGTAGTATGTTGTAACTGTGCCGGCGGAATCCCGAGGAACTAACTTGATCTGCATCTCTATGCTTCCGAAAATGAACTGTTGCTTGGTTACAATGCCAGCCCCTGAATACGAAACAATCAAAAACATATCATATTTTTATTTATCCGTCAATCTGTCTCTCTATCTGTCTATCGATCGATCAACACGTACGCTTAAAGCATAATTTGAACCTAAGACATGTCAATCCTTGCGCTCGAAAATTCGACAAAAATAGTGCATTCAATTTTTAGCATGCATGACATGTAGTCCATGTACATTCTATGTATCTATCTACCTGACCACTTATTGAGGATAAATTGGAGATTATCCCCATCTATTTTGCAGTTTGCACCACCCCAGTTGCAGCTGGTCTCCGAGGCGAAATTCGCGTCGACGACAACGACGACGACGGCCCCCCACCCCACCGCAATCAACGCGACGAATGCAAAGAAGAGAGCCCGCGAGTTCGCCATCGTCGGTCGACGCAACTTCGGGGAGCCTCTCTTCTGCTGTGTGCTCAGGAAAAGGCAGTATTGTAGCCTTTATATGTACGTGGAGGATTGATGGAGTACACATAAAATGATGAGCAACATGATCTGAATACAAGTTAAAAATTTGTTAAGGAGATTATTATACAAGGGGAGTACATTGACCATAATAATATGTATATGTTTTCATTTGCCAGCTTTTTTCTTTGAATTTTCTTGCTGTTATTGTTAGGAACAAAATAAAAGAGTAGTAGTGCTACGCATTACAATTTATAAAGATATAAAGATGGCGTATATTATTATTTTTCTTTAATTTGATGGAAAGCTACGTGCATGCATGAGTTATTCAATAGAATCATCATATCATGAGAGAAAGGACCATATGTTAAGTTTCAATAGTATATAAGAGAAAATAAATGCATTAGTTATTTACATTTCAATATTCTTTGAAGGGTTCATCGTACTTTTAAATTAGTAACGAGAGGAACACCGTAAGAGCGCCTACTATTTAAAAGTTTTAATTGGCTCACAAATAACAAACTGTATTAACATCTCTAATCACAATTAAGAGTTTCGAGTTTTAATTTATTTATAATGAAATCTGAATAATATTGGCTTTCCAATAAAGGCTCGAAACACTTAAAAGATTATTCATCACCTATAAAATAGAGTTTTAAACAGCAACAGAATTACAATCTCACAATAAAATTTTTTAACAAAATACACTAGGAAATTTTTAAGAAAATAAATGCAGCAATAAATTCAAAATGTCATTATGAATTTTTCACACTAAAAACTCACGGTTCCCATCATGATATGTACCAAACATAATTTTTGAGACATTTGCTTATCACACACATCATATCTTCTTAGTCAATTGAATTTTCATCAAAAAAAAAAAAAAAAAGAAGTACATAATGAACCATTTTCTCAATTCCGATCTCGGTAAGAAGTTGCAATTTGGTTCGGGTTTGCGATGAGCATTGAACTGCGAAGGGTCACGGAACAAAGCGCCAGAGATCCACGGCTACGTCGACCTCTTTCTTCTTGTGGAACTTGTAAAGTTGTGGTACGTCAAACCGAAGCTACACAAAGAAAAAAAAAAAAAAACCAGAAAACAACAAAAAGAAAAATAAATCAGGCGAATCTCCGATAACTAGAACGGTGTGTGCCAAAGGAATACTTCAATTTGGATTTACGTTACTCAACGACTTCGAAACGGAATTAGTAATGTACCTCGCATAAGACCTCAGCGCTTTTGGCACCATAATCCCGCAAGGCCGTCCTCTTAATGTGCTGAACATAGCATGATTAGAAAAGAGGAAAATGAATATTGGATGTAAAAGAAGATGCAAGATCAGTTTACATCAGAGCAATTTTGGTCCGAAGGCTTCCTGTTACAGTAGAAGCAGAAGCTTCAAATTGAATTTTTTTGCTTTTGGGATACAAAAGGTTGTTCAAGATTTTCACTACAGCATTGTTCGCTAAACACCGAGATTCTAGAAGCTTCTGCTCTCTAGAGTAGAGATGTTGCTCCAGAAGCCAAGCTAAATAGAAGCTGCCTTAGTAGTATTAACATGCAAGCGCAGTTATACCCAAAATACTTCTCTAACTTCTTTAACATGAAAATGAAGAATTTGCTAACATAAACAGAAAACTAAGGTCTCTTCCGACTTCCCAATCAAGGCAAAAGGAATAATATTTCACCCAAATGTTCATTTATCTATTCTAAGAATGATGATTGTTTCGTAATGAAAAGAGCAATACATATTAAATAGTCAAAATATTATATAAACAGATAATTTCTGCGGTATGGGTATTTTCGTTTGCAATTCAACCTAGGAATATGATTTTAGTTCCATTGCAAGCTCCTCATAATCATGAATTTCCTGGTTAGTGCATTTCGCCCACAAGATGATTTATTAAATTCTCAGGGAAAAGATATGATTGCAGCGTATATACTGTATGGGTTGTAGGCATGAACCAAAAAGAAGTTCAAAATGTTCACGAGAATAACTTACTTCTCTGGTTGTAGTCTTATGTAGAGAATATACTGCTCGAGAAGCAACCTGAACAATAGGTCAAAGTGCTTTGAGAAACAAATAGTGATTAATTACACAATGATGAGGAAGTTATAAAAATAAAAAAAAAAATGAAATTCTTGCCTTCAAAGCCATGCACAGGAACTCCATATCAGATCCTTTCTTTCTAGTCCCAAAGGGAGGATTCATTACAACAGTATCTACCAAAGGACCTGGACAGGTCTTATATTAGACATACCGAATACCAGACAATATTACTTCTTTCACTAATATGCAGACAATATTTGTGTAAATTCGGATATATTTTTGCATATATAAATAGTAACAAGCAAGTATATTTATGTTACGGAGATTCTTTCATTTTATATTATTCCTTGACACTTGTCTCTGCCTACAACTAAATATTGCATCACTGTTTTGCAATTTTCAGGTTTAGTATTGTAAACTTGTTTTTTATTTAACTAATGTTCAAGTAATGGTACGAAACCAGAAAATTGACCCAAGAACAGAAAGAAAGAGTAGAATCAAAACAGGATTTACCTCTCAATTTCAAATTCTTGATGTCTGACCAAATGAAATTTATACCCACCTGCATCAACAAATATTGAATATAAAAGCAGAATCACTCTATCTTCATCCGATATAAAACATTGTAGAAAGTTTGGCCATATAACTAATCTAGTCGAAGGACGCAGGAAAATTGCCAAATATTTGTTGAAAAATGAGAAATATCTGAATAAAATCCAAAACTTCTTAAGGTAATTTAAGCCATATTTTCTGGTAGGAGGTAAATACCTCCAAATCTTCAGCATTCTGTGAAGCAATTTCAAGAGATTGTGGATCGATATCAATCCCAACCACATGTCTGTCATGTCATAAGAGTGCCTATATAAGGTCCAAGATTTTCATTAAAGAAATAAAATATAAACATTAAACAACCTTAAAACATAAAGAGTCATAGAGACATCTGAGGTCTTGTACTTTGAAACCGCCTACGTAAACTTTCAAAATTTTGATCAACTACTAAACACTACAATACGTTTGATTTCGGTAACTCTCAGTCGGAAACTAACGGTATTCTTAACTTTTTGGTGGAACACTCCACAACCTAAAAGAATATTCGAACTATGTATAACAATCTATAATTTTTGCTTCAAAAACCATTAAGTTCTACCAGAATTTGAAAGAATTTTCTGAGACGGAAGGTAATGAAACATTAGGCTGAAAAGTAAATAAGCAAAGTTCAGATACCCGTTTCAAACTTGCAAAATTACTACAACTAAGATTTGTACATAAGAATTTTTTCTTCGATAATTTCCAAAAAGTTTATATACTCACTCAGCACCCAAAAGAGAACTCGCCACACCAAGCGTACCACAGCCGCAACCAAAGTCAGCTACCACTTTGCCACTTATATCATCAAAGCTATTTTCAGCCTGAAAAGTTTACAAGGAAAATTGATATAACAGTATATAATGCATTTTACAAGTCACTACAGTAAGTGAGACTCTAAAAAGTAAAGGAATATAAGAACAACAACTAGCAGAGAAAAGAAGTACTAAATGCTAAAGAGTAAAAGGACCTCAGAGCAAACCGAAATATACAACAAATCACCATGTTTCGGCCAAATTGTACTTCAGCTACTGTGTTAAGCCAAAAAGAGCCTCGAACTAAAAGTAGAGTCCTAATGTAAACATAATATATCCGATTTTGGTGAAGGATAAACCTAAATCACCTAATTTTTACTAAATTGTACTGCAAATAGTATCTGAGGCCTAAAGGAACCTCAAACTTAAAAGATGATCTCCCACATGTTCAACTGAAGCTAATAACCAGTAGAAAGAAACGTTCTGGTTCGACTTAATGTTTTACCGTAGTTTGGTTGGAACCTCTTTGCTACGTTATGAGAGAGAGTTCATGTTCATATTCTTCTTACGTCAGTCGTAAATTATACCAGGTTTTTATCAACGCAAACAACAGATAACAGGGAAGTTCATGAACAAGTATAAAAGTCTAAGTCATCTTGCTTCGATTTCTCGATTGGATCTCGCACATAATGATCCCAAATTCAGATAATAACATTAGTAAAAGATCATAGCCCGCACATATACAAACATCATTGAGTTAGAGCAATTTAATACACGACGGATCGAAATAATCCATGAATCCTATAAAAAAAAAAAAGGGGGGGGGGCGGGGGGAAATCCCATACCGTGTAAATCATTCGTGATGCAATATGTGGCCCAGTTGGGTATTGCTCCAGCTCCACCTGCTCATTTTTCACCGTTTCCAACGAAATCAATGTAAAGCTTACAACTTTAGAACTCTACATCAAAATTTCTACTAACCAAATTGGAAAAAAAAAAAAAAAGAGGAGTTAAATGGGTTTCAATGAAATCAATGTAAAGCTTATTATTTTAGAACTCTACATCAAAATATGTACCATATTTTTTTTAAAAAAAAGGTAAAGCTTACAACTTTAGAACTCTACAGCAAAATTTGTACTAAAAAACAACAAAAAAACAAACTTTCGGGAAATTTTTTGAAGGCCATGAACAGTTCGACCAAAAGTGGAGCATAAGCAAGAGAATAAAAGAGCGCAAAAAGTAAATAATTATAATAGAAGAATAAATTCGCCAAAAAAAAAAAACAAAAAAGAGGAATGAGAATCTGGGCATAAGGGGGACCTTCGGATTCGAAAATTGTTGGAGGTCTCCGAGGAGGCCTTCGAGATGCTTCAGCTTCATTATTCGAATCGAATACTCTCTTTTTTTCCCCTTTTCTTTGTTGCGATTGTATGGAGAAGAACCCTAATTTCTCCGTTTTATTTTTTAATTTAATTTGAACATTAATGGGTTCGGAATCTTCGGATTGAATTGGGTTGGATACGGATCGGGTCAAATTGACAACACATAATAATAATAATATTTGAGCGAGTCATTTCGAAATTGACCCAACTCACTTTGCTTGAAGTTTTTTACCACATCATTCGACAATTTGGTTTCACACCTTTTTTATGAACTCATCAACCCGCTCCATTAGCCCAACCCAACCCGACATGTAAAGACCCGATCCAAAATTTTTGTTTGTCTACAAAATTTCTCTCAAACTTCGGGATAAGATTTAGTGATGTCGATATTTTGTTATTTATTTTACAAAAATTAAATTTTTGATTTTCGATTTTTATTCCAATGAGAGATTAAATATTTTTAAATAATTCATAATGTTATTTATAATTTTAATGCAATCAAATAAGCAAGTGTCGATATGTCCGAGTGGTTAAGGAGACAGACTCGAAATCTGTTGGGCTCTGCCTGCGCAGGTTCGAATCCTGCTGTCGACGCAATTATATTTTTTGCCCTTACTGCTTTTATATTATACTGTTATGTTGAGGGTTAATTGTTCTCTAACTCTAACAAATTAGAAGAATATATTTGAAAATATCAGAACTTTTGCAAAGACAACATATAAAAGTTTTATATAAAGTTGCATATCGTAGTTGAATATCGTAAGGATATATTTATCGTAGTTGAATATCGTAGGGATATATTTATTATTTACTACATTTGTAGATCGTAGGGATATATTTATCATTTACTATATTTGTAGGAAACTGTATGAAATTAACCCTCCAATAAGTCGTTTATGAAGTCGGTATCAGTGTAGGAATGTCAATGGGACGGATTTGCCACGGATTTTCAAAAAATTCAAACCCGAACCCGACTCCAAATTTGAAATCCGAGCCCGAATCTAATGGATTTTAAAAATTCATATCCAAATCCGAATCCAACCAAAACTTTAAAATCCAAACCCAGAAATTCAAACCCGAAACAATTATTTCTCTTTTTAATATTTCAAAATTTATTATATTAAATCTAAAATTTTAAAATATAAATTTAGATATAACATGAAATATTTATATACATTATTATATATAATGTAAAATAAATTCGAGTTCGGATTCCAGTTCGAGTTTGCGCCGAGTACAGTCAAAATCTATATCCGAATCTATATCTGCCAGATTTTTATTTTTTATATCCATATTTGGAACCATATTCGTTTAGTATCGAATAAATTCGCTCCGTTTGAATTTGGGTTCGAACAAAATTTCGAATATCGGCCGTATCCATTGACATCTAGGTCGGTGCTTACACTAGCGGATCAGTGAGGTCACGTTTTAAGATCTTTTTAATTACCTGAATAAAACATTAAATATTTTGATTATCTAAATAAAAAAAAAAATTGCATCTCACTAGTTTGTGAAAATTGAAATATGTATTATTGTATGCCTGTATATTATATGCCTATATATATATATATATATATATATATATATATATATATATATAGAATTAGGCTGGAATACTATTAATAGCACTAAGTTATTGGTGCTATTAGGTTTTCGGTCCTTGGATGAAGAAATGTATGATTAGGATAATGTGGACTCCCTAAGATTGAGTGATTTGTTAGTTGAATACTATAATCTAACAGGTGAAAATAGTTAAATGATTAAATCTTACAACAGAAAACTCGGTAACACCAAGTGCTTAGTGCTATCGATAGTATCCCAACCGGACTCATATATATATATATATAGAGTTGGACTGGGCTACTATTAGTAGCAAAATTCCATTATTGCTACCAGTTTTTTAACCTTTGGATCAACTCTTTTCATTTTTTCTAACCATTGGATTAAATATTATAACCCAGTGGAGACCACTCAATCCTAGGGGGACCACTCAACTCTAACCAACTAATATCATCCTGATCCTACAATTTTTCATCCAAGGGTTAAAAACTTGATAGCAAAAAGAGCGTTTTACTATTAATAGTATTCTAGCCTAATTCTATATATATAGCAAAAAGAGCGTTTTACTATTAATAGTATTCTAGCCTAATTCTATATATATATACACACACACACACAATATTTTAGAAATCCTAGTTAGAAGGGAAAAGGCATACATCACTACTTCAGCTGCGCAATGAGCCATGGAACTTGTGACCTTTCCTTATGCTAATGAGTAATGAAATAAAAATGAAATTATAAATGGCTCCAATACTAAAGATGAATCCAAAATTCTTCAATTTGGGACTACCATGCATGTGATTTCCTTATTATAAGGAATCAAGTGTCATGATTGCATTGTACCAAAGCCTAACTCCAAATGTGAGGGTGTAAAAAAAAAAAAAAAAGTTAAGGATAAAGAAATAGTGGGAACCTAGGAATATATTGGAGAGGTGAAGCTCACCAACTTTAGTTTTAGGTTGATTTTTGGGGTTCTATATAGTAGTGACTTGGTTAGGCATGCCTAAGCTATCATGTGCCTTTTGATCTCAGCAATGATTCTAGGAAAGTCAACTTATTGTAGTGATTTACAACGTATTCGATATTATTGTAGAGTGTAACATTTTTAATAAAGCATTAGTAAGAGTATCTGTTCTAGATCACAGAATCTTTCTATTTGTTAATTTCTACAATAAAAATATCTACAAGTGAAAAAATAAGCAGAAGTAAAGCCAAACATGTATTAACTTCTCGTTCAGTGCTAATTGAAAACCATTAAAATGACATATAATGAGTTGAGTTTCCGTAGTATTTTTATAAATAAATTATTCTTCTAGGATATTGATTAGTAATTGGAGACCCAAAGAACATAAGAAGAGTCAATCATACAACTTGGCAAAATAAGAAGAATAAAATAGAAGAATAAAAAGGTCAAGAGAATAGTTGAATATGTTTGGAGAACTAAGCATATAAGCTTTTGGAGCAGTACATATATTGACACAAAAAGCTGGTTTTAAACATGGTCCTATTATTCTACTACATGTATGCATAGTACTCTTTGCAGTGTAATGATGAGCACGCGCTCTCCTTTTGAATTTAGCCGAGAAAAGAATTATATATTATATTATATTTATATTTATATTATATATTGTGATACAAAAGACAAGGATAAAGGTCGCCTCGTCAACTCTAGTAACTAAAGAGAAATTATTTTGCAAATAAAATTAAGATAAAATTTTTGATTAATTAATCGTGCTAATTTTCACAAAAAAAAAAAAGACTCGTGCTCCTTGTCTTTTAATGTGCTAAGAGAGCTTCGAGATATATAAGAAACTATACGTATGGAGAAACTCAAAAAAAAAAAAAAAAAACTAAAAATAAATAGAAAAAATTAACTAAATCGAAATTAAGCTAGTCCAAAGCTTAATTATAAGCCTTTAATTTTTTTTTAAATAGAACGCGAACCCAAATCTAATTTTTAAAATTTTAGTTTCTTACAATGTAATTGTTCTATATATATACTTTTTTAACCCAAAAAATAGTTTCTGTGCTACAATTTAGAAAATATTACCGATAAGGTTAATTAATTCGAATAACGACATATTCACATCGATATCTAAATTCTAAGAAAGTATATAAAAATATATACTTCTTAATTACTTTTGTTTTGATTATATCCGTTAGAAATGCCATGACAAAGAACCATATATATAAATATTTCGTTAATTGCACTAGTACATAAAAACAAGCTAAAAAAAGTTAAAAAAACAAAGATATGCGAATCACCTATTTGCAAAATCATTGATGGATAATTAGGCCATAAGTATCTCTTAAGTTCTACTTAAACATGATTAGTATTAGTGTTAGTATTAGTATATATATAGTGTGCACATGAGTTGATGACGCATCTATGATGCATGAATGACGTTAAAACTGCATATTTGTTATCGGAATTAATTGTGTAGCAAATTAAACAAAAATGTTGAATTATTAATATTTAGACAAGAGAATCTTTAGTAATTATTAAACGGGCACGTGTTTCGTTCTCGAGAATCTCAAACCCAATCAACTGAGAAGTTGAAATATGTCGGTTGGGTCAACTCCGCCTTATAAGACATTGTTGTAGGACTTGTGCCGTCTCAAAGTGCCGCTGATATATCGACACTGTATTTAATCACACATATCGTTTCGAATTATATAGAAAAGTTTAGTCATCAATATTATTCAGAGCTTTTTCTTAACAAGAATATTCAATTTGGTTAAACAATCACGAGTTCCTATGAGTTTTGCCGAGTAACTTTACTAAATAGCACTTCTGCAGAAAGCTTCAGCTTGATCATACAAATAGATGGGAGAGCCAAAAAAGAGTATAGAGATTTGAAATATATATGTAAAGAAAAAAAAAAATCAAAAAAGCCTTTATGAACGGCGTATAGTTTTTAGCACTTTACTTTCTTAGAAATTTAATATACTATAGAAATCACAAGGTAATAAAGTATAAATTATGCATGGGGTGAAAAAAATATAATTTACTATCTCTGTTAAATATATATATATTAAAAAATACTATTTTTTGGCGGTTTAAGTTTTTGAAGAAAAACCGCTGTTTCACATAATTTAATATGATATTAAAATAGAAAGTCTTAAGTTTGAATTCTCCCAAGCAACTTTTTGCATAATTAATTTCCTCCTATTTAATTCAATTAAGCTTATGTCTTAAAGTTTATAAAAAAAATCTCACGCCTAAACGTGGGGAGGAAGTATTAAATATAAATATTAAAACATATTATTCTCTGATAGCTTAAGTCTTTAGAGAATAACAGTTATTTCGTACATATAATTTAACACGTATCACCTCCAATCCACTAACCCTATGACATGTACTGCGCTCAGCCATGGATCGAGCGTCTAACGCCCTTTGAAGGTCGAAGATCTTTATGAGACTAAGAATCATATGATCTCAAAACTGACTTATTCATTATACTCAAAATACTAAACGACCTCACTCAGGATGAATCTTACTGTTAGTCCAAACTCCAAATGAGCATGATCTATCTAACTTTTCAGGTGGTAAAAGTTGCATAATAATCTCACATGTAGAGAGAGAGAGAGAGAGAGAGAGAGAGAGAGAGAGGGGGGGGGAATATGAGCATGAGCAGAAGAGGACAAGGGAGAGAGAGGTGCCTTTGGAGGAAAAGGTTGAGAAGCAAAAGATTAGTTTTTTTTAAAAATATATATATATATATATATATATATATATATATATATATATTAAATGTAATGGAAATAAAAAATAATAATAATAAATGGGGGCGCTTCAGGACACGGAGCCTGCGACAAAGATTTTGAGCAGGGTACGGACACAGCCCAAACTCCCACAAATAAAAATTCTCCCCAAATTATACTCCCTAAAACACGCCATTTATAATATAGGCTCGGCGTTTGAGGGGCCATTAATTTGTTCGTATGTATATGTAATATATCTTTGTTTATGCGGCCCGAGAGAATGTTAGGAAAAGCACAATGCCACCAAACGCATAAAAAGAGAATTAATTTAGTGGATCAACTTGGTGTGAGTTATCTTTTAGTTGGCACTGCTATGGGTACCTTGCAAGTGTCCCCCAACTTAAAGGGTGGTATTTGTGTATAAAGATGCAAACAGGGCGGACCCAGAGGCAGGAGGGGTAGATCTCTTACCTCCCCCCCTATTTCCATGGTGGGTCGGGGCGGCTTTGAGACGAGTTAGTTTGTATTATATTTTTGATCGTTGCTTATTACTGATCCATTAGTAACGAGTCGGGACAAAAAAAAAATTTTGGTGAAGTGGGGCTTATCAAATTAAGGAAAGAAGGGATTCATAGCGTATTCAGAACAGATTATTTTTTCTCTCATATTTTTTGGTCCAAAATTATCGAAAAATCCGTCAACCTGAATTCATTTACCGACCGTCCCTAGCGCAAGTGGCAAAAGACTTGGTGGTTGGTATCCGAAGTCCCAAGTTCGAATTCTAGTTGATTCATATTTTCAGCTAAGTTTATTTCTAAATAAAATACATAAAGCGGGTAGCATGCATGCTACCATCTCTTAAAAAAAAAAAAATTGTTTTCAAAAAATTAGCCGTTGGATTTTAATTGAGAGAACTCCGTAACACGGTCATATCTCCATATCGCGAGATATGACCACATTTCATGTTGTGATGCTATTTGTTACCTAAAAAATTGATCTGATTAGTCCTAGCACTGTTTTTGACAATCAAATGAAACTTTTGAAAGGGTGTGTTGCTTCTGTTGCATAGAATAATTAATAACTGTTGTTTTTTTTGGTTTAAGATCTCGTAATAAATTACAGCTACAAAAGCAACAATTTATTTATGCGACGACAATGTTAATAACTATTTATTTGTTTGTCAAATATCTAGCTAACTGTATCTCATTGTTAACGAACTGTATATTCAGTGGTGGGTGGGGGTACAACCTTGGGTACATGTTGAAAAGGAGAGCACTAAGAATTTCCCTAATTTGTGTAATTATAATGTTATGTTGTCGATTTCCATGTGGGAGAAGGAATAAGTATAGCAGCTTCTTAATTATAATCCTTTTCTTGGTGCCATGATTAGGCCTATGTATATATATTGTCCTAGATAATGTGTTTAATGGCTCCTAATTAGTAGTAGACTAATTAGCTCCTACTCTCTCCTAGGTTAGGAGCAATTAATATAATTAAGACCCATTAACCCATGTATATCCTCATCAAACTCCATTCAAGGCATCTACAATTTGTTTCATGAGCAACAACTTAATTAATTAGTAGCATAGAACATAATTTAAAACTTGGTCCAAATCAATTTGTTCACTACCAAAAAAAGAAAAAGAAAAAATCTATCTTGAATCTCTGGGATTATACTAATTTGTTTACTGTGTTCATCCATATTATTAATGGATAGGATCCGAATCTGACCCGTTAAGAATACCAACTTGTTTACACTCTTTAACTTTAGGTAAAAATGTACATAAATGGAGATTCCTCTCAAAATAACAAATGTTATTTAATTTAATGACTATATTAGCAATTAGTAGAATCTGTAAATCTATTTGCTGAAAAGTATGCAGAGTCGCGAAATTAATGTAACAAACTTAATATCGAGTCGATCTTCAATTTAGCTGACTTAAATAATTCAAATTAGAGTACGAAAAAGTTGAGAAAACAAACGGAGAGTTCTTTGTTAGATGTGACTCGAAATTGATAATCGATTTAAGTTCGGGTTTTCGACTCGCCGACAGTTTTGCGGTGCGACCAAATTGAAAAATTAAATTGTGAAGAAAAAATGAATGACAATGATGGGCTACGGGCTCGAGATCAGATCCAAAACCCGTTAAGAGTTTCCTTTTCATTTTTGCCCTAGAGGCGTGAGATCGTGATCGGTTGTACTCTTTGAATATTGTATTTTCTTTTTCGTTCGATAGTAAAGTTCTCTCCTTCCTCGTCCGTGATTTTTCCCTACAAAAAATTTTTCACGTAAATCTGTGTGTTCTTCTATTTCTGTTTGTGATTTGTTTATTTCATATTTGCTATTTTCGTTTTCGTTTGTGTGTTTGTCGTAACATCCTTAAACACATTTTCACCTCAACTTACCCCTTAAGTGTAATTACATATATACCTTAGATTCAACTCATAGACAGATAGATAGGCACCTTTCATATATATGGTAAAAAAGAACTATAAAGCAAAGTGAATAGTGAACACTTTTTTACCTTTCTAACCTCGAAAGTGAATGGAGAACACTTTTTTTTGGGGTACACTTCAGTGGCACATAAAGACAATCTACAAAGAAAAATATGGATGTAGGGCATAGTAAAATGATGGCTATATATAGTTATATACACACACACACAATATATAGTAACACTTTGGGATCACCAAAAATTATATTTAAAACCATTATTAGTGCTACGGCCGTTACAAAGGCAATATCTAACAATCGTGTCGGTGCTTCATTAGCATAAAAAATTTGTAGTTATTATGTTAATTAGTTAAATTATATAGCACCGTATACTTATAGTACTTGGTAAATAAAATTGCCACATCAAGGCTAATAGAAAATACTCTTTAATTTGGAGCATGTATATATGTATTGTTAAATATACAAATATTTAAATACTACTTTTTATCAGTTTAAGTTTTTAGCGAATAACGGTTGTTTCGTATTATTTAATATTAGATCAGAGCATGAGATCGTTAGTTCTACTCATGTCAAACTCTTAGTATTATTAATTTTCTCCCATCCAATTGAAGTCCATGTTTCGTATTATTTAACATGTATAAAATGGCTATTTTTATTCCAAGCAAACTTAATTTAAGGTACTAATCTATGATAAATGAGAGAATTAAATAAGAAATGTTCATTACTATAAATGCAAAGAGTACGTATCTATTGTTGCAAGTGTCATGATTTCAAAAAAAAAAAAGCATAATACATTATTCATGTACCCTATCTCTTTATAGTGTTTTGAAAGCAATAATGAGCAATTAATTATATTTATATTATTAAGGGAAAAAAAATGTACTTTGTAATTTACGAAATTTTTAGAAACTCGCAATGACATGAATGAATTGTTTAAGGCAATTGTTGGGGTTTGTAATCCAAAATCTCAAAAGAAGAGTCAAAGCTACAACCTTTCACTAAAGTAGAATGAAAGTACAAATGTATTGATTCACTATTAAAAAAAAAGAAAGTAAAAAAAAAAAAAAAACCAAATGTTCATCCATCTCATTTCTCCTGAATTGTCTTCTTACTTCTTTACAAAAGTAAAATCATGGCATCAACTTTACCAATAGCAAGAGCTGTATTAAATTGTCTTTTGTTGTGCTACAACATGTCCTACTTAAGAATATAGTTTAGGACCTTATTGCTTATACCATTATATATATATTAATTCACAAGGTTACAATTAAGATCTATTGGCTATATAGATCTGCTTTGAGCGTTTCCTTTTTTTTTTTCTTTTTTTTTTTTACCCTTTCTAATGTTGTTTTTTCCTCGAGGCGCCTCACCTCTGTAGCCAAATTCATCCATTCACTGAATGAACCAGATAGCGTACTACCTATTCTCAAAAAAAGAACCACATAGATGACAACAAAAAATACAAGACTATGGCTTTTTCCTTGTAAAAACAAAAGCCTTAGGTATAGCATGATTGTCCTAAAAAATATATATACCACTTATGAATATACTTTACACCACATAATTTTTTGTTATATTTAAAACTAATATCTGTTTAATATCGGTATCCATGTTCATATTTGTAAAGAAAAATAAAAAAGAAAATTGATTTAGCCTAACATTTATATCATAGGTAAAAATGTACAAAGACGCCCAAAACTACAGGCAATTTTGAAATAGACGTTCAAACAAACTAAACATTTTGATTGAACACCTCCTTGACTTTTTTTTATATTTTTAATTCAAGTTGTTCTAATCAGTTAAGTGTTAATTGACTAAAATCTTTTTTTCCCCTCAATTTAATTGACTAAATAAAGTCTCTTAATTTCTTTTAAGGACAGAGAGAGAGAGAGAGAGAGAGAAAACTAAATTTGAATGGGCACCCATTTTAATTAAAATGGTCTATAGTTGAGGGTTATTGGATTCATTTGTTTTACCTATAATTTATCTAAATTATTAAGTGGCTAATTAGGCCCATATTATGGATCACTAATTAAAAGTCCTCTCCTGAAACCACTCCTTTTGGTCTGAATGCACTGCCACCACCTTTCCTGCCTCACTTTATTGATAAAGCAAAAGCAGGCCAAAATAAATAAATAAATAAAACAACAAAGAAATTAAAAAGAAAGGAGAGGAGAAAAGAAAAGCAAAGCAAAGCAAAGCAAAAAAGAAAAGGGCAAAAAAAGATAATTAATAAATAAAGGAGGGGTGGGGAGTAAAGGGAGAGAGAGAGAGAGGAATTAAGACAAAACAAAAGACCCCTTACCTTCCCATGTACTCAGATTCCTCTAAACAGGTCCTATGCTTTTTTTCTCCTCTCCAGGAGTTAAGAACCCCATCCTTATAGAAAACCAAAAGAGAGAGAGAGAGAGAGAGAGAGAGAGAGAGAGAGAGGCAAAAGCTCTAGCCAAAAGGTTGACTTGAGGAGTGCTCAGGAGAAAAAGGGTTGAAATTAGCAGAAGAAGTAGTAGCTAGTAGTTGTAGTGCTTGTGTGGAGTAGAATAAGCCAAGGATCAACATAGAAACATTTTTGAGCCATGAATAGAGGGGGAGGGTTTCAGAGCTTTCTGGTGCAGCAGATGACCATGGGGGGAAACCCTAGCAGCTGGTGGGCAAGCAACATGAACAGTAATAGTGTGAGAGCAGCAGCAGCACTTGTTGATCAAGAAGAGGCTGCTAATTCTCTCTTGCCCTCCTCATCACCTTCTCCCTCTTCAGTGTTTCCTCATCATCAGTTCCAATCATTACAACCCTCCTCTCATCTCCTTCCTACCAACCAAGATCTTCCTGAGTCATGGAGCCAGCTCTTGCTGCAGTACTTAATTATCCTCTCTCTCTCTCTCTCTCTCTCTCTCTCTCTCTTTCAAGTTCTAGCTAGAACTTAGCTATTCATCTTCTTCGTTTTTAACAGGGATAAAATTTTAGTTGAAATATATAGCAGATGATGATTCCCAGCACCCATATACAAGAGCTGCTTTAATTTATATCTTCATCCTTCATATTAATTCAAAAGAAACTTTTTCTAGCTAAATGGTCTTTAATTTCTTTTTTTGTTTGTTCCTTTTCCCCCAAGTATTAAAGCTTTATTCCAATTCCAATCTTACAAAGTTGCTAGCCTTCTAATTATTTTGGATCATTTAATTAAAATTGTTGTTGTCTAATTATATACTCTTTTCGTGGTCATGGGAAATTTCCTAGGGGAGGATTAGGTGGTGGAGAGGAATATAGCTGCAGGTATGGCTCAAATAACCCTTTCCAAGCCAAGGATCATGAGATGGAGATGTACCAAGCAGGAAGTGAGCACATGGGCAGCAGTACTGTAAAGCAAGAGATCTCATCTGAGAATGCCTATGCCTACTCAAAGCCTCAGTGGAGTCAAATGCTGCAAGCTTCCTCTCCTAGGTCATGTGTTACAAGCACAGCAAGCTTCAACAGCAACATGCTGGACTTCTCAAACAACAAGCCTCCAGAGTTAGGGCAAGGGCACCACCAGCAACCAGAGAACTCATCTGAGGTACTCAAGATGTTGCATGACTTTTGTTCTCTCTCTCTCTCTCTCTCTCTCTCTCTCTCTAGATCTCACTCATGAGTTAAACTCTTGTTTCTCTTGTTTTGCTTTTTTTTTTTTTAACTTGATGGGCTTACCCTAGAACCATGCCATGCATGTACTTGTGAAGATTAGGCTTCATTCCCTCATCATTCATGTGAATTTTTGTTTTTATTATTTTTTTTGTTTTTGAGAGATTCATGCATGTTGGATTTTGCTCCTAGCTAGGATGGGGGTATTCATTTTTTAAGTATTATATATCCTCATGCTCTTTAATTTGTTTTGGAATATTTAACTGGCCTGCAGTCAACAAAAGAGCAAGCTAGGCTATATATAGAGTATCTCATGGATCTTGGTATAAGCTTCTCTACAGTTGGGGTTCTCAGAGACACCTTGAAATGCCACCCTAATTATTCTTCTGTCTTTCTCCAGTGCAACAGCACTACATCAGGTTCAGCTTTCAAGAAGGCTAGGGTTCAAGGCTCCTCACCACTACAATCTACTTTCAAGGTCTCTCTCTCTCTCTCTCTCTCTCTCTCTCTCTCTCTGATGAATTATGGGTTAACCATTTTAATATATATATATATATACACACACATAAAACTCAAAACTAATATGCACCTAGATTTATGATTTTAAAAAGCCTCATTTTACAACAAGGACTAGAAAAAGAACAGCTAGCTACTGAACTGATGACTGAGAAAAAAACATGTTTTTTTTTTTTTTTGGTTCTCATAAATATTTTATTTCAGGTGAGGAAGGAGAAGTTAGGGGACAGAATAACTGCCCTTCACCAGATAGTTTCCCCATTTGGAAAGGTTCCACCCCGACCCTATATTTTACACCCTTTTAGATTTACCTGAGGTATATATAAGCTATAGCTGGTTTATGAAGCTCGAAAAATTGGTACATGCACCCGGTGCACCCCACAATATTGCACTTCTAAAACTCAACTATGAATGAAGCCTCAATTATAATTAAATTTATTACAAGCATGTTTTACATGCGTGTTCTGCGAGGATTTCTGATTGGAAGTATAAGAGGTGATTTAACTGAGTGTAAAAATTTTGGGCCACTGATTTGATTCCAACGAGTTATTATTGATAATAAGTCGGTCATTACAATCTATATATTAAAAGTTGTAAATTTAAGACGTACACCTTTCAATATCCTCCTTAACTAATGTCGGGACTAACTCCTTGATTCTGGCATAATAAGTTTCCAAAACTTTTTCTTTCTTAACATACACATATCATTTTAGACATCGTAAATCATATGATCATTTTGAAAAAAAAAATAATTTCAAAATAGTAATCATCCCATATACAGTGCACTGGGTGCTTGCGAGTAATGTCTCACTTCTTTTTTTTTTTGTTTTGAAAAGAATAATTTCTCACTGATCGAGCCAGTCCAATCCAAGTGGTGAATTTAAAGCAACTCACAGTCCTGTGCTTATATATATATATATAGTTTTGCTAGAATACTATCAGTAGTAAACGAGCCGTTTTACTACCTATTTATTTTCAATGATAGAATTTCCAAATTGACGATCGGCTCCATTGAACATGATCTATACCACTTGAAGTGTTTAGAAATCAAATTTCAAATCTTTTCGACATCATTTGCCTAATGATCAAAGGGTTTCAAAATTTGTAATTTTAATGGTCGATAAGAGGCGTTTTCTCGTTTAACAGCGTAAANGGATCATTTAATTAAAATTGTTGTTGTCTAATTATATACTCTTTTCGTGGTCATGGGAAATTTCCTAGGGGAGGATTAGGTGGTGGAGAGGAATATAGCTGCAGGTATGGCTCAAATAACCCTTTCCAAGCCAAGGATCATGAGATGGAGATGTACCAAGCAGGAAGTGAGCACATGGGCAGCAGTACTGTAAAGCAAGAGATCTCATCTGAGAATGCCTATGCCTACTCAAAGCCTCAGTGGAGTCAAATGCTGCAAGCTTCCTCTCCTAGGTCATGTGTTACAAGCACAGCAAGCTTCAACAGCAACATGCTGGACTTCTCAAACAACAAGCCTCCAGAGTTAGGGCAAGGGCACCACCAGCAACCAGAGAACTCATCTGAGGTACTCAAGATGTTGCATGACTTTTGTTCTCTCTCTCTCTCTCTCTCTCTCTCTCTCTCTAGATCTCACTCATGAGTTAAACTCTTGTTTCTCTTGTTTTGCTTTTTTTTTTTTTAACTTGATGGGCTTACCCTAGAACCATGCCATGCATGTACTTGTGAAGATTAGGCTTCATTCCCTCATCATTCATGTGAATTTTTGTTTTTATTATTTTTTTTGTTTTTGAGAGATTCATGCATGTTGGATTTTGCTCCTAGCTAGGATGGGGGTATTCATTTTTTAAGTATTATATATCCTCATGCTCTTTAATTTGTTTTGGAATATTTAACTGGCCTGCAGTCAACAAAAGAGCAAGCTAGGCTATATATAGAGTATCTCATGGATCTTGGTATAAGCTTCTCTACAGTTGGGGTTCTCAGAGACACCTTGAAATGCCACCCTAATTATTCTTCTGTCTTTCTCCAGTGCAACAGCACTACATCAGGTTCAGCTTTCAAGAAGGCTAGGGTTCAAGGCTCCTCACCACTACAATCTACTTTCAAGGTCTCTCTCTCTCTCTCTCTCTCTCTCTGATGAATTATGGGTTAACCATTTTAATATATATATATATACACACACATAAAACTCAAAACTAATATGCACCTAGATTTATGATTTTAAAAAGCCTCATTTTACAACAAGGACTAGAAAAAGAACAGCTAGCTATTGAACTGATGACTGAGAAAAAAACATGTATTTTTTTTTTCTTGGTTCTCATAAATATTTTATTTCAGGTGAGGAAGGAGAAGTTAGGGGACAGAATAACTGCCCTTCACCAGATAGTTTCCCCATTTGGAAAGGTTCCACCCCGACCCTATATTTTACACCCTTTTAGATTTACCTGAGGTATATATAAGCTAGATTGTTTATATATGAAGCTCGAAAAATTGTTACATGCACCTGGTGCACCCCACAATATTGCACTTCTAAAACTCAACTTTGGATGAAGCCTCAATTATAATAATTAAATTTATTACACGCATGTTTTACATGCGTGTTCTGCGAGGATTTCTGATCGGAAGTATAAGAGGTGACATACTCTAGTAATAATTAACTGAGTGCAAAAATTTTGGGTCAGTGATGTGATTCCAACGAGTTATTATTGATAATAAGTCGGTCATTACAATCTATATATTAAAAGTTATAAATTTAGGACGTACACCTTTCAATATCCTCCTTAACTAATGTCGGGACTAACTCCTTGATTCTGGCATAATAAGTTTCCAAAACTTTTTCTTTCTTAACATACGCGCGCATATCATTTTAGACATAGTAAATCATATGATCATTTTGAAAAAAAAAATAATTTCAAAATAGTAATCATCCCATATACAGTGCATTGAGTGCTTGCAAGTAATGTCTCACTTCTTTTTTTTTTTTGTTTTGAAAAGAATAATTTCTCACTGATCGAGCCAGTCCAATCCAAGTGGTGAAATTAAAGCAACTCACAGTCCTGTGCTTTTATTTATATATATATATATATATATATATAGTTTTGCTAGAATACTATCAGTAGTAAACGAGCCGTTTTACTATCTATTTATTTTCGATGATAGAGCTTCCAAATTGACGATCGGCTCCGTTGAACATGATCTATACTACTTAAAGTGTTTAGAAATTAAATTTCAAATCTTTTCGACATCATTTGCCTAATGATCAAAGGGTTTCAAATTTTGTAATTTTAATGGTCGATAAGAGGCGTTTTCTCGTTTAACGGCGTAAAGATATCCAAATCAATTGAATTTTTGTTAGAAAATTCTTTAAACTATTTAAAACAAGATCTATACTCTTGATCTTGATTATAGACTCCTATCATCATGTTTTAAAGAATATTCATTTTCAGCCATTCATTTTCTGTTCACTTGATGGATAAAAGAACAATATCGAAAGTGCGTGAAATTTAATTTCTAGGTAGTTTAAATAGTTTAGATCATATTTAACGGAGCCGATCTGCATTTGTAAGCTCTATCATCGAAAACAAATAGGTAGTAAAACGCTCGTTTACTACTGATAGTATTCTAGCTCAACCTCTCTCTCTCTCTCTCTCTCTCTCTCTCTCTATATATATATATATATATATATATATATATGTATGTATTTGCCCATCTCCCCTTGATTAATTTGCTCCTGGGTGTGCAAATATATAAAGGAGTATCTGACATGGGTTTCTTTTTGCAGACTGACACTGCTTCAGTACTACTAGAAGCCATTGGCTACATCAGATTCCTCCTCAGCCAAATTGAGGTCTCTCTCTCTCTACATCTCTCTCTCTCTCTCTGAAAGTGTATGCATATTATTGCAAGAGAGTGAAACAAAAAGAGGAAGTGATTTAAGATCGGGCACGCAGTTAAGGCTGGTAAAAACGACAGCAACAGTACTGCATGTGTAGTATCTTGCAGTTATTGGTACCATGTGTAATGCTCTCATGTGCATTTGAGATTTACATACCCACACTCTTAGCTCTCTCTCTCTCTCTCTCTCTCTCTCTCTCTCTCTCTCTCTCTCTCTCTCTCTCTCATATTTATTTAAATCTTTCATGTAGGCACTCAGCTCCCCGTACTTGGCCAGTGGATCTGGGAACACTAGGCACCCTGTAAGTCTCTCTCTCTCTCTCTATATGTGTATATATATGGACCTTCTTTTTTTTTAACAAATGTGCTACAATGTATACAGCACCTAAGTTCTCTGTGGCCTCGCTTTTGTATCTATTTTCAGTTACAGTAATTTATAGTAATATTTATTGAATAAATAGAAAAGTAAGTAAGTAAAAGCGAAATTTTGAAGCCTAAATCATAGAATTTCTAGTTTGGATAATTCTGCTAAAACTTATGCTTGAATAATACTTTATCGAACAACACTATACTTTGCAGTAGTAAGCATTAAGCTTCTAATTTTTTAATAATTAACAATTTGTACATTCCTTGGAATATGGAGATCGAGCCATTATTATTAGTTGATCCTTTTTTAAATTAAATAAATAAAAAATAAGTAGGTTAGCTGGTGGATCAACAACATTATGTATTGATCACTCACTTTCGATCTCCTCAATGAAAGTGTCTTAGGGACCTCCGAAAGCCTTTCAAAAGTCAAAAAAAAGAAAAAGAAAAAGAAAAAAAGACAGTACTTGACAAGATCAAGAAAAGAAGAAGACCTTTACCACTGCACTAAGGATTTAATTAACTCCTTTACCATGCATGTCGATTTTGACTTCTTATAATTAAACAGATGCCTAATTACTTAACCTCATTATATACTCACTTTTGTTCATCTCTAGTTGCCTTGTTATCGAGTCCAAAGGACACCTTAACACCTTTTGCACATGTAATTCAACTTCTTTCAGTTTTATCGCATTAATTAATTAGAAAATCCAAAACAAAATCGCTTTTATTATATATTCTTGATTAATTTTCAGAGACAAAACCTTAAAAAATCCTGATTATTGTAAGTAACGTTTCATGTTTTTTTTATTTCTAGGGACAAGGAGAGAGAAATTGTATATTTCCAGAAGACCCTGGTCAGGTATATATATATATGTTTGCTATATTAAAATTAGTGAGACCCATGCTCACATTCAAAAAGCAAGATGGTCCTTGCATATAAAGAAACATGCATGTTAGCTTGGTTTAAAGCTTAATGCTTTTTACATCATCAACAAAGCTAGCTTTGAAGGATTTATTTAAAGGCCTCAACTTTACAGCTTT
The DNA here is from genome assembly GCF_001540865.1 of Ananas comosus. Lineage (NCBI taxonomy): Eukaryota > Viridiplantae > Streptophyta > Magnoliopsida > Poales > Bromeliaceae > Ananas > Ananas comosus. The sequence continues at coordinate 2,662,022 of NC_033632.1, read as the reverse complement.
TATCTTTCAAAAGAGCAAAAAAAGAAAAAAAAGAAAAAAAAAAAAAAGACAACTAATTAATGGCTCTTTATATGATTCCTTTGACAGTTGTTACAAGATAATACAACGAAAAAAAGAGTCTCACCTGAACAGGTACTTCGCTTAGCTTCAAAGCTGTTCATCTCGTCGATATATCATTGATCACGATTACATGCAAAAAAAACAAATTGACCTAAATATGTTGCTTTTGTAATTCATGATGTTATAGGGTTTTGACAATGAGACAAAGAACAAGGACCTGAGGACTCGCGGGTTGTGCCTCGTGCCGGTGTCGTGCACTTTGCATGTCGGAGGCGGCAGCGCGGCCGATTTCTGGGCTCCAAATGCTCTCGGAGGCGGCTTCTGAATTACGAGTAAGGACGCGAACGCAAACGTGAACGTGAACGGAACGGCTTCTCCGCATGCTTAGGGCTCTTATTTTGGACATAACATCAGGAGCAGTCACTCTGCTTAACAAATCCGAAGGCTGATTGCTCTTGATGCTATGGTTTAGCAGTAGTTCTAGGGCATGCATCATGTGTCCAAAAAACCAAAAAAAGAAAAAAAGAAAAAAAAGTTGGGGTAGAAATTAATCTGGCAGGGTCCCTACATACATGTAGGAAGGGCTTTGTGTTATTTCACAACGCATTTTGCTCATGTCTCTGGCGCACTATATGTATATGAAAGTTAGTACTAGTGGTAATTAAGAAGCATGTTTAGTTTTGCTTTCTTTTTACTGAGCAAGTTGTGAAAAACATCCTAATGTTTGAAGAGTACATTTTGTGTTCCTAAAGTAGTTCATTGCGAGTAAATAATAGCACGGTAGAGAGAGTGTAAATCATCAAATAATGTCTCCGGCAAGACGGTGATCACCGCTGGCTCACGGGATACTCCTCTGATCTCCGCTGATGTTGCTTCATTTGACAATCCTTCGTCGCAGGCGGCTCGATGTTCATTGCGCGTCATGATCAAGTGTTTTTACCATCTTCATCTTCACGTTTGATAGTTTTATGCATTTTGTTCGAGTTTTTTCAAACTTAAGGCTAAAAAGCAGAATATAATCCTCCAATAGGCAAAGCTGGGGGATGTCGCAGTCGAAAATAAGCATCAAACAATAGAGACACAACACCAACTATATATATGTATGAGGATCCTAAAGGATCACTTTATCTAAAAGTCGGAATAAAATTGACAACGATCGAGACGACACAACGTTGGCAAGTAGGGCGAAAACGATTGCGTAAGAAAAGCAATATGCAGTGCAAGCCACACAGTGTTTCGGAAAACAAAAAATGAACTTCTAGGCTCCAAAAAGAGGATCTCCAATTTTAGAGCATTCTCACCTGCTCTGCTCGAAAAGCACTTTTTCAGAAACTCCAAACACAATAGAATGGCGTCGAAGCAAAATGGGGGCATTAGAAATTAATGTACTCCAACCATCTTGAAGCAAATGTGTATCCTACTGAATCGATTTATCAGTAATGGATTCGCAATAAACCAATATGAATGAGACGAATCAAAACAATCATCGCACACTCAATTTTCGATTCATGTAATAGCACGTCCAAATAGGAATTAGATCCAGCTATATCCCCACAAATAACAACACCACAATAACTAATTAAATCTAGCATGTTGAGAATCAAAAGAAAATTCATAAAGGTGTCGAATACACTTCCAGATGACTCTCTTCATTCTTGCTGGTTGCTTGTTCCTATCCGATATTTAATTGACAAAAATCTCCGTAAAATAAAAAGTCCATGCTTAATATGCTTAGACTATTCCTGAGCTGTGGTTTGATACTCGTAAAAACATCACAATTTTCTCACTTTATATATCTAAAAATTTACACAAGATAGTAAACACAGGAATTGTTAACCTGTCTCCAATTCCCTCCACCAGATGGAGAAGAGAAAGCCTCAACTAAGAATAGTTATCTTACAAAAGAAAGGACAAAAACAATATAATCTAGTAGTATTGGCGGCAGCAGTACGACTTATATAGTAATAAGTTATTAAGTAAAATGTATGAACAATCATGTACTAGTCCAATATTGCAAGTTGATTCTTGTACTACTTAAGGAATTTTTATATACATTGTACTTTACTCTGGACTACTAAAAATATCAAAATTATGTTGTATAATGGACTACTTAACCATATTTGAAACGCAGTAAAATAAGCAAGAGATAAACAATTATTTTGATTTTTTTTTGTTATAAGTGAAAAGTACATAGACATATTTTAAGATTGGGATAGTACAAGAATTATCCATTTGTCTCCGTATTAAGATGTATATATTCATAACTTACTTTTTAAAGGCCGGGTGGAGGACATCCACTGTCGGCCGACAGCGACCAGCCGGCCGTCACCCTTCTTTCTGATTTCCACCACCACTGCTGTCAGCATCCCCTTCCGATCTACCACTCGTGCATCGAACTCCACCTCTTCCTGCAATTCCGTTACAGTAACCGTGAGCACTATGCGGCTCGAATTGATCCTAACAGACTCATTTTGGTTAGTTCGGTTCGATTTTATTAGCAATCCAGCTTTGCTTTTCGTAAATTGAGAACAGAATAAACAGATTGACCGAATTTTATAATAGTTTGATTATCCAACAATTGAATTGCTTTAAACAGACAAAAAGAAAAATTACAGTTCGGTAAAGACTAGCATGAGTAGAGTATTTCACATGGATTTAACAAATCAATCAAGGATTGCTGCGCCGCTAGCACGGAGCGTGTTAATGTGCCATCAACAAGATACAACATGCTGACAAGATACAACATGCTGGTGCACAGCCGTGCAAATGGCATAGCGACACATCGCACGAGCACATTGCGTGCCAATGTCGGCGCGCCAACGCCAATGTGCGCCATGTGTTGGCTAAACTGAATTATTTTGCCCTGGTCCCACTTGGTTCATCAACATACTTTGGTTCGGTTTGATTTACCAAAATATGGAAAAACTCTAAAACTAACGGAAACCGAACCGAACCGAGCAGAACCGAGCAGCTGATGCCCAATACAAAGTTACGGCAAAGTCATATCATCAGTTCACTGAGACATTTCCACAAACAGTTTGTGCGCGTCATCGAAAGTGTATCTGCGTAGATATGGTTAGATTAATAGTACATTGAACATGGCGGGGTTGAAGAAGGAGATGTCGAAGGCGACGGAGACCTTGATGATGCCCTCCTCCGACATGATCGCCGCCGCGCCCACGTCGTCCATCGCGGTCGCCATCGGCCCCGGTTGCCACCTCCCCTCGCCATCCTAGCAACAGAGAGGGAGAGAGAGAGAGAGAGAGAAAAGAGGGTGCCCGGGTTCAGAAAGATTAGGGTTTCTCTTGGAACGATATAGTGGAAAGGGGTTTGAAAATTGGGGTTTTTACGGTGAGGTGTGCGGGGACGCGGAAGGAGCACGAGGCGCGGCCGCGCTCGGCGAGGCTGACGCGGATGCCGGAGAGGGCGAGCGCGTCGAAGAATCCGCCGCGCCACGCGGCGTCGGTGGCGACGGCGGGGTCGGCGCTCTTCGCGTCGATCGCCTCGAGCCACCTCCTCGCCGCCGCCGCCATCGCCGAAGAGGAGGAGGAGTCGCCCATGGCGGAGGAGGAAGAGGCGGCTCCTTTTTGTCTTGTTCTGGGTATCTATCTCGGAGTTTTTACCCAACTAGTCTCCTTCAACACTTTTATTTTAAAAATAGGCCTCTGAAATTTGAATTTGTAAAAATAGGCTCAAAACTGCCAGGTAGGCGGTGAGGTGGCGGGACTCCTTAAAAGCGGTGAATCATATACCGCATTCATGTGAAAGCGGTAAATGGTTCACTGCTTTCATGAGGATTTATATATCCCATGAAGGCGGTGAACTATTCACCGCCTTCATGGGCACCCACCATACCAAAATTTATTAAAAGCGGACAAGGAATTCATTAAAAGCGGTGAACTATTCACCGCTTATAAATACGGTGAATAGTTCACCGCTTTTAAATGCGGTGAATAGTTCACCGCTTTTAAAAGCGGTGAATGGTTCACCGCTTTTAAATGCGGTGAATGGTTCACCGCTTTCAAGCTGTACTACAACAAAACAGCAGCAATAATGCAAAATTCTCACATTATACAAAAAAGTAATGTTTTCAAGCATTTCAATTACAAAAATAATTACATAAAATCATCTATACCAACTTCAACCACACTTTAATCAGATAAAATGAGCAATATCAACACATTTCAATATGGATAAATTTAGATAATACTACAAAAATCAATATAGAAAGATCTGAATATCAAATATACATAATAATCTCAAAAATGATAAAAAACATCAAGTCCCCTCCATCCCCCTCCTATGCTCTCGCCCTCGTCCCCTGCCACGTCCACGTCCGCGTCCACGACCGCGTCCTCGACTCCGTCCTCGAATATGTATGTCATGCTCCATCTCAGGCTGCACGGGCTCAATGACATGCATCTCATCAATATGCTCGATGGCGATGCCCTCGACAATCTGCTCCATCCCTTGCTCAACAGCNCTGTGACAAAGCAGCAAAATTACCCCTGATCTTCTTCGGGGTGAACATGGATGGAGATATTGGCGAGGGTGAGGCTGAGGCGGCGGAGGCAGGCGAGGGCATGTGTGGGCATGGATGGAGGGGTGGGCGAGGGCAAGGGGACGCGGCCGAGGATGAGAAAGAATGAGGGTTTCAAAATATTTTGAATATAAAAAAAAAATGATATAAACGAAATCTTAACGGAACACTAACGGCAGAAATCAAAGTGAACATTTTTTATTTTCTAAGGAGGCAAAGTAAGTTTTTTGAATAACAGGGGAGGAAAGTAAAAAAACGAATATTGACAAAAAATTTTTCTATAATTTAATCCTCTTTTTATGTTTCTTTCTTAAGCAATGCTATTTATACACCAGGAATGTATGATTTACACCCATCATTTAATGGATGAGATTTTTTTACTTGTCACGTTAGTAAAAGAATCTTATCCATCCAAAGAATTAATGTAAAGAGTTGAGCTAGAATACTCGAAAACACCAAGGGGATGGTGTTTTTGAATTTTTAACCATTAGATGAAGAGATATAGGATTAAGATAATAGTAGTACGTGGTGGTAGGTGAAATAGTGTTTGGTACAATGGATATTAGTAATTAAGGAGTAGATCTAAGGGTTAGAAATTTAGAAACACCAAGGAATTGGTGCTTCTAAAAGTATTTTAGCCCAATTCTTAATGTAAATTATACACCCCTAAATGGAGTATACAGGTAGAATTTTCCTTCCTTCAAATCAGGAAGCTTGGCGCTTTCTCTTCTGCAACTCTACACAGAATCACTCAATCACCTCACTTCCGAACGTGGTTCAAGTGTCTTACTACTAAAATATTAGTAAATTAAAAGCTAATAGAGATTTAATTAGTGCAATTTCGCTACAGACTCGTGTATCAAGCCTTTCTTTATACATTGGTGTTGCCAAGACATTTATGAATTTTTGTTTTTGTATATCAGTTTAAATTGTACCTGATTTTTAGGTTTTGATTTATCCTCTCTTGCTTCTCTTTTTTTATTTTTTTGTGGGATTATTTGAAGTGAGACAAATATGATTTCGAAAGGGCTCATCAAACTTCAACCACAGAAATTATATTCAAGGTTAATTGCAATAACTAAAATTGTACTTTTGCAGGTAATGTTTATTAAAAAAACATAAACAAAACAAGTCACACCCAGAAGAAGAATTTGTGTACGAACTTATTCTATAACCATAATATTTCGAGAAAAGAAATTGCTACTATTTTACAAATTCTCAGATCAATGAAGGCCAAACCTGCGAGCTAAGATTTTCACCACCTCATTAATAATCCAAAATCTTTACAAATTTAAATCTAAATTATAGTCACAGTTTTCATAACTATTTGGGAGCACTAGTTTTCGACGGCCCCGCTCTCTCCACCATAACATCATAAAGCTGTTTACCATTCTGCACAAGAAATTTAAACACATTCCGTCATCAGAAAAATGGAATTCAAAGAAGTCCAAAATTAAACCTTTTCTTTTTTTTTTTTGGTTAAGCTCTTTACTCACAAAAATTACTGGAAAGAAGTGAACTTGTCCTTCCGGTTTGGTCTGCGTCTCCTTGAAGTACACCAGAACTGGGAATTGAGGCCACCAAAGTTCCCAATTCACAAATGTTGAATACCTGAAGTAAATTGTTTTGGCGTATTAATGCAACAATCGAAGAATGAGATATAAAGATCAATTCGTAATAAGTTGATAATATGCTCACTTCCAACGGTTCTTCCCACCAACGAAAACATTTTCACCTGACTCCGTAAGTTGATCCCCGATTTTTACCTCCTAGAAAATGGAAAGTAATTGACGAGATTAGTTGACTTAAACGCTGCTTATAAGCATTAAAATAATACAACAAGCTTATGATCTTTCTTCTTCGTATATACTGCAGGTAAATTTGTTTTTTTTTTTTTAATTCTAATCAGTTTTACTCCAGTTTAAGCTCGTGTTTATTCAACTGCTTATTCTTTTCGCTTGTACAGAGTTTAGAGAAAAGAAGAGTGCTGGATGAACCAAGGCCTCTTCGTCGAAGACGAAACGCACTCTAGTAGCCTGCACATANAATTTCTTACGACCGCCAACGTACTTTGGATTGCTATCATGCGCAAATATTTCTCCATTCCAATGAACAACAATAGCCACATTACTACGCGACATCCTAACTTAAACAAAATATAAAATTTATAAACAAACATAATCATACCAAATTAAAGTGCTGAATTGAACAATTAGATTTTTCTCAAATACTTCATAAATCAACTATGCTTTATAAATCATACATAGGATGGTAATTAAACAATAGCATTTTACCATCCGATCGTTTGTTCGGAAAACTAAAACTGAAACTATAGGAGGGTAAAGTGCTATACTTTTGAATCATAGAGTAGTACGCTGTAAATTTTTCTATATTAAGAGAGGCTATTCGAAAATGAGAAATGCTAATATATATTATTCCATTAATTGATAATTAATTGATTATTCATTTAACAAGCCCAAGAGGAGGATAACATTACTAACCTAATGGAACAATATCGTTGCAATGCTGAGGAGAGAAGGCACGGCAGAAGCAGTACAGTCAGCGCCGGCGACGGCGGCGTCCGCGGCGACGGCGGCAGCGACGGCGGCATCCGCAGAGTGAGTGAGATAGAGAGGAGTGAGGGAGCGTGCGGGAGACAGAGAGGAGAAGCTCCGGAGACACAGGAACTCGCTCGCGGGTACAGTCGGCGCCGGCGACGACGGCAACGACGGCGGCGTCCGCAGCGACGGCGGCCTCGGACTCGGGTCGGAGTGAGTGAGAGAGAGAGGAGTGAGGGAGCGTGTGGGAGACAGTGAGGAGAAGCTCCAGAGACACAGGAGCTCGCTCGCGGGTACAGTCAGCGTCGGCGACGGCGGCAGCGACGGCGACGTCCGCAGCGACGGCGGCCTCGGACTCGGTCGGAGTGGGTGAGAGAGAGAGGAGTGAGGAAGCGTGCGGGAGACAGAGAGAAGCTCGCGCGCGGGTGAGAGAGAGAGAAAGGAAAGGGGCTCGGGCGGGTTATTGGGCTGATTGAAGGCGGTGAATGGTTCACCGTATTTAAAGACGGTGAACCATTCACCGTCTTTAAAGAGGGTAAACTGTTGACCGCATTTAAAAGCGGTGAATGATTCACCGCTTTCTGGCATTCCTACAGTTCGTAACTAAATATTTTTGGGGTCCCGGAAATGCGGTGAATGGTTTACCGTCTCTATATGCGGTAAACCATTCACCGTATATGTCGATTTCTACCCCCAACGCTGACCTGGCCGATTTGGAGACTATTTTTACAAAAAAATTTTAAAGAGGCCTATTTTTGTAAATAAAAGTTTCAATAAGACTATTTATAAAAAAAATTCATCTATCTCCCTCTCTCTCTCTCTCTCTCTCTCTCTCTTTTGTTTTTTTTTTTTTTTTTGCTTTTGTTTTTTTCGCGATGATAGTTTATTAGTGTCGGCTGCGGCCTGCGAGAGGCGGGGAACTCACTGTGCTACAAGCCTACAATCAAATGGGGAAGGAAATCCCCTGCACCCGGTCCACCACGTGGTCGAATAAAAGTTTCAATCAAGTTTTTTTTTGGCTAAATTATAAAAAATTCCTCCGTCAACACCTGTTTTTTCACTTTCACCTTTTGTTATTCAAAAATTTATACTTTATCTTCTTAAAAAATAAAAAACATTTACAGAATATATGCTGTGACAAAATAACAAAATTACCACTCATCTTCTTCGGGGTGAACATGGACGGAGAGATTGGCGAGAGTGAGGCTGGGGCTGAGGCTGAGGCTGGGGCGGCGGAGGCAGGCGAGGGCATGTGTGGGCATGGATAGAGGGATGGGCGAGGGCAAGGGGACGCGGCCGAGGATGAGAAAGGAGGGTTTCAAGATATTTTGAATATAAAAAATATAATATAAACGAAATCCTAATGGAAACACTGACGGCAGAAATCAAAGTGAATATTTTTCATTTTCTAAGGAGGCAAAGTAGATTTTTAAATAACAGGAAAGGAAAGTAAAAAAACGAATATTGACAGAAAATTTTTCTATATTTTAATCCTTTTTTTATGTTTCTTTCTTAAGCAATGCTATTCATACACCCCACTAAGGAATGTATGATTTACACCCATCATTTAATGGATGAGATTTTTTTACTTATCACATAACGTGACAAATAAAAAAATCTTATCCATCCAAAGAATTAATGTAAAGAGTTGAGCTAGAATACTCTCGAAAGCACCAAGGGAGTGGTGTTTTTGAGTTTTTAACCATTGGATGTAGAGATGTAGGTTTGAGATAATGGTGGTAGATGGTGGTAAGTGAAATAGTGTTTGGTCTAATGAATATTAGTAATTAAGGAGAAGATTTAAGGGTTAGAAACTTAGAAGCACCAAGAAATTAGTGCTTCTAAAAATATTTCAGCTCAATTCTTAATGTAAATTATACACCCCTAAATGGAGTATACAGGTAGAATTTTCCTTCCTTCGAATCAGGAAGCTTGGCGCTTTCTCTTCTGCAACTCTACACAGAATCACTCAATCACCTCACTCCTGAACGTGGTTTAAGTGTCTTACTACTAAAATATTAGTAAATTAAAAGCTAATAGAGATTTAATTAGTGCAATTTCGCTAGAGACTCGTGTATCAAGCCTTTCTTTATACATTGGTGTTGCCAATACATTTATGAATTTTTGTTTTTGTATATCAGTTTAAATTGTACCTGATTTTTAGGTTTTGATTTATCCTCTCTTGCTTCTCTTTTTTTATTTTTTTGTGGGATTATTTGAAGTGAGACAAATATGATTTCGAAAGGGCTCATCAAACTTCAACCAGAGAAATTATATTCAAGGTTAATTGCAATAACTAAACTTGTACTTTTGCAGGTAATGTTTATTGAAAAAACAAAAACAAAAGAAAGTCACACCCAGAAGAAGAATTTGTGTACGAACTTATTCTATAACCATAATATTTCGAGAATAGAAATTGCTACTATTTTACAAATTCTCAGATCAATGAAGGCCAAACCTGTGAGCTAAGATTTTCACCACCTCATTAATAATCCAAAATCTTTACAAATTTAAATCTAAATTATAGTCACAATTTTCATAACTATTTGGGAGCACTAGTTTTCGACGGCCCCGCTCTCTCCACCATAACATCATAAAGCTGTTTACCATTCTGCACAAGAAATTTAAACACATTCCGTCATCAGAAAAATGGAATTCAAAGAAGTCCAAAATTAAACCTTTTTTTTTATTTTTTGTTGTTAAGCTCTTTACTCACAAAAATTACTGGAAAGAAGTGAACTTGTCCTTCCGGTTTGGTCTGCGTCTCCTTGAAGTACACCAGAACTGGGAATTGAGGCCACCAAAGTTCCCAATTCACAAATGTTGAATACCTGAAGTAGATTGTTTTGGCGTATTAATGCAACAATCGAAGAATGAGATATAAAGATCAATTGGTAATATGTTGATAACATGCTCACTTCCAGCGGTTCTTCCCACCAACGAAAACATTTTCACCCGACTCCGTAAGTTGATCCCCAATTTTTACTTCCTAGAAAATGGAAAGTAATCGACAAGATTAGTTGACTTAAACGCTGCATATAAGCATTAAAATAATACAACAAGCTTATGATCTTTCTTCTTCATATATACTGCAGGTAAATTTGTTTTTTTTTTTTTATTCTAATCAGTTTTACTCCAGTTTAAGTTCGTGTTTATTCAACTGCTTATTCTTTTCGCTTGTACAGAGTTTAGAGAAAAGAAGAGTGCTGGATGAACCAAGGCCTCTTCGTCGAAGACGAACCGCACTCTAGTAGCCTGCACATAAACAACAATGAACATAAGAACATTTGGATAAGAACTCCAGCAGAGAAAAGAAACAGAAAAGAAAAAGAAAAAGAAAAGAAATGCCAGAGCAAGTATCATTTCTTTACTGTTAGCTCACCTGGAACAGTAAAAGTAATCCAAGTAGACCAACTGGAGCAGCTGCAAGTAGATTGTCTAGGTACACAAAACCAGCTGATATTCCTGCTTACCAATATTTACTGTCAGCACTGAGAAGAAGCTAATGTGCTCAAAAGTTTGTAACAAGATAATTGTTTGTCATGCTTATAAACTGCGTAAAATATTTTCATCAGAAGTCCACAAAATAGAGATGCACCCCAAGCCGTTATGGCGTATGTGGATTGAAATGCTACCTTCCTTCGACAAATGATTGAAATGAAGCCTAGCACACACGGCTCGCTGTATTTCGGGGTCTACTCAGAAACCATTGCAAAGAGGACAAAACAGACAAAGGATTTGATGGTCTTGTATTCTATTATAATATATTGCTTTCTGCTGATAATGAAATGCCAACACATAGTACTAAAATATCATAAGGATGTAGAAATCTTGATGTGTTTTTCCGAATGACTAAAGAACTAACCAAGTAAAACAATTGGTATCCGATAGTCTGGATCAGGTACCACAATTTCTCTTTTCTTGGCCTCTCTTCCAACCTATGAAAAACATAAAATAATTACTAATGAAGAAAGGAAATTGGCTTCAAAGAGGTTTATATGTGCTTGACAAATCAGGAATTGAACCATGCCAATTATATCTTAGAGGGAAGCATCATATTGTGTACTAACTTTAGTTTAGGCAAAACTTGCATAAAAACACCTTCGGCAAGTTTCTTTCTGTTAGGTTACGCAAAAATAAACAGTGATTAAAATTGCTCAGGATAACCGCACTACTACATACACTTGCATTTAGGTTATTTTATCTTTTCATAGATGCTTGTGAACTTTGAGATAGGTATCAGAGAAAGTGATTTTGTGAACCGTTGATGCTTTTGCAGCATAAATTCCATGGTTTCGGGCATTTTTCTGAATGCGGAGGTTCTTGACATAGAGATTTGTTCCGCACAATAACTTCGATGTAGTTAATCCATACAGTGGCACTTCTCCACCTGCAGAAAAAGGAAAAGAAAAGAAAAAAATAGAACAAGATTTATAGGCATTGCATCAACTTTCTGAAGAACTTCAGAAAGTACTCTCTTTAAAAAATAATAGTACAACACACAACATGCTTTAGGAACAAGTATTCTTTTCGATTAGCAATTTAAATGACCTTAGTTTAGAACATAATCAAAAAAGAAGTTGGTGATTCTTCAATATAAATCATTCCTCTCGACTAGTCGGAGTAGTTACGGTTAAACAGGGAAATAAAATACCTAGAACCAGATAATCTCCTACCCAAGTTTTGAAAAAATTCACAAAATTCTCTGATTATACTAGGACCGCATTTATTCCTTTAAGTTGATCCAAAATCTTAAATATTTTTCAGCAATTGTTGATTCAAGAGGAAGCAACATGTAGATCAAGTATCTCTTTCCTAAAATCACCTCAAAAGCTTTTTGGCCAACAGAAGCTTCAAACTGGAGCTTCTAGTTTTGGACTCTAAAATTTATTCTAGCTTCCCACAATAACAAAAATCTTCAGACACCTAAGTTCATTTCTAATAAAAATAAACGAAATTGATAATATACTATCTTTCTCTAAAAACAAAAAACAAAAAACAAAAAAACAAAAAAACAAAACAAATAAAATGAAAAGCTCCATACTTTTTAGTTCGCGAAAACATCTATTAACCGAAAGCATCTGCTTCCTTGAGTAGAAAAGTTGTTTCAGAAGCCATGCCCAACTGGCTCAAGCTCAAATGTTAAGATTTATCTCATTCCTAATGCTAACTACAACTCTAACACAGATTAGACATCTCTTGCTGATCAAAAAAAGACATGCAAAATTAAGACAAAAAATTTGGGAAAAATAAATATGTATCTATATATATATGATCACGATGAATCCCAGCAAACAAGATCAAAATTGGAACTATAAACACACATTTATGCATCTAAATTGGCATATCATCAAACACTTGAGAGATTAGAAAAGGAAATTAAAGTTAAATTAATTTTTAATACCTTTACAAGGACGAGAGAGATTGGGGAGCGGAGGAGATAACGAGAGCGTGGTCGCCATTTTTTTCCCCGGCTTTTTAATCCATTATTGTTGAGCTGTCATTTATTGTACGCATAGGGGTGGTCGTTTTTTACAATAATGCCACCCCTCCCTCTTAAGTCTCAATTCCGCTGGGGTCCCGAATAAATGTTCCGTGAATAGTGGGAAGTTCAAGGGCAATTCCGTAAAAACGAGATGTGCTCCATGAGTGACGTGGTGAACCCGGTTCATGTGCAGATTCCATCCAAATTTGTTGCATATGTCATAAAAATTAATTTTCAAAAGAGCCAGCACTAATTATATATTTTTTTATAAGATTTTGTAAGGAAAAATTATTATTATTATTATTATTATTATTATTATTATTATTATCGGTATTAAATTAAAGAGCTCTTATTAATTACCTCCACTAGGGGAGGATCTGATGCAACCAAATTAAAAAAATATTATATTATTTCGTAGGCCGTCCAAATAATTTACTATCTATTGTAATTTTATTTTCAATAGCCATAAATTTTTACTCTTTGCTCGTTTGAAATTTTTAGTCAAACATTTTAGTCGGGTCACTTCCACCCGATGCTATTATTTTAATTTTAAGTTATAAAAAATAAATCTTACATGAATATTCTCTATAAAATTATCCGTTTTAATATTATTCAAAGCATAGTAAGGTGGAAAAAAATCATATTTTCTGAGTCCACGAGTTCAATCTCCGAGATCTGAGCAGAGACGAGGGGGGTACGGTCTCTGGTCACGTGGTAGACCCGGTTCACGAAATAATCTCTGATCCAAATCCTCTCTCTATAATCCTCTCCTCTCCCCTTCTTCCGAAGCGATGGCGCTGGCCCTAGCGCTGCTGCCCCTATGGGCCCTGCCGGTCACGTGCTACGCCCCGGAGGCGCACGTGCTCAGCCCCCGCGGCCCCGCCGCCGAGTTTCGCTCAGACTTCGTCCGCGTCCTCAGAAGTCGGCGCCGGACCCCCGCAGGTCGCCGACTCCCCTTTCCAAAGTCCTTAACTCTTTTTTTTTTTTTTTGTTCCCGTTTGTTTTATGATTATATTTCTAAATAGAGTCGTATGGTACTGCCCATGTTTCAAAATATTACTTACCATGCGATGATGATTCTTCTCTGGAATTAATGTACACTACTACAGAGTAATATTTTTTTAAAAAAATCACTTTGATTACACTTTTGGCACTGAATTTGTAATCAACTCTTTCTATATGGTACTACTCTAATAAATTGAATTTTCTGTGTAGTAATTTGTGCTTGCATGTAAGAATTGTAAGTACACGAAAGTAGTGAGTTGTTTGCGTAGTCATGTAACGCAAAGTGAGCATCTTGTGTTTTTTTGAATTGTTCCTTTCAGTTCCTCTTGCGGTAGAGCCGGCGAAGCCGGTCAAACATCCATTGTACCAAGGGAATGGTCCTCTGGGATCAAGAGAGGTGAGAATTCGACAAAGGAACATGCGATCATTCACATTTTCTTACCATCTATTATGTTGGCTTAAAGGGGCCAGCATCCTGCCTCGTGTTTGGAGGTTGGGTTGGGACGAGACATGTTTGAAGTGGCGAGAAGCCACGTTAGGTCGAGTCACAATCGAGACTCGCAGGCGTTGTATCTGCACACTTTTAAGTGAATTGGTTACATCTTTCTAGCAGCTCGAGCTTTTAGAATTAATGGCTGGTTAGCGCCTGGACAATTCTAACTTGATGTGTTTTGGATTCGTCTAGGCCATGGAATCTTGTCCGAGGAAAAAGATCAAGGATTTCAAGGAGAAGTTGGCGGAAGAGAACTATTACTTAATCACTGAGGTGCATCTCTCTATTGTATTTCTCTTCTCTTTTTTTCTTTTTTTCTTTGGCTATTAGATATGAAGTTAGTTCCTAGAGGACTACAGTTTTTCGGCGAAAATGCGATTGCTTCTTTGCTATGCTTATACCTAATTGTATCAGTGTTGTAAAAAGTTTATAGTGTAAATTTTCTTCTTCTGTTATAGGCAGGGGAGCAAGGACGCGTGCCGGTACTAATTTTAAGCTTGAAGGATGAAACTCGGGAAAGAAGACCAGCTATTGTATTTTTGCACAGTTCTTACAAATGCAAAGAATGGTTGCGTCCATTGCTCGAGGTAAAACAACCTCTAAGGCAATTTCATACATGCCCATCAAGAGTTACGAAAGTTTCATTTTTTACTGCTCCGAAGTTTGAAATGTCACTAATGTCCCTGTAAAAGCGCATACTATATCATAAATGCCATTTTCAGAGAGGAATCTGTGAAAATTGGAGGCAGATTTTCAAAGGCACCTGATATTTCAAGGGGCTCTGTGAGTACTTTTCATACTATCAAAAGAGTATTCACAATGTCTAAACAGTTAGGGGGATTCGTATAGAATTATGAGTTGCAGTATCAAATTAGCATGATACTAATCAAGAAAATAAATTAGAAAGAACATAATAAAACAACCTGACCTTTCTCAACAATCTGAATAACAATTCAAATCGATCGAGCAGTGGTTACTTATTCTATTTTCTTGTTCAGGCATATGCTTCAAGAGGTTATGTGTCTATTGCCATTGATTCTCGCTACCACGGCGAAAGGGCCAACAACAAGACAACTTACATAGATGTAATCGACCTTGTTTATTTATTTATACGTCTTGTGGATCTTTAATGGAACAGAATTATACTTTCATATTTTCCAATATATATATAATCGTAGATTCTAATTTATGAATCTTCCATAAGTGGTGCTGAAGCTAACTCATTCCTGATTCAAATTTAGGCTCTCATTTCAGCTTGGAGAAATGGAGACACAATGCCTTTCATATACGACACGGTACTAAATCTTTCATTTGCTTTAAATTGGCATCACCTTGCCCCTCTGACTTTGGGTCTCTACTGTTCGAGTCGAGCTACTCAAAGAAGCAATAACAACTTTTTCATTGAAATCTCCCCAATAACATCCTGCCATAGCAAAACTTGCAGCTTCAAATCGGAGCTTCTACTTTTAGGACATCAAAGCTTATTTGCGTGTTGCACTAAATAAAAGCTATAGGATCTTTGCTTGCAAATCAAGCTGTTGCTTCTCAGAAGCCACGCAAAATGGGTATTTTGTAATTTTGCTCTATCTTTCAAATGTGTAATGTTCAGGTTTCATGCTCAAAGGATTTAAAGCTAAGTTTAATGTCTAGTAAGCTAAAAGGCAACATTGGCAGGTCTGGGACTTGATAAAGCTAGCGGATTATCTTACTCTGAGAAAAGACATAGACTCCTCCAGGATTGGGATTACTGGTGAATCACTTGGAGGTTCGGCAGGCTAAATTAGCAGTTGAAGTTTGAATAATGAGTTTCTGAAACTTTTGGAAATTATTTCTAATTTTATTTGATCCTTATTTTAGATATTTCCTCAGAGTGTCAATTTTACCATTTTACTCTCTGATCTTTGGTTCGCATAACAGTTAACTCCTGCTGTTAGTCTACCGAACACGGCATCTTCTTTGCACCGTTAAACTAATGAAAGGATTTTGTTACTACGCGAAGCAAATTTCAGGGACTAAATTGGTACAATATGTAGTCTGAGGGCATAACTGAAGCCAGAATAAAATTTTAGGGACTAAACTTGTGATTAACCCTAACTTTCGCCATGTAGGAATGCATGCATGGTTTGCTGCTGCGGCTGATACACGCTATTCCGTGGCTGTTCCCATAATTGGAGTTCAGGTTTGAGGACAAAATTTGTTTGTTTCAGGCAAATATATTGCGGTGAGTTAAATTCTAAGCTTTTATATATATATATATATATATATATATATATATATATATATATATATATATATATTATGATGATTTTAGGGCTTTCGATGGGCAATAGACAACGATCAGTGGCAGGGTAGAGTCGATAGTATTAAGCCTCTCTTTGAAGGTGCTTACAAATGTCTTTTTTCTATCTCCCTGTGTCTGATTATATGACACGGCAGCCAGATATTGACTTTTCCTTTTACCTTCACTACGCTCACTTTTTTTTTTTTGGTTGCATATCTGAGTAATCATTTTACCTCTTCAAAATGCCCGGTCTATCCTTCTCTTTTGTTATTTATCGTTTGCTAATGACCAATTCCTCATAATCTGCTGTAGTTATAAATGGTAAACTCTGTAATTTACTCTGTGGACAAGCAAATTTTTTTTTCACCCTTTCAGGGGTAATTATGATCAGCAAAATTAATATAATGGAAGTTAACGGCCAGCACTTATCGTGTTTTATACATTTTGTTCAAATTATTATTATTATTATTTTTTGGCTCCAGAAGCACGGATTGATTTGGGGAAGCGTGTAATAGATAAAGAAGTTGTCAAAAGGGTAAGTGCGACACTCGGTAAAATGAACTTTCGACAGGCCTTTTCTAATTAGAGTGCTCATCGTTGTTCCACTACTTGTTCACATCAGGTGTGGGATAGAATTGCACCCAGTTTAGACTCGCAGTTTGACTCTCCTCATTCAGTTCCTGTTATCGCACCTCGGCCTCTCCTTATTCTAAACGGTATGTAAAACTCTTAAGGATTTTAATTTCAGGCCATATTAGCAATGAGTCTAAACATTGAATCAATCGAAGCAACTTCAAGGATAGAGACTGTTTTTGTATGCTTTTTTTTTTTTAATTGTATCCCCATATTTCTCTGTTTCCTGGGTATTAGTCCCCAAATATTTGTAGTTTAAAGATAAGTCTCTTGAACTTAGGGCATAACCCCTGTAACTTCTAGTCAACAAAAGGCAAAAAAAAAAGGGATACTCTCTCAAATCCTTACTCAAATTGCAGTCTAGTATATTATATAAACGTATAGACGGATTATTTCAAGCCCTCCTTGTTTTGGCCAAAATTAAATAAAACTTACAGGAGGAGTAATGCGCACAACATTGAAGGGAAATTTGTAGGCAATATGCAAAAAAAAATTTGGCATTTTGGCCCTCATAGTTGATGTTTGAGATATCAACTCTTGCATATGAGTTTGCAAATAGTGACTTTTACTGTAGCAGAAAGCCAAATTGAGCTCTCCGATTCTAGAAAAGCATAAGCTCCACGTTCAAGCTTTTGCTCTTTTTTCTTTCTTTCTATTTAACACATAAGGACCCTCTCCACTTTGTTACTGAAATTTGAATCTAAGATCACACCCTTTTTTTATCTCTATGCCTTACCACTAGGAATTTTTGTAGTTTAGTGTTTCTGCACTATGGATGAGATTTTAGTACAAATATACCAGAAGAAATTTTCTCCAGAAGTGCCAATCAAACCAAACAAACATTTCATGTGAGCGACCTTTTATTGTTGATATCTTATTCTCCTCGGCACATACAGGTGCGGAAGATCCTCGCTGCCCTCTTCCAGGTTTGGAGACTCCGGTCTCGAGAACAAGCCAGGCTTATCAAGAAGCTGGTTTTCCAAAAAAATTTAAGGTCCACTTCAGATTGAAATTGTTGTTTTGTTTCATTCACGAAAAATTCTTAGGTAATGAATTGCACTGTTAATACTTGCTTTTCTTTTCAATCCAGTTTATTGCAGAGCCCGGAATAGGGCATCTAATGACAGCGAAAATGGTTAAGGAAGCGAGTGATTGGTTCGACGAGTTCCTCTAATAAGCGCTAGTGCTTGGTAACGAAGCATTTAAGCTGCTGCTTCTATACTTTTATTTGGTGATTGTTGTACTTCTCGAAGTTGCGTTACAGGTTGAAGTTTCAAGTTACAGTGGTGCACATTTCATTTTCACTTTGTATGTTATTTAATAGCGTTATATTTAGTTCAAAAAATGTTTGTTATTAGAAAGGTCATGTAAGAACTTAGTGCGGTGTGTATATAAAAATCAGCAAAACTCTTTACTTGGGAAAGAAGTTTTTAAGATCTCGTATTAGACTTTTTAAACAATGCAAATTGCCTCAGATGCAGGGGCTATTTTTTTTTCTTTTTTAAATAATGTTTATTGAAACCTTTTAAGTGACTGCAATGGAATATGTTGCTACCCTTTCTTTTTGATCTTTAAAACCATAATTATGGCAAATTGTAGCTCAATTCATCGAATTTGCTCCTATTTTATCCATTCAACCAAATCAGTAGATATCATCAGGAATCATAAACTAATTAGTATCCAAGCACACGAATCAAAGAAAATTAATTCGAACTCCATCTAATGCACCCATTTGGGTGTGCCAAATTGGGTTTCATACACGCACAACAGAGAAAAAAGGAATATACACGCATAGAAATAAAGCAACAAGACAAATTATGCAACCACAGTGACATTGTACTTAATGGAAAAGTTTCTCCTACGCAAGAAGAAATCTATTTTAAAGAAATCTATTTTACTGCTTTTAACAAAAAACAGGATCATGCAAGGAACATATGCTCAATAAAAATTCAAAATTTTGTAAGTCACAAATAAAACTGTGGCAGTAAGTAATACCAATAAGAAAATTGCTTATTTTTCCAAACATATAAGCATAAATGGAGAATCTCCAAACTCCCCAATCGACCATCACCCGGATTTTCCTCTCTAAAAGTGGAATTTACATTATTGAAACAAATAGGTGAAACAAACAATATGCAGCAGGACAAAATAGTGATATGTGAAGAACAAAAAATGAGGTAGTAGAGACAGGAGTAAATATGAAAAAAGAAGATAAAATGTGGAACGGACAAGCTAAAAATATATGGAGAACCCCTCAGCTGTCGGCCATTTCCAAAATAGACCGGCAAACTTTATTTTCTGATCAGCATCCCTTCAACTTTTGTTTATTCTAATTGAAGTTATTTTCATCGGATGAATTGGGACTGATAATTTGATAGTCATTGTATTATACTTTACAAATCTACCCGCTTTCTAGCTGATGGAACTGTAGTTTCATCAACAATTAACAGCCGCTAATACCAGAAATGTTACTTCTAACAGAACCCCCAATTCATCCGGTAGAAATAACTCAAACCAAAACAAAGAAAGTTAAGGGGTTATCAACAAGGAAACATAAAAGTGGAGGAAACCATTTTAAAATGGCAAAGAGTTGAGGGGTCTTCATGAACCTTTACCAAAAACAATGATCTCACAAGCTCCCAGTGTTGTTTACTGTAGGTTTATTTTGCTTTGACTTGGCCATATTAACAAGATCACCAAACAGCTTATCTTCGGGCTTTTGCGGCTTGTTCTTCGACTGCTGAAGGGAGCCAAAAGAGGAAGCAGAAGCCTGATAGGAGCTGCTCATGCCCGAGTACAAGCCATTATTCTCTTGCATGGAGAGGCCATACATTCTCTGAGAAAGCTCATTAGGATTGGCATAAGGATACATCGGCGTCATCCCTTGATTGTAGAACTGAGCTTGTTGCTGCTGCGAAAAGCCGTACGCCATAAGCTGGCCACCATACATTGGTTGTTGCTGTACAAACTGGGTATTTGGCATCGGTTGTTGGGGTTGTGGGGCTCCGAACTGGCCAGGTTGTACAAATTGGGTGGTTGGCATCAATTGTTGGGGCTGTGGGGCTCCAAACTGGCCAGGATGTACGAACTGGGTGCTCTGCATCGGTTGTTGGGGCTGCGGGGCTCCAAATTGGCTGGGTGGTACTGGCTGGAGCTGCATGCCTGCAACCTGGCCACTTGTCATTGGTTGTGGTTGCATATTTCCTACTTGGTTGGTTTGCACTTGGTTGTTCTCAGTTGGCTGAGTCTCCCACGGCGGCGGGGGGAGGGCCACCCCACTTTGATCATCTGCGCCTGCTATCAAGACAGAAATATTAAGAAAGGAATATCAGCAATTCATAGCATTAGGAAAAAAAGAAAAGAGAAGAATATAACTTAAAATTGCATTTTCAAGGGGTATAGGATAAAATTCAAATGGTACGAGGGTATAGAAGTAAATAGATGTTTTTGAACACACATTTCTGTTATATTACCAAAAATGAATGAAGAAATTCAAAAGGCGGAAGGTCCGGTCATACCATAATATGGTGGTTGTTGATTGACATTCATTCCTTGGTTAAGTCCACCATTCCATGCAGAGCTTGCATGATTCAATTGTGATCCTTGATCGTATGAGGCAAATGAGTTGGTGATGTTCCCATTAGGATAAAGCATTGGCTGTTGTTGCGGCTGAAGCTGAGATGCCTGTGATGTTGGAATACTAGAATTTGGATCAAAGGAGTTGAGCAACAAAGCTGGGTTATTATTGCTATTGTTGTTGTTATTGTTGCTGACAGTGTTATTTTGAGGAAAAACATCAGCAAGCGCTAAGATGTTCTGATCAGAAGGAGAAGAACTGGCGAATGGATCATTGACAGGAACTAGGGCTTGTGAATTGCCATTTTCAGGTGAACTGTAGTCCAAGCCGCTAAGAAGATCGATTTCAGGACCAGTTTTTGTTGAAGGGATCGCTGAACTGTCAGATGCTGGTGGTGCAGGTAGCAGTAACTGATCAAATGGAGACTGATTGCTTGTGCTTGTGCTTGTGCTTGCATCAGGCCTATAATCAGATGCAGAAAACATGAGGAATAAACTAGATGACTGGCATAAAAAGTATACATAAATCTAACATTCGGGGTTATTGTATATTTCTCTGATGCTGATGACACTGGTGTCTACCTAACTATCAAAGAAAAATTACTGAATACAGGATCTATAGGAGATCATTATATCTAGAACAATTCATACACACTACAACCCAAAATTGCTTAGTTCTTCCGTGTTGAAATCTACATTAAATAATCACGGAGATTTGGTAGAATTTCCTACAGACTTGAGCATTTAATTGGCATGTCTTCGAAAACAACTTTTTGGGAGAGTTTTCAATTGCAAAGGCTTGTAGTGATTCTTTGATAGCTGCACTCCAAAAGCACTTTTGCAGAGTCTGATACCAGATGTAAATGAAAACCAAAAATCACACAACTGGGATGACAGGGATACAAATCAAATGCTCAATTTAACTTAAGAATTTTCTTGAGAACTAAATCAACTGATAATCAAATCTCTAGGAGATCCTCAAATAATTCAAATACACATCTAACCAATTAAATATAGGATTGGATTTTCCACAGACATTAGCCAATTGGTAGCATTTTGAAAAGTTACATTTCCTCTTTTATGTAATGTCTGCAGCTAGAGAAAAGCAAATGGGGTAAGTAAAAGATTACAACCTTTGATTAAGCTCTTTGCTTGGATCACTATTTTTGGCAGCAGAGTCCTCAACATCCACAAGAGCTTGAAGAGTTCTCGGTTTCTCCACCCTAACTGCAATTCCTGCAGCAATTGCATCATGTTTGGCTAGTACACGCTGCAAATCATCATTCAAAGCAAGCCCTTGGGAAAGCAGTTCTTCGTCTCTGTCAATAGTTGGAGTAAATCAGCCATTCTTAAAGAGCAAATAAACAACAGTGCTGATTTGCTTTAGCTTCTGAAGCAGCTTATTTGCTTCAAGAAATAGCAATCAGATGTTTTGCAATGAAGTAGTCTGTATCTTTTGCTGCGCCAAGAAGCTAAAATGAATCTTGTCTCCAAATGCCGAAGCTCCAATCGGAAGCTTCTGCATTTGCTACAGCACAAAGCTATTGGGGGATGTTAATAAAAATGTTGTTGGTACTTCCTTGTCAAACAGGTCCATAATCACATTTGGCAAGAAATAGATATTGTTATCCCACATTCAAAAGTTTGAAGGATTTAACACAAGATAAAGAAGAAAAATATTGAAGACACTACATAAACAATTTTTAAGAGAGAGAGAGAGGAATGATTTCCAACAAGTCATTACTTTAATCTTCTCATTAGACTTCCAATTTGCTTCTTTTATATCAACACAAATTCGAAGTCCATAAAAAAATAATAGAGTATGCTGATTAATCAGAAGATAGGAGGACTCACGAGGTAGTGTTTACGAGATGCACCACTCTCTGCCTGTAATTGCGACACTGATCAACAAGGTCAACTATTACATCCTGCCTAAGCCCCTGCATAGCAACATAAAAACAGCTCAAAATCTGAATAATAAATGGTAAACCAACATTAGGCTGGAAAACAATATACAGATTGTAGCTTAACTGATCGAGAAAGCTGTAAATCTCGTCAAAAGCTTCTTGTGACAGGAGAAGCAGATGCTTCAAATTAGAGTTTTACCTTTACGATCCCAAAACTCATTTGAGTTTTGGGCCACAGCAAAAGCTTCAGACCTTTTGTTATTCATATGCTTGGTTTCAAGATGTTTTTACTTTCGAAAGTAGAGAAGTTGTTTCGGAATCCAGGAAACAGGCACTAATTATAGATGCTAGAATGAGAAGATGTAACTATATGTCAAAGAATAAGCAGCCTCTTGCAAATGGCATCTCAAAATTAACTGAATCAGATCTAACCATTTTCTAATATCAAAAAAAGTTGGCATCTTCAAGATTTGGTGTTATTTAAACAATTGCAAGTAAAATATACTAAGGATGACAATTTTTTTAAAATGAAAAAATATGATATCATACCTCTCTGTTTCCAGGATCCAAAGCATTCAGCATCTCTGCAAGAACATCCATGATACCACGGGCATTCTGAATCTCTGTCAGGCTGTATATAGAAAATTTTAATTTCAGAATTTCAGATCAACAATTAGAAAATAGATTCGCATATATAAAAAGCACATATTATATGCTTGCTTAGGAAATAGCCAAAAAAATCACGATAGATTCACAGGAGAAAATGATGAGATGGAAGCACTCAAAAAGCATATAATTATCCATTTGTGTTCTCCTAAAGTATATGAAACTACCCAGAGAACAAGTCATTCAATTATAACATCAGTAAAACTAGTGAGAACACTGCTTTAAGAATTTAAATACAACATGTGAAGTAATAAAAGTGAAAGTACAGCTAATAAGTAAAATGCAACCGAAAGGACATTACAACAGTGAAGTAAAATGTGAAAAAAAAAAAAATTAATGTGCTTAAGAAATAAGTTCTAAAATCAGTTCTGAGCCTTCTGACACGAAGCACAATTTAGAAGAACAAGATAGTGACAAATTGAAAGGACGAATAACATCATTACTCAACTATTTCAGTTAGTACTATCTTAATCCACACATTGTACAGTATAAACAGATAAAAGAAATTAAGAATGCACCTCAAAGCAGGAAAATCAGATCCAGTAGATGACTCAGGTACTTCTTGTTGATACTCAGGACTTCGTAGAGAAGGAGGATAAGTTCTTAGGGGTTGTGTCTGTGGAGGAGTAAATATAGGAGCAGACCTCTCGGATCTCTGGGGAAATACAGCTCCAGCACGCTTACAAGGAGGGAAAAAGAAATTACATTCAATATACAAAACATAATTAGATACTTGAGAAGCAACAGAAATGTTCATTATTGAAGTTTCTTACACTTAGAACAGGAAGGGGGTTTAATGCATATATATCCTTGCAAAAATCATCTATTTACCCACACATGCACACTTACTGCACAAGCACATTGATACACACCTAGAATCTGCAGGTTCTTAACAAAAGCACTTAAGTTGTGGAGTTATCCAGTTCATGCCGGCAAGTTTGTTATTGTGGTAGAAAAGGTTATTCAGTATTTCTTTGAGTAAAAGGATATAGACATAAAAACAATTAAATTTTGAAGGAAAAATTTTCAACAATTCAGATTTTGCATGGGTACACTATACCTCAAACAGGACAAAAAATTTTAGTAGGCAAGCATATTCGACACAGCTGTAATTGGATGCATAATTTAGTAAAAGGCCATTGTCAAAAGCAGGTCACAACACGAAATACTTGTAGTCCAGAATATAGTAAAGAAACCAAAAGAATCTGAAAGTAATATACCAGCAACTCCTGATATGCTGCATAGTACTGTGGATACCTAGCACGTGGGCCTCCAAAAGCTTCTTGCCAAGTATCTATCAATATCAATATCTTCTCCTTGACATGAAAATCCGGCTACAGCATGAAAAAGTTGATAACCATTATTTTCATAATTAAGAAAGTAAGAATTATATCTTGGAGCTTCTGAAGAAAATTTCAATACCTTTTTCTTTACTATTTTGACCATCTTGTGTGGTATATCATTCTCAGCAACATGCATATGGACTATATCGCCACAATTCTTGATCACTGTCTCCAGGAGCTGAATTGTTTAAATTTGATTAAAAGCTATGCCAGTATATGAATGAACAGGTAGGAGGAAGCAGATATATTTGTGGACCAAATAAGCTACTGATAGTAGTGAAAGTCTAACAAAGTTAGCTTTTGGCATCAATTATTTAGCCATGTACTATCAAAAAGTCCAATAGTTTCAGAGTATGGAAGAAATATATATATATATATATATATATATATAGACACACTCACCGTAAGTGCAAGAAGCTGAACCTTTGGATTTTTATGCCCAATACGTTTTCTGAGCACTTTCACAGCATCTTTTGCTTGCCTGGTACAAAAAGTAAACAATTAATACTATCAATATCTTTGTCTTACTAATATTATGCCATGAACAAACAACAGCGAACATCGGTAAAGAAAATCCCGCTGATTTAGTACTAAAGTAGACAAGCGATGCAAACGAACATATTTTGTGAAATTAATATTACCTACCAAGAATTAACAATAACTAACATCAGCAAATTTCACACGTATCATGAAGAAAGGGAAATCAGAAATAAGATGATTATAGCTCTCTCTTCAAATGTCCAACTTTATGTTATTATTTTGTCTTGATTTTCAGTACCAAGCCAAAGGATAACTATATATAGATCCTGACATATCAATTGGAGAGAGTACATTAAACAACAATATGATAGCCACCTAATTGTCTGACTGAAGATTTATCATATTCAGTTCCATCCCAGGATCTCTGACATTCAAGAGCTGATCGGGATTTCAAGCAATACTAGCAAGATCCTGAGATCTAGTTAAAGCAGCAAAAGCATACGGAGTTAAATTAAGGGCCTGTTTTTGCCTGATCTAAGGTGTAGTGCTGTACTACTAAGCCTTAGGAACTTTAAAACTAAGTTCCCCACATTCCTAAGAATTCTACAAATCACAAAAGGCATTACAAGTTCTTTCTAACCTTAAGCCCAAAACCAATCTTCTGACCTACTATCTTGAAATGAGTTATAAAAGAGCAATTATTGATTTATTTCAAAATTCTATTGAAGTTCTCTCTTTAATTACAATAATCCATATTGTACCTTCATAACCACACTCCAAATAGTTCCCTTTTTTTCCTTCTCCCAGCAACAAAAGATCAACGATAAAAATTTACAGAGACACCCTCAACTATAGGGCATTTTGAAATAGGTCTCCTCACCCTTATTTTTATTATTGATACACTTCAACTTTTGATTTTTTGATTTGAGTGATTATAGTTAGCTAAGCTGGGGATTCTACTAAATCCAACAGTGCTTCCATCAAATTCAGTGATTTTAATCGCTTTTTAGCTGATAAAACTGCAAAAATTAACAAATCATAGCAAATAGAGCCGTCAAATTCAACAAAAAACCTCAATATAACTACCTAGAATAAGTCGTATCAAAAATCAAACAAAAATCTAAGGGGCATTGAGGGGTTCAGTTACAACCCTAAAGATCTTCACTTCAAGAGACAACCCTAAAGATCACCAATTGAGAAAACATAACATTAATGTCACCAAAATCACAATTTTGAAAGCTGAAGCTGCCGCATCAACCAAATTTATCAAGAGATTTCAAACACCAAAACACTAAAAAGAATACGAGAACAACAGGATCGAATCGCGTTACCCGACGTCGCGACTGAGGATGTCGCAGATCTCCATGTTCATCGCCCAATCGGGCCCGATCAGCATGTCGCTCGTCGCCCTCTCCACCAGCGACCCCGCCATCGCCCTCGAAACTTCAAAAACCCGATTCGATCAGAGCGATCGCCCAGATTCGATCGCGCGCGAGCGGCGAGAGATCGCGGCGGATCCCAGGCGAATCCCCCTCCCCCGACCGAAACCCTAGCCGCGCGGGGGATCTGCGGCGAGGATAGTGATTGAGGAAACCCTAGAGAAGGGGATCGAATCTGGGGAGGTGGGAGAGGTGGAGGATGAGGTGAAATGCTAACCTTCGCGATATTGCGTTCCCATTAGGACCCCATTTCTCCATTTTTAGTTTTTTTCGCCTTTCCTTTTTTTTTAATATAGTTTTTTAAATAAAAATAAAAATATTTTCCGCTTTTAAACTTTTGGACCAATTGGGAATTTACACGTGTTTTTTCATTTTATTTTTTTTAGGGGAGGTGCATTGGGATAACCGGATTTGTACCGGATACAATTTTTTACCTGTTAAAATAGTAATAACAGTAAATTACAAAATGTGATATTTTAAGGGGGTAATCTGCAATTTATTTAAAAAAAAAGGAATTTGCTTGAGCTCGAGTTAATCTCTCCGCTTACCTTTTGGAGAGAGAGAGAAAGGGGGGGGGAGCGAAGGAAGGAGACAACACTATCGGCCATGTCGTCGCTCCAATTCTTCGCCCCCACCTCCCAAAACCCTAACCCTAACCCTAGCAAACCCAATCCCCTCCTCCTCTCCTCCAAAAACCCTACCTCTTCCAAGCCCTCCTACCTCCCCTCCCTCTCCTCCTCCTCCTCTTCCTCCTCCGTATCCTCCCGTACATCCAACTCCACGCCTCCCAAATCCCTCATCTCCCCCCAAAACCCGATTTTGAGCGCCACCCGTTTCCCCTCTCGCCCCCAGTCCCCCAATTTCTCCGGGTTCCAGCTATTTCGGCGGAGGAGGGGCCATTGTACTCGGCGAAGCGGCGTCGGGGCACCGGGTGGTGATGTTGGAGAGCGGCGGCGGCGGGAATGGTGGCGGAGAAGGTGGCGGAGGAGGGGAGGACGAGGAGGAGGACGAGGAGGGTGAGAGGAAGAAGAAGGGGCTTCTTCCGGAGTGGATTAGTATATCTACGGAGGACGCGAAGACCGTGCTCGCGGCGTTCGCCATTTCCTTGGCTTTCCGGTCCTTCGTGGCTGAGCCGCGGTTCATACCGTCTCTCTCAATGTATCCTACTTTCGATGTTGGCGACCGCATTGTTGCGGAGAAGGTACCAAGTACTACTAACTTTGTTTCCTTTGCGGCTAAATCAATTTGAACAAGTACAGTAGATATAGAGAAATGGTCGAAGTTATCTTTTCCTTGTATTGTTCTGTTGCACATATTTTATCTAGCTTTCTTATATTCATGATGATCATAAAAAATGGTCGCTTTACTTGGGATGTGTAAATCTTTGTAGGTTTCATATTATTTTAGAAAGCCATGTGTTAATGACATAGTAATCTTCAAGAGTCCACCGGTGTTACAGGTACATACTGGCCTTTTAGTTCCAGTTTGAATTTTGCACAATCCTTTGCGCTTGTTGTTTACTGTAAATCTTTTAATATTCCAGGAAGTGGGATATACGGATGATGACGTATTTATTAAAAGAGTTGTTGCCAAGGAGGGTGATGTTGTAGAGGTCAGTGTTCCTACATCATTTAAGTGGTATGATGTATTTTTCTATTTTTCTATATTGTGAAATTGTAGTTGATACGATCCCTGCATTTTCATCTTGCTTGTCGCCTAATGTTTCACCCAACAGAGATAGAAAGTTAGAAATCTTCTTATTTGAAAACAGAATACTTATTGGTGCTTGTTGTGTTAGATTTGTTGTGAAACCCTTCCTCACTCTGTTCATGATTACTGAAGATACAGTTGGATGACGGGATTTTTATTAGGCGCGGTATAGAGCATTTTAGTTGATATTTTATCTACTTTTGAAGAAACTAGTTAATATGCATTCCAGAAAATTGCAAAGAATGTAGGAAACTAAAGAACTTCCCTTACATTAGTTGCGAAAATAGAAACACTGGGGGCTCCTTTGTTGAAGGTTCAAATGAAGCTATTTATGGACTGATTTCATATTAATAAGCTAAAACTTGGGCATGTTCACGAGTTTGCCACTGAGGTAAGGATGCATGCATGACATGGCTCTAGGTTTGGGTAATGAACCAGGCTTTATCATTCTCAGATCTACCAGATGATACAATATGTTTGATATTATTCAAACATGTCTCTTATCTCTAATGATTTTTTGCAAAATTAATATGAGATCAATTGGCTTTATCATAATTAAGAGAAGATGTATTTGAAGCTGCTAAACAACTCAATGAGAATATAAACTTGCTACAGAACTAATAAAAATTTCAACGTATCTCTTTCTTTTATGTGTCTGGTCTCATAGAACAGACTTTTTTATACTTACTAGGATCTCTCAATCAATCTTCCTGTCCAGTGGTTTTTGGCAAAACCGGTATCTCAAATTAGTATTATCAGTTAGTATTTGAATATTTCCGAACAAGGTCCCCAAACTTCTTATTCTTAATGTAATCATAAGAACATTTAGTCCTTGTCATTTATTGGTTTGTATAGGTAGGATAATAATATTCTAGTATTGACCATCTTCTATTCTTCACTGCTCATTTGCAGGTTCATAATGGAAAGCTAATAGTCAATGGAGATGCGAAAAATGAAGAATACATTCTTGAGCCTCCATCTTATGATATGAACCCTGTGGTAAGTTTGTAATACTCTGATAAGTTTGTAATAACATCATAAAAATCCTTAATTTCTAATGTAAGGAAAAATAAAATTAAATCATGTACAAAATACCAAGCGGTTGATTAACCTGCGGCAATACATTTCTTTATAAGAAAAGAATTTTCTTTTCTTGACCACAAACTTGTCGAAAATTCTTAAGGTTTTGCTTCCGAATCTGTATCAGAAATGCCTATTTTTACTTGAACTAGTACCGTACACTTGCTTAAATTACTTTTGAGTTGTTTTTAGCACTAATATTTTGTAAATAGAGCTAATATTTTGTTTACACTGGCAGCAAGTGCCTCAAAATTCCGTTTTCGTGATGGGGGACAATCGCAACAATAGTTACGATTCGCACGTATGGTATAATCTGCAACTTTGATCTTGTGCCTGAGCTTTCATTTTGTTGTTCCCTAGAGTAGGATTTAAATTTTATTATTATTATTATTATTATTATTCTTGTGAATATGATTTGGACTGCTTTTTCTCAGGGGTCCTCTACCATCCAAGAACATACTAGGGAGATCAATATTCCGATATTGGCCTCCGACTCGAATCGGCAGCACAGTTCTCACTTGCGGCGATTTAAAGACAAAGGAGAATTCATTGTTTGATGTGAGGATAACCAAGCAATAGTTAGTAGACCATGGAGCAATGAAGAACGAAAATGATAACGAAAATGCTGTATTGTCTTGTAGCCTTTGATCGAAAAAAAAAAAAAACCTTGTAAGTTGCTAATTTATTTCTTGGTCCTAAAAGGATGGAAACATAGAGGATGTAGGTAGAGAAACCATTTTGTCCTGGGGTTTCTCCAGATTCCACTTTGTGGGACAAAAAAATTTGTACTTCTAATTCTCAATTATCATAATTGGTATTATTATTATTTAACATTCCAAGAATCTTTGCGCGTGTCATGCTCGAGCGATATAATTTTTCATTCTCAGTTAGTTTTGACAATCTCTTCATTGAAGTGGAGTTTTAACACGTCTAATAATATGTCCTCAAAATCTCAAAATTAACAATAATTAATAATGATGATCTGGAATTCATAAAATAGAGAAAATATCTTAGGTTTAAGGAGGTAAGTTTACTTCCTTTAGAAATAAATTTGGAAAAACTTCAAAAACCCCTATGTGGTTTCATACTTTTTCATTTTAGTACCCTGTGATTTAAAATGTATTAAGTTTGTATCATGTGGTTTCTCACTTTATCACTTTAGTACCCTGTGGTTTAAAGTGTATCAAGTTAGTATCCTGTGGTTTTGCACTTTATCACTTTAGTACTCTGTGGTTTCACACTTTATCACTTTAGTACCCTATAGTTTAAAAAATCACAGGGTACTAACTTGATACAAAATTAAAATCACAGGATACTAAAGTGATAAGGTGCGAAACCAAAGGGTACTAACTTGATACACTTTAAACCACAGGGTACTAAAGTGATAAAGTGAGAAATCACAGGGTACTAACTTGATACATTTTAAACCGCAGGGTACTAAAGTGAAAAAAATTGAAACCACAATGAGGGTTTTTAAAGTTTTTCCAATAAATTTAGCTGAAAATATTAATGAACTAAGATTCGAACTTAGAACTTGGGATCTCAGGTACTAACCATCCTTTGCCACTTGCGCGAGGAACAGTCGGTAAAAGTCTAAATATTTCAATGGGGTAAAATTAATGCTGTGATATCTATAGGGGTTCCTTGCAATTTAGCCACAGCAAGTCTACTATGGTTCTTTTAAAACCAACATTATCCAAACGTATTAAGTATTCAGAAAATTGGAAAGAGCAACAAGAATAAAATTTTCAAATGAGAATGCTATCAAATTCTTGAACATGAACAACATGAAACATTTTTGTAACATGGTGATTCGGAAACAAAAAATATATATACATACATAAAGCAATGCTCAACAAGCAAAAAAATTGCATTGTCCCAAGGAGTGACAAGAACTTTTTTTTTTCTTTTTGCCAGTTTTTATACAAAGATACACATGAAATTTCCAAAAAAAAAAAATCCATGAGCATCTATGGTCTTTTGAACACCATAGAACCTCAATCAATTTAGGAAAACAATCTTGCATGGACTAATAATCTGACTGTAAATCCCACCCTCCATCTGAAATTGCTTCCTACAGAATATCGTGGACTTCGCTCGAAACCGAGGACTAACGAACACCGTCTTTCTCGAGGCAAACTCGTGGATTGCACTAGTCACTTGAGCTAAGTTGGAGCTCGCCGTACGGGAAGCTTGTCCATTACCTCCCCCCAACTCCAAGCCCTCCACTTCGCTGCTACTCGCAACGTTTATTTTGAGGCTCACTTGATTATCCTGTAGCGAACCCAACACTCTATTGGCCTCATCTTGTAGACCAATAGCTCTCCATGCTTCTGCCACAAGCCGAAAGCTGTTCCTTTTAGGGTTAACTCCGGCTTCTCTCATGGTTTGAAGAAGCTCTTCGGCCTTCCACGGTTGCTTCACTTCCCCATACCCCCACATAAGCGTGTCGAATGTCTTAATATTGGGAGAGACGCCAGATTCGCACATTCTTGTATAGACTCTCATTGCATTCTCCATGTTGGCCGCGCTACACCATCCGCTGATAATTGTTGTAAACGTCACAACGTTTGGGCGGATCCCTAGTTCGTCCATTTTGTCAAGAAGGGCCTCTGCTTTTTCAGGTTCGCGGGCGCGGACATATCCTTTGGCGAGAATGCTATATACTTGAGAATCGGGCTCTATCCCAGCCTCGACCATTTTATCGAATACATCCATGCATTTGGCCATATGCCCAATCGCACTCCATGCATTCATCTGGTGGCTGTACGTGACGACATCTGGTTGAACTCCAAGTTCTTCCATCAACATCAAAACCTGCATGATCGAAACCAATTAATGTACTAAAGCGAAAAAAGTAAAGGGCGAAAGTTCATAAACCATCATGAGATCCCCATGGGGAGGTATAATGGAATGCGGCTATATCCTATGGGTTACCGACAAAAATTCTACCCAATTAAGAGCAATTCCAAAGAAAGAAATGCTTTACTTACTTCGTCAACCCCAGACATGTCCTGTGCATCTAGAAACCCCTTTATCAGTGTGTTAAAGATGATAACATTCGGACGAATCCCAACATCCTTCATTTGTTGTTGCACACACCTGAATGCGTCACTCATATTACCTTCTTTGCAATAACCGCCGATTATAATGGCCCAAGTCCGCTCGTTCGGGCGCAACTTGGTCTGCATCTCCAAAATCAACTCCTCGGCTTTACTTGTTTCGCCATTTTTAGCATAAGCTCTCGCTATAGTATTATACGTAACAACATCCGGTTGCATCCCACTAGCACGCATCTTATTCACAACATTCCAAGCTTCTACGAGATTTTTCGCATCACACCATGCTTTGATGAGTATATTGTATGTTTTCTGACTCGGTCTTGCATTTTCATCAATAGACATCATATTAAAAAGATTTTGCGACTCCTCAGGCTTACCGACTATGCCATACCCCTTTATGAGCGTATTGAACGTGCTAGTTGTCGGTTTACACCCGCTTTCCTTCATCTTCCAAAATATTTTCATGGCTTCACTAATCTTTCCCGCTTCAGAAAATGCATTTATAATGGCATTATAAAAAATTGCGTCGGGTTTTAAGCCATTTTGTTCGACTTGAGAGATGAGAGAAGGAATGGATTCAAAGAGCTTCTGATCTGTGAGGGCTTTTAATAGAGTTGTATATGTAATTAAAGAAGGCTTGTGCCCTTCTTCAATTAGGCAATCGAAAAGGGTTTGGGCCGCATGGGGTTTCCTTTCGTCGATCAGGGCTCCCATTCGTTTCGTTCTGGTCCGAACCGTCTGACAGCTATTTCCCCTTGAACAAATGGGGCAGCCAGATTGAGTCCGGGAGTACAAAGAATTCGACGGTAAATTAACATTTTTGTACTGCTGCTCCTGCAATATTGAAGAAAAAGGAATTCATTGTTTTCCAAAGTTTATAGAGAAGCAAGAAGATGCTAGATACAGAAAGGAAAACAATAACATAAAATAATAAGGGATTTTAACATATATATGCCTGCAAAATCATCTATTTACTTGTAACACCCTCGTAATTCTTACACACACAGCTATAGTAGAATTTTTTTAAAAAAAAAAAGTTGGCGAGTCATCCAATTCATGTGAAAAGTGGGTTTTACAACCGTGAAATAACTCAAGTAACACTAGCCATTTGCATACTAATACAATTCGCTGAAATCTTCTCTTCGTCAACTCGAAAAAGTTAGTACTTTTAGTTGCCAGAGTCGTTATGAATAGCAAAGCATACCTTGGAAGCAGCAGTAATCATTTCCTTTCTCTTCATACTTTGCCCTGTCGGATCCATGGTAGTGATATCAGACGCCAACTGCATACCACGGTTAGACATCAAGCTTATACTATCCAGACTTTCGCGCAGCTTGATTTAAAAGTCAAAACCTCGGCCTGAGTTAATTATAAACACCATGTATTAATATTATCAAATTGAATGACAGGGAAAGAGAAGTAAAATCTCGAGAACTTAGCTATGACAAATAAACTAAAAGCTCGCAAAATAAACAAACAACTATAATTACAGTAAATGTACTCTCAGAAAAACAATGAAAGCAAGCAATACGTCATGATGTACAGGTAGAATTACCCGGCAATAAGAGTACACTTTTGCATGACTAAAGATGGGCATGATTACTTTTATCAAAAAAAATCGTCATGAATAGAATTATCAGGATGAAAAACAATCATAGTATAAAGAGGAATTTGAAAAGTAACATCACTCTTTTACTAATAACTACGCTAATAATCTCGCCATCTCCATTACCCAGAAAACTTTGGTTATGGTTCCTTTCTCGCGACCTAATTAAAATGCAACAATGTCAAAATTCGCTTCTCTTTGAGAAACTATAGAACTTTGACCTCAAACTACACTCTCAAGATTTACGAGTGTACATATGAGACCTCTAGAAACTATTGGAAAGAACAGCACGCGAGACAACAAGCAATATGCGCATAAAATATGCTGAATCCAATGATACACACTCCGACTGTTAAAGAAAGAAAAATGCACAATCAATTGTATCAAAGGGTTTATAGTCAATATAAAATGTGGAATTAGTAACAGTTACAAATCGAGAAAAAGAAAACCATTAGGAACTAGCCAAATGTCGCATAATAAGAATTTCTGCAATTGAATCACCAAATGATAACAAAACAAATGCCAAACAGATTTATTGCACATTTGGCATAAAAGATAACAAATAGATCTAACAATTTAATTAAATCAAGAAAAGTTTCACATGGGTCCTCCAAATTTGTACCATATCTACCCAACTGTACACTAAGGAAGAAGCAACAAGACCAACTTTAGTGCACTCAAAGAAACATAAAAGAAGATCACACAAGAAAAGTAAAAGAAAATAAAAGAAGAGCAAAAGAATCCCATGTGGGTCTTCCCAATTTGTACCATTTCTATCTTATTATACTCTAATGGAGTAGCAAGAACACATTGTGATGCACTTAAGTTCATAAAAGAAGCCCACATTCAGCATTTTGTACTGAAAAAAGGAGCAAAAATGTAAAGCTAAGAATCTATTTTGAATCAACACCTCATCTGAAACATAGAGCAACACTATCCATATCATACCAAAATGTAGTTCTTTCATAGTATTGTACCCATTTGCTTCCCAAAAACACTAGGAAAGCCAAGGAGCTAACCAAACCAAACAAAACCCCATGTGGGTACTCCAAATTTGTACCTTTTCTATCATATTATCAGGGGAAGCAGCAAAAACCAATTTTTTTTACATAAAAAAGGAACATTAAACAAATCAAATACAGGGGAAGCAGCAAAAACCTTTTTTTTTTACATTAAAAAGGAACATTACCCAAATCACATACAGGGAAGCAGCAAAAACAGAATTTTTTTAACACAACAAGGAACATTAAGCAAGAGCTAAAGAACCTACTCTCAATTAACACGTTCTTAGTTGTAGTTCTCTCCTGGTACTGCTCTACCCATTTGCTTCGAGAGAGAGGAGGTGGAGGCGTGGAGAAACGAGAGGCGCTTCGCGCGATTGGATTGGTTTTTAATATTCAAAAAAGAAAAAGATTAAAAATAAACCAAAAAAACAAGAAAAAAAAAATTGGGAGGGTCACCAGTTTTTTGGGAGCACTCTTATCCACAGAAAATGGTGGAGGCCGAAAAAAATTTGGAGTCTGGGAATAAGAGGAACGGGCACATGGGAAGGGTCTACAAGACTAGGGAGGAAGAGTTTGGTGATCTTGGTTTTCCACGTCATCCATGGACCTAAAACAACACTTTTTTCTTAATTATTTAACTCTTTATAGAGTATGTTTGCTTTTTGAAATGTGAAGTTTAAATTGGAATAAGTTTTTATAATTAAATAAAAATTTAGATAATTTTTTATTTTTGTTGTTTGTTTCTTTAAAATTAAAGTTTACCTAATTTTATTATTTATTTAGTAAAAAATAAATAACATAAAAGTTGATGTTTTTTATTTTATGTGTTTGCTTTCTCAAAAATAATTCAATCGCCAAATATTAATATTTAAGGAAAAGAAAAGATTCCCCATTATTAATATTTTTTTTTTTTTTCGTAATTGACACCTTTCGACCTCTACAGTGGGTTGAAGCAACTTATGATGTTTTAAAATGTTTAAGTTACGGCAAAATTAATATTACGATGTGCCAACTACCAACTACCAAACAACGAAATAAAATATTTATGGATGAAACATCACTTCACCCTCATCACTTTCAGTAACAAAATACACCAAAAATTTGTTGAGATAATCAACAATTTTACGATTCATCTGCATCAAAATTTAAAGATCTATTCCACACTAGAGATGTTTTGTCAAACCTCAATATTGTATTCAAAGGCAGAGTTTGAGGGAGCTAATAAAAAGATGAAAAATATTTTGTATACACCCAAAAAAAAAGAGTATAGATCTTACATCCACTATCTCAGAATTAATAAAAATTTAAATTATTTTTAGTGAAAATAAAAAAAGTTGATATAATAAGTAAAGTATTAATGATCTTGGAATAGAGTAAATATAAAATATATATCCCACTTTAGAGTGTATCCGCAATATTGCTCAAAAAAAATTTAGATTAAGACGCTCCTCATTCTTTTTCTTTTTTTTAGTCCCTCCTTTCTAAATGTATTAAAATATCTAGATATAAATTTAGCGAATTATACATAACGGTCCCATGGTCTAGTGGTCAGGACATTGGACTCTGAATCCAGTAACCCGAGTTCAAGTCTCGGTGGGACCTTTCTTTTTTATTTAGATTATTAATTTTGATTTCTAATTAAATGGGAAATTATTTTTTGAATGAAAAGTTGGTTTTTATTTAATTCTAATTTTAAAATTTTGACTGTAGCACTATTACAACATTATAGTCTCAAAATTTTTAAAATTTTTTTATTTACTTTAAAGTTATTAGAAAGTATTTTTAGGGCGTGTTTGGTTCGCTTATTTTTCATCATGAAATCGGAATCGGAATGGGTGAATCCGTTTGTGGGTATTTGGTACACGAAAGTTCCATTCCGATTCCCGAGTGGAATGAAAATCTTCCAACCACCTCTTTTTTCAATCCGGCCTACGAGGTCGGATTGGAAATTGAATCCGGACGGAATAGATATTTATTCGGAATAAATTTATTTTTTCAACTTTTTAAATTAAAATATGAGTTAAAATTTAAAAATTAAATATATAATTTTAAATTTTAATTTGAACTTAAATTNAAAAAAAAAAAAAAAAACCCCTCTATGCCCACACCTTTCAGATCCCACATATATTTTGTGGGACCTTTATTTTTCTTTTTCATTCCTTAAAAGTTTTATTGCAATATTTTTGCATTCATTTGATGTCTAAATTAGGGATTTTCAAAAGCTTTATTGTAATATTTTAAACGGATTATAAATTATTATAATTCAATATACTTATAAATACAGTATATAGAAATATATTAAGGGCGTGTTTGCTTCGCTTCTTTTTCACCATGGAATCGGAATCGGAACGGGTGAATTTGTTTGTGAGTATTTGGCCTCCAGGGTTCCATTCTGATTCCAATTCCCGAGTGGAATGGGAATCCCCCAATCACCTTTTTTTTCAATCCGGCTTCGGAGGCCGGATTGGAAGTTGAATCCTAACGGAATGATATTTATTTGGATTAAATTTATTTTTTCAACTATTTTAATTAAAATATGAGTTAAAATTTAAAAATTAAATATATAATTTTAAATTTTAATTTGAACTTAAATTAAAAATTAAAATTTAATCAAGTATTTCGAATCTAACTTATGAATTTGAATTTAAATTAATTTTAATTTATATAAAATTTTATTCAAATTTTATTTCAAGCTTAAATTAAATTTATGGATTCAAATTAAAATTTAAATTATAATTTTAAGTTTGAATTTAAATAAATTAAAATGTAATTTCATATTTTGAATTATCTACTCAACTTCAAAATTTAATTTTTTTAATAAAAATAGTTTAAAATTTTGACATTTATTTAAAAATTTTGATGTAAATTTTTTATTTTTAATTTTTAATTTGAATTTAAATTAATATATTATAAAGATAATGCTAGTATATTAATTTGATTACGTTTTTTATATCCACCTAAACTAAACACCGACAATGAAAATGATTTATTCCGATTCAGATTTAGGTGATGAATCAAACATAATTAGGTAACGAGTCATTCCGATTCCGATTCCAGTTTATTTTGATTCCGATTCCGATTCCAATTCCGACTCCGACTTCAAACCAAACACGCCCTTAGTATACAGAGTAGATTTTTTTAATTAAAATTGTATTTATTCGATGCCTGCTAATTTAAAACTTTTGACAACATTGTCACGACTCACAATAATATTATACTATAGTAGCTTCAATTTTTGTTAGTTGTTTATTGTTTTTTACTTTTAATTATTAGAAAAGGATTCCTAGTACATAAAGTTAATTTTAAAAGTATAGTTTTTATGTAGTTATAGTGTCTCCTAATTTAAAATCTCTCTAATGTGCTTGATTAATTATGAACTGAACATATATGTTAAAAAGTTAAGTGGTTGGTATAAACTTATTTTATTAGCAGTTAATTATTTTAATTTTATTTATTTTATTATAAAATATTTAATTTATGCAATCAAATCAATCAAATAAAAAAAATTAAGAAGTTGAGGATAAGTTTTACCTAACACTTTTTAGCGCGTCATCAACTCCACATGTCGTGATCTACACCGTTGGATTCTCCAATCAAACACCACTACGAGAGAAAGATGACCGTTGGATTTCTAAAGAACTTATAAATACACCTTCCATCGCCTCACGTGCTCAAAATTTCTCTTTTGCCCCTATCCACGAAAAGAAAAGATCGTCGGGGAATGCGCCGATCTCCGGCGATACTCGGACGAACCTCGCCGGAAACCGCCTCGTAATCGCCATTGCCACCTCCGATGACCCACAAACGAGCCTCCGCCGCCGCCGCCGCTTGGGCGCTCCCTCTCCTCCTCGCCCTCTCCCTCCTCCGCCCCTCTTCCGACGAGGAAACCCTAACCCCGTCCCGGAACTACGTCGTCCGGTTCACGGACTACCGGCGCGCGGCGGAGCACCGCGCCTACCTGGAGGAGGAGCTCCGGGCGCCGCTGGGGGCGTGGCAATGGATCGAGCGGCGGAACCCCGCCGCGGCGTTCCCCACCGACTTCGGCGTCCTCGAGATCCGGGACGTCGGCCGGAGGGCGGTGATCGGGGAGATCGAGCGGCTGGCGCGGGTGAAGGACGTGCACGTCGATGCGACCTACTCCCGAAGCTTGTTCGCGGAGGGGAGTCGGAATGGTGATGGAGTCGCTTTGGGTGCCAAGAAGCGGCCGGGGAAGCTGCTTACGTCGATGTCTTTCGAAGAGGGAGAAGAAGAAGGGAAGGAGAGGGGGCTTGGATATAGCCCAATCAGCAATTCTTCTATTAGCTGGAGAAGAAAGCTTATGCTTCAGGTAATCGAATTCGTTGTAATCAGGGAGCAAATGATCTTTAATATTCGATTACATGTGTTAATTCTTGAATCTTGAGGATTTTCCTGCATCTTGGGATTTGCAAATGATCTGTGACGATGAAAACATGCATGCATTGAGTGTGTTAACAATCTGTTCGGCCGCTTACTTCTCCTATGAGTTATAAGTTGCATTAATGAAGTCTCTTTGAAGTAAATGTAGGAGGACGCAAAGCATGTTAGCTAGATAAGTGGAATAAACTCTATCATTGGATTGGTTTGTCAATCAATTCTAATACTGCTTGCCTGTAAAGGGAAGGGTAAATGTATAATGAAATCGAAGAAAGATGAAAGCAACTTGATGGGATACAGCAGCCAGCATATAATTTGATTGAGGATTTTCTAATAGGGCAGAGAAGAAGGCTTATGATGCAGGTATATTTCTTCTTCTAATTTTGATGGAAGATTCTCAAGATTGAATCTTGGCAAAGTATGGCAAATTTTACTGATACAGAAATGCTAAGAGTATGCCTGCAATGGGTTGGCGGGGGAAATCCCCAAATGAAATGCTGCCTAAAAGATTAAAGCAGTTATTTGTAGATTTTGATTGGAAGACACCGGAGATAATGTTGGATTGATGAGAAAACTTCGGAAGGTTAAGAAAGGAACGTAGGACCTTATAAGTATGTTCTATACAATAGTGTCAGATGAGTTGATTGGCTATGTGATTTTTATGGCACTAGGGTTTTTATCTGACTTTTTTGAACCATCCATTTCCATCCAATTTGAAATATCAACGAGTTATTAATGCTGTTTGGCTCCCTTTCTACGATTTTAGAAAGCTTGAGGAACATAAGTTGCATGTGCAAAATACATGCCTGATATAACCATGAAGTAATTAGTCAGAAATATTGCTGCTTCTTGAGTTGTGACTTCTTTTGTCATAGTGCAGAGATCCCAGGTTACATCTCTCTTTGGTGCTGAAAGACTCTGGGCAAAAGGATTCACAGGTTCACAAGTCAAAATGGCAATCTTTGATACTGGTATTCGAGCAGATCATCCACATTTTAGAAATATCAAGGTATAACCGCTTAAGTAGAACGATTTTTAATTGCATTGCTCTGAGTTTTCCTCTTCCACCCCTCCCTCCTCTCTCTTGCTCTCAATGTGTCATCATAACAACGTGTCCAGGAACGCACAAATTGGACAAATGAGGATACTTTAAATGATAATCTTGGTCATGGCACGTTTGTAGCTGGAGTAATTGCTGGTGAAGCTGCGGAATGCCTCGGATTTGCTCCAGACACTGAGATATATGCTTTTCGAGTATTTACTGATGCTCAGGTAACACTGAAGTAGTTGTTGCCTTATTTTGTTGACATGTTAGTTAGATGCTTTCCCCCCTCTTTATCCATTTTAAACTCCTATCATGCATGTCCTTTACTTTTGTTGTGAAACTGGCTGGTAGCTGTAAAATAAGTTCTTCACAGATTATGAACCAACAGCAGGTGAATCATCATCATAGCTTGCTGCTATATGTGAAGTTATTATAACGTAATCAGACATTTCTTCTGAAAGTTTCTAACTATTATCAAGTGTGTTCGGTGTATCAAGATAAATTACGCACTATTAACTGTCGTTTTTTTTTATTGGCAAGATTTGAGAATTTTTGGTTCATGTTCAGTGCAGGTATCTTACACGTCATGGTTCCTTGATGCATTTAATTATGCTATAGCAACCAATATCGATGTGTTGAATTTGAGCATTGGTGGACCTGATTATTTGGATCTTCCCTTTGTGGAAAAGGTACAAGAGAATTTCTTGATAGTTTGATAGTTTTGTTAATTTGTGAATTTGACCTCTTGTTTTCCTTGATTTTCATGGTCAAAAGACATATTTTGCAACAGTGATCATAGGCTGTTCATTAATTTCTTCACAAATAATAGCTCTATTTCTCCACAGTGCACGCCATAAACAAAAAAGAACTTGATAAATCAAGAAATTTTGAGAAGCATAGAGTCCCATTCTGGAGGGAAAAGAGAGGGAGATTGTGAAGCATCAGTGATTGAGATATAAGGAAAGATAAAGAGTGCATTAGTGAGTGATTGTAGAGAAGCTATAAAGTAAACTCAGTAAAGATTGAGGTGGCTCTATGGTTTTCCATGCTAAGTTTTGAATAGTATTGCAATTCAAGGATTTTCAACACCATCTTGGATGTAAAGGGACACACACTTTAGAAAGTAAAGAGTATTCAGTTAACAAAATTTCAATTGCAATAACAACAACAAGAACAAAAAAAAAAAAAGAGGGCTTTTGATTCTACATAGATTCACTGTGTCAAGTGTCAACTGATGTTTTGATATTTCCTTTATTTGAACTCTATTCAGGTCTGGGAAATCACAGCAAATAATATTATAATGGTATCAGCTATAGGAAATGATGGGCCGCTTTATGGCACATTGAATAATCCAGCTGATCAGAGTGATGTAATTGGCGTTGGTGGCATTGATTACAATAATCATATTGCTTCATTCTCCTCGCGTGGCATGACTACTTGGGAGATACCTCATGGGTAGGTCGTTTTTCCATCCACCTTTCTAGCTGTATATTATGCACAAACACACAGAGCATATGACTAAAGAGAGAGAGAGAGAGAGAGAGAGAGAGAGAGAGAAACTTATGTCATAGTAAATTATTGCGACGATTTCTTTATGTGTATGAATTTGGAGGACCCATTCTGTACTTGGTCATTGTCCATTAGGATATACAGGATAAAAATAAATGGAACCATACCATCTTAATATCATCCAGGCTCCTGCCTACTCTTAGTTTGGCTTAGGTTCTTTTTTAGGCCTTTATGTATATTTGTGGAAGATATCTGCATACTTTTCTTAACATGGTCCAAAATACTGATCCTTGTGGAATAATACTATCCTTCTTTATAAGGTCTTCATGCATTTTTTTAATTGATTCACTTTCACCAAAATTATTGCATGTGTTGAGCAGATATGGTCGTATTAAACCTGATGTGGTTGCATATGGCCGTGACATAATGGGCTCTAAGATCAGCACAGGCTGTAAGAGCCTTTCAGGCACTAGTGTTGCAAGCCCAGTGGTAGCAGGCGCGGTGTGCTTGCTTGTTAGTGTCATTCCAAAAGATAAGCGGAAAGCTCTTCTAAATCCCGCGAGCATGAAACAAGCCCTAGTCGAGGGCGCGACCAAACTCTCTGGGCCCAATATGTATGAGCAAGGTGCCGGGAGACTCGACCTGTATGTCTGCTGTTCCTTTTTTCTTTTTCTTTTCCCCTTTGCATTAGACACTAAAGATTGACTGGTGCAAAAAACTAAATTTGGCCTGCAATATGTGATTTCTACCATAAGCCCGCTGTAGTTTTTTTGGGATTTCCCACTAGACTTAATGGCGCAAATCGTGATGGGAAAACGTAGGTTTTTTGCACCAAATTGAAGTCAATTGTTGAAATTGCAAATAAAAATAAGTTACTATCTTCTTTTTTTTTATGATTTTGATGCAAATTTATTTAATACATGATTTCTTCCTTTTAAATTTTCCAGTTGGGAGTCTTATGAAATCCTGAAAAACTACCAACCTCGCGCCAGTATCTTTCCTAGCATCCTTGACTACACTGACTGCCCCTATTCCTGGCCTTTCTGTCGCCAACCATTATACGCAGGAGCCATGCCGGTTATCTTCAATGCTACAATACTTAATGGGATGGGCGTGATTGGCTATGTGAAAGATCCGCCTGCATGGCACCCTTTTGATGAGGTGGGCAATCTCCTTAGCATCCACTTCACCTACTCAGATGTGATATGGCCTTGGACCGGCCACCTCGCTCTCCACATGCAGATCAAAGATGAAGGTTCCCAGTTCTCAGGCGTTATCGAGGGCAATGTGACTCTTACTTTATCTAGCCCTGCCCCTGCTGGAGAAAGAAACCTTAATCCTAGAATCAGCACATGTGTATTTTACTTAAAACTGAAGGTGATCCCAACCCCTCCTCGATCAAGAAGGGTTTTGTGGGATCAGTATCACAACATAAAGTACCCACCGGGATATATACCAAGAGATTCACTCGATGTTCGAAATGATATTCTTGATTGGCATGGTGACCATTTACACACGAACTTCCATATAATGTTCAACATGCTGACAGATGCCGGATATTATATAGAGACTCTTGGGTCACCATTCACATGCTTTGAAGCTAGCCGTTATGGTACTTTACTCATGGTGGACCTCGAAGAGGAGTACTTTGCAGAAGAGATTGGGAAGCTTAGGGACGATGTTGTTAATAAAGGTTTAGGGCTTGCAATATTTGCAGAGTGGTATAATGTGGATTCCATGGTGAAAATGAGGTTCTTTGACGATAATACGAGGAGTTGGTGGACCCCGATTACCGGAGGCGCGAACATCCCTGCTCTTAATGATCTTTTGGCCCCCCTTGGTATTGCTTTCGGGGACAAGATTTTGAATGGCGACTTTTCTATTAATGGTGAGCACAGTCATTATGCTTCTGGGACTGACATAGTGAGATTTCCTGGCGGAGGCTATGTGCATAGTTTCAAATTCCAGGATAACTCAGAAAGTGCTGCTGTACAGAACAGAGCGCAGAATACTGGCACGACTAAGGTTATTTTTTGGTCCTATATTCCCTTGCCTCTGTGGTTACTTATACTATTATAGCCAAACTAGCAGCCATTTCGTCGTCAATTTTAGAGCCTATATGGGCAACGCACCAAGCTTCTCTACCGACAAAGCAGAAGCCAAGTGCTTGGCAAATAGAACGTCTAGAGCTGATTCTTGTAGCGGAAAACTGAAATTTGAAACTGCTTCTGGCTGCAGCCAAAAGTTGTCAGGGAGACTTCGATGAAAGAACTGTTACTGCTTCTCAACTCTAATTCTAAGTAGCTCTTCTGTAGAAGTGCCAGCATGGCAAACCAGAACCAAATATAACAAATAGAAAAATATCTTCCTGACTATTTACCATAATGGGATTTTCTATGTCTTACTTGCTTATACTCATTTTCTTTTTCCTTTTCTTTTAATTTTAATACAGCTTTCTGCTATTCTCGGGCTGGCAGAAGCAGGCAGGGGGCGGGTGGCCGTGTATGGGGATTCGAACTGCCTTGACAGCAGTCACATGGTAACCAACTGCTATTGGCTTCTTAGAAAGATATTGGATTTCACTAACCGGAATATTAGGGATCCAGTGCTATTCTCGGAATCTGCGAAAATCAAGT
The DNA here is from genome assembly GCF_001540865.1 of Ananas comosus. Lineage (NCBI taxonomy): Eukaryota > Viridiplantae > Streptophyta > Magnoliopsida > Poales > Bromeliaceae > Ananas > Ananas comosus. Next base: position 2,617,509 of record NC_033632.1, on the reverse strand, counting down.
ACCCAATTTATGAGGAAGAAAGTCGGTCGCCCTTGCGTAGAACCGACGTGAACTTTTCACAGTATTCCAAAGTAACGGGAAGAGATTTGGTCTGCCACCATGATTCTAGGTTTGAGGTTTGGGGGACTAAAGGATATGGTATTCAACTGATGGGTAGAAGTAGGAAATTACCGGGATACCCTTCCATGGAACTGGTTAGCGATTCGAACATCACGACGGAATCATCTGGCTCGAGATTGGATGTACTTACAATGCAGAAGAGTGGCAGAAATTCTATTGGAGCCACCGCTCACAGATTTGGAAATAGCACAGATTTTTTGACTTTTGTCAACCGTGATGAGGTATGATGATGCTTGCTTCCTTTTTCTTTTCTTTGCTTTGTCGTTTCCCTTTTTGTGTTTATTTTATCATTAGGCATGAACTACTGTTTGCATCTCAGGTTGATGTGCGAATGTTAATGGCAAGCCAATGGATTATTCCTCTTTTTCTTGCTGTGACATGTAAGTTCAAGATATGTTTATGTATAAGTATCCCCGTAACAAAGGCCCTGGTTAGTTTGGCTGGAACTTCACTTGAAGGGCTGTTTGAAGAATCACTGACAGTCTTTTCACTTAAAATTCTCCATAAAGCTTCCCATTACAGCAGAAGCAAAATCTTGAAATCAGAGGTTTTGCTTTGCAATTTCAGAAGCAAAATGCCGGGGTCTTTTGCTTGCCGAATACCCAATTGCTTCTTCTCAGCGTGGAACAGTCATGTTTCTTGAATGGCGGCTTAATTAACTTACTGAACTGTAATTCTCAGGTCTTCTGTTATTTCTTAGCTGGGGAGTTAGACAGAAACGGCGGAAGCGAAGGAGAGGTTCGGTATCAAGTCGCCTAACAAATTTAGTGTCGCAATAACTTAGCCGTATATTTGAGGGGGAAAAAAATAGAAAGAGATTCTTACCCTGTATGCTACGGCACAATCCAATAGAGACCTTTGACCGCCTCTTGAGAAGTAATTGGTGCTTAGTTACAGAAGATTACAGGATGAGGTGCCCTAATTCTTTTGTCGCCTGCAGAGTTATAAAATTGAGATCTTTGTTGTAACATCATTCATCCATGTTTTTCGAGGTCGGCTTTTTTTTCTCCAGCCATTTATTGGACATTGTGTGTAATCTGTAGCGAATGATAAAGTGCCCTAGAAGTCAGTTTGCGTGTATGATAGTGCTACGAAGTATCATTTCAATTTTGTAATTAACTGTAATGGATTGAGAAGAGACAAGATTTTACAAATAAATTGGCCATCAAGAGCAAGTAGCTGATTCAGATTTTACTTGTTTGGAATGGAAATTTGCTTTGTAGATTGGCCCTGTTAGGTTTGTAACTCGCATGCAAAGTTCTAGAATTGATTGTGATAACTGGTCAGCTTCTATAGTAGTGTTTCTTGAGAAGCAACTTAGTTCAACATAAATTACATTACAACTAAATTTCTGTTTTTATTAACAAACAAATTTCACAAGTGTATAGATTATAAACAGTTCGCCATCCGCCAGGGCATACGATCACGAAAAACTTAAGATTAAAAAAAATATAAAAATGTTTATGTAAAACAAGAAAAGCCACGAAGATTCAATTCAAAGAAAAAAATGAAAAAAGAAACAAAAACAAAAACTGCTGCTTAGGTACCTCATTCCAGAGAACTTACGGTCAAAGCCCTATTAATGTTTCGAAAATATAAATTAGTAAAATGAGAACTTACATATATGCTTTAGCAGTTTATGGAGATTGGAGATTGATTCAAATGTGACGTTAAGCCACAATATTCATTGAAGTAAAATACATACACAAAGAACTTTGCAAAAGTGGAATGCCCACTCTGTGAGGTAAAATGGTGATGATACCACCCCTGCTGAAGGGCTTGCATGTAAATACCACATGGTTAGATCAAAAAGGCGAAGTTAATGATCCTCCCCTTCTCAGCTGTAGCTTCACAACTCGAGTTTGCATTTGCCCTAGCTTGAGTATAATGTCAATGTTTTCTTTTTGTAGAAAGATGCAAGTGAAAAGCACTTTTTTATGGAGGTGGCTTCTTCGAAAGGAACTTCAAGTTCCATGGAAAGGGCCAGCAGAACTGGAAAGTATGATGAAGGCACATACGACCGACAGAGAGAATACGGAGACCCAAGTGTTCTCTGCATACATCTCCATCGCATCTGTGAAGGAGAAGCGTGCTCGGCTCTCGGCCCAGTTGCGGAGCCTGTCGGCCTCGGCTGCGTACAGTGCTCTTCCCTTAAATGACAAAGAAAGAAGAAATAAAGGAGAAACTATCAAATCACGTATAAATTACAACTGTGATAAATGAATATCTAACGGAAAAAGAAACTTCTCAGCTTTAGCAACAAGGCCATGAGAGTTTTCGCCATTGAAAGCAGCGAAAGAGCTAAAAACAGGGAAGATGTCCTTTTTTGTTATTTCATTTTTTTTATGAAAAATTAGAAGGCATAATTTCAATAGGGATCATTTAGTTAGATTGTTTAAGCTCTTTTACATGAATACTTTTGCTAATATTATCTAAAACTTTTAAAGAATGAGGAGCAAATTGCACCATTGGTCTCTAACTTTCAATTTTGCTGTAGTTGATGCACCTAACTTCATCCATCTAGATCAGGTCCCTCCGAAATCTGTTTATTTTCACTAGTAAAGGGATGATGTGGCAACTGACTCCAACAAGAGATGATGTTGTGATTAAATAGTGACTGAATCAACGATCATGTGATCTTAAAACTATTGCTAATCAACTATTACCCTATCCCCAAGAAGTTGGTTCAGGAAAAGTTATTTTTTAACAAGGAGCATTATGCAGGTACAAGGATATACATATAGGTAAGAAACATGTACTTAAACGGTAGGGGCATGTATAGAGATTCAGACTTGGCAGCATATATAAGCATATATAACAGATCAAAATATGAGTGTTTGGTTTAACTAAGATCCAATGTACCTGGTCATCGAACCAACGGCCTTGACGAAGCCATGCAGTAACTAAAGCAAGCAGGATTCTAGGTGGTGTCAAGTAATTAACTGCCTTTCCGCTTCCTTTTACAACTCGCATACGCGGAACCAATGACCTTGCCACTGTTTCTGGTAGCTCACAGATAATGTTGAACATTTGTTTGTTTCTCAGAGATGAGCCGCTGCACAATACAGAATATTGACTTAAAATTTAAGGCCTATAAAGCATATTCAACAGGCAAATGAGAAAGAAAACCCATCTAATAGGCTGTGTTTAAGATCATGTGACATTAAGACGGATAAATTGCACCACTGGTCGAAAAACTTGTAGAGAATTTCACTTGGGTAACCGAACATCAATTTGTTGCCATTTATGCACTGAACTGTGCTTTCTGTTTCAATCACGGCACTTCATTCAGCTGCCATATCTTCCTAAGATTACTATGAATCAGTCGCCACATCATCTCCCAGAGATGACATGGCAGCTTGCCACGTAACTTCCCCACTGGGAAAATTAAGAGATTTGATTGAAAGGGAATCAAAGTTGAGTGCATCACTTGCAGCACATTGAAATTCATATATGTGATATCTTGCCAGAAATTCAGTAATCAATTATGTAATTTATATACATAGGATAGATTCTGTAGGAAGTACAGGAGAGCCAAGACTGAAAAAAAGAAAAAGAAAAAAGAAAAAAAGAGTGAAAAAATATTCGTTATCCAAACAAGGGAGCACTTCATATGAGCTCACAAGCTTCTCATACTTTCCCGTAATGTTAAAGCTTTTTCACCTAGTAACTCCATTCACTTTCGTTGTATATTAATTAATGTTCATTGCACCTCAAAATGTTCTAATCCTATAACAAAACATTGCACAGTGGAATAACTCATTTAGAAGTTTTATGAAGTAACTCGAAACATAGTGAACCAAGGTTACCTCAAAAGTAAATCAGTGAGGACCATTCCAGGAGATGCTGTGTGGACGCCAACTTTTGATCGCTTAGACTCTTTAAGAAGCGATGCGTGGAGCTGTCTAAGACCGCATTTCGTTGAGCCATACCTGCAAACAAACAAGACAAGCTCTATATTACAACATATGCTTTTCTTCTAAAATCTAGTGCAAGTAACTAAGAGGTTTATGCAGATATATAATAAAGAACAACTGCATGCTACGGTCATGTACATTTGGATGTCATACCCAAGAATGAGAAACTTACACAGCGGTCAATGGTGTGCTTGAACCCCCAGAACCAGCCCCATCCATGTTGAAGACGTGACCACCTTTCTCCTGTGATTCCATTACATGCATAGCTTCTCTTGTGCAGAGTAGCGAACCAACCAAGTTTGTAGAGACAATCTGAAAAATAAAATAAACATGAAATAAAAAACCAAACCAGTCACCGAAACCTATTAAAGCTTGATTTTCCATGATCAGTTAGCAGACTAAGCAAATGAAATAATGGGTAAAAGTATGGATAACCACGGTTCTATCTGATATTGTGATTTAGTCCCCGAAGTTTCTATGTACAATATTTGTTGCAGAAGATGAGCTTGTGGGACAGAAGCTCCTGATTCTGGGAGGTCGGGGAGTCGAGAACTTTTTGCAGGTCAAAAATCTGTAATAGTGAACTAGTCCACCAAAGTTGACCCGTAGATGAAATTCCACGAGATTTTGAAGTAAGAAAGCAAATACTCTAACACTATAACACCAGGAATGCAAGCTTTCTGCTTCCAACTTGGTTTTAAAGATATATATGAAAATCATAACAATTTTGGAGGGGGAAAACACACATTTGAAACATGAGGTTTTGGCTCGAGATTTGAATCCCATACATTCAAGTTTTTACAAATCGAAGTGCCAGAAAAAATGTGTGAATTTCATCTGTAAATTATAATTACGTTTAGTATTGGATGAGTAGATTTTAACCTCCTCCATATTCATGGGCAATAACCCATTAAATAGCATCTAAGGTCGCCATTCTCAAGAAAGGAATCTTTTTATTCCAATGGGAAACATGAGAGCAATCTTTTGCATGAATCTCCAAACTGTAGTAGTGAACATTCACACACCCCAGTAAGCATCTTATTATCCTACTGTACACATGTTTATAGCAAAAGTACCACTTAGCAATTCCCTATTTTGCATCTTGCAACATATAGTATATGTAAATAAATAATGCAGCATATATGCATCTATTTAAAAAAACTGCCCCAGTATTGTATGTCTTAACGATGTACAGGAGAGGACAAACCTGGTCAATATCCTCATCTGTGAACTGTAACAGAGGTCTAAAACCTTTGTTTGTGCCAGCATTGTTAATCTGTCCAGAGCATGAAAAAGGTTAAAATAGTTGACCAGGTTTAGAAGGAAAAAAGAGAACTAGGTTAAAATAATTTATGTCGTAATTCCAAATACTTACCCAAATATCAACTGAACCAAGTTCATCTACAGCGAAGGAGGCCAATCTTCGCACATCTTCTGGTTTACATACATCACACGAAATACCGATAACCTTGGCATGAGTCAATCTTTCTCTGACTTTCCCTTTAGCAACCAACAAGCCTTCCTTTATGTTTTCTCTCAATTCTTCCACAGTTTGATTGACTGACTCAGGGCTGCCTTCAGAAATAAAGTCGGAATGTTAAGTCACAAGACAAAGAAGAAATACAAGAAAAATAAAAGGATAAAAAAATATGAAAAGTCCATCCTTTTTTGGGTATAACAACTTTAGTCCTTTTTTTTAATAACGTTAGAAACAAATAACTTGTTTTATGGACCATAATGTCCTTAGCTGGAACTTGGATGTCATCACAAGGTAGACAAGGTAGGCCAAGGGCATTTCAAGTAAAAGAATAAGATTTATTCTAAAATTACAGAAAACGAGAAAAGGGAGTCAAAATTGCAAAATCGAAAAAAATAAGGATTATTTCTGCAAAAAAAAAAAAAGAAGAGAAAAGATAAAAGAGATGATCTATAAATGGGAGAGAAACAAAGGGACTGATCACCACCTGCGCGAAGCAACAACAACACGGTCTCCAGAAAGAAGAAACTCACGAGCTAGTGCTTTCCCTAACCCTCTTGTGCTGCAAAAATAAAAAAGGAGCTGTTTAACTACAAGAAACGACAAGAATAGAAAAATAAACCAGAACATCAGCCAAGTTTGTTGCACTCATCGTAAATGCCCCAATTTTTATTTTAAGCCTTAAGCCAACAAAGCATGTGTAGTTAATGAACAATAGGATTTTCGGGTAGTTAGATAATAAATTATTGCTACCTTCCAGTTATGACAACATTGCGAGGTCCAGCTTTACAGTGCTCTTCCAAAACCAAATTGGCCCCAATCATTGTGCCAATTATAATTCCCCCAAGCCAGCTATACCAAATTAATGTATTCATTTGACTGTCCGCACCTTCAACATTTACAAAGTAGAGCAAGTTAATCCTTGATTGCACAAATCCAGACATGAAAGCAGGAAAAATGAAGACAACAATCATACCAACCTCTCTGAGCTAGAGATGTCAACGGATCGGATTCGGGGCGGATTTTTAAAAACCCGAATCCAAACCCGACTCCAAACCCGAGACCCGAATCCAAACCCGAACCCGAACCCGAAAATTTGAATCCGAAACAATTATTTTTTTTTTCAATATTTCAAAATATATTATATTAAATCTAAATTTTTAAAATACAAATTCAAATTTAACATCAAATTTATATATATATATATATATTATATAATACAAAATAAATTCGTGTTCGGGTCGGGTTCGGGTTCGGGTTGGGTACAATCAAAATCCATATCCGAATCCATATCCGTCGGATTTTTATTTTTGATATCCATATCCGAATCCATATCCATATCCATCGGATATATCCGTTTCATTCGGTTTCGGATTCGGATAAAATTTTGGATATCCATACCCATTAACATCCCTACTCTGAGCATTCAAAATAAGGAAGCACAATTCATGAATACATGAATGACAAAGAACAAGAAAATATAAATGGGAAGGGAGGACTGCACTAAAAGGCATTCTCACAAACCTGACAGCTGAAATCCTATTGCAAGTATAGCCCCAGTGCTCATCATAGTTACAAGATATCTCCCTACCTGTGTGGCAATCTGATAAAAAAGTAAAAACAAATTTATAAGAAAAAAGGAAATTCTAGAAGTTTTTACAAAGTATTAATCAGTCCAAATGTGTGCAGCCACAAAAGATTAAAAAAACGTACTAAGATATAATGACGCATATATAATACCTTGCAGGGAAGAGACCATTTCCCCCATCTATTTAATATTACAAGGCGGCAGAAAACAGAAGATGAGAATTAAGAAACAACTCAACAAACATCGAACTTTGAGCAGAAAAGAATACGGAATGCATCACATGATGTGTCGAAACCACCATCCAAACATATTTGATCGATGTTATGTGTAAGAACTGACATCAATTCTGCATATTTACTTTATATCTTTTCTACCTTCCCAAGGAGAAAGAGTGACCCTACTTTACATAGGGACAGCTCTTGAACCTTCTGTGTCAAATATCTCCACACAAACCAAATCCTCCAATATCAAATTCGTTAGTTCCTATAATGCAAGTGTTTTCTGAACTTTCACCGTGCTAGAGTATTGCTACCTTCGACATTAAATTTTTATCCTAAATATCTACTCCAATGTATAAACAAAACACGCCTTTCTATCTGCTAGGCCGAGTTGAAGCTCCTTCAGAAGTGCTGATTAAGTACAAAAACTACTAGGAATCTTAATGACATTTTCACCATCTCCACCTAATAGCTTCCTCGTGAAGCCGAAAGATTTTGTCTTTTGGGATTCAGAAGCTCAGTTCAAGTTCTGTATCAAGCCAAAAGCTTAAAATTATCTAATTGCTAGATTTTTAGTATCTGCTTCTTCAGTTGAAAAGCTGATACAAAATCCGAGCTTACTAAGCATTAACTGTAACTGCACAAAACTCCCATACTCTCATTCAACGAAATTGCCTACGAAACGCTAACAAAAGGGAGAATTAAACCCTACTCGCACCCAACGAAGCACCAAAAACCAACTCACCGAGAAGAATATCTCCTCCGCCCTCTCCACCGCCTTCTTGTAATGGCCCTCGTACCCCGATTTCGCTCCCAGAGCCCCAACGAGAAGCGATTTGAGAGCATAAAGAGCACCCTTCTTCTTCTTCGAACTAGGCGATCCACTCTCAACCACCACTTCTCTCCTCCCCCCATCTCCCTCACTGGAGCTCTCCCCACCGTTTTCCGATCTAAAGGATCGGCACATCAACGGCCTCGAGAAGGAGACGCCCCCGCCGACGATCGCCGGACTCCGGTGAAGACCTCGCCGGAGCTCGAGGCCGCGAAGGGAGAAGTGTAGCGTGGCGGCGGCCGCGGCCATGGAGCCCCGTAGTGGATAGGACTGAGGCGGGTTAGGGTTTCTTTTTCTTTCTTATTCCGATTTTTCTGGGATTTGCGCGGTTTTTAACGCGAATAGCGTGTGTCGTCGGAATAAAATATCCGAGAAGCAACGAGTACACCACACGTTCGGGAAACCTCATCCCCGTACGGAACACCGCCACGTGGCTGGTGTCCACGTCAGGGGATAGGCGTTTGCTTTTCCCTCGACGTAACGGAATTAACGGTGACGATTTGTTTCCCCCTCTGAGTTGGCCTTTTTAATAATTGTTTTCTTATTTTTTGAAAATTTTTCATCAAATTAAATAATTTTAAGTATTTTATAAAAAAAAAAAATAACTAAATTGACTTTTATTATCTAATTAAGTTATTAAATTTATTATAATTTGTTAACTTATGTAACTAAAATAATTTAAAAAATTAAAAGTTAAAGTGGTGTAAATAAAAAAAAAAAAAAGAAATTGAAGGACAAAATTCATGGTAGGTGGATGACGGCGGTGACGGAAGAGATAGAGTTTTCACAAAAAAAATTAGATATGGAATTTGATTTTATTGTTGGAGGGAAGAAATCCATCAGTTGCGAGTAGGTTTACAAGAAGATGCAAGATGCAGATAGAAACGTGAAAAATAACAAGGTGTGGGTAGTGGTCAAGGGCTACACGCAAGTAAAAAAAATCGACTTCAATAAGTCGCTCTCGCTGGTCAGGATACTTCTAGCTATGCTAGATATGTTTGATTTCAAATTTTAACAGCTTAACATTCTGACCATACTTTTTCATGAAGATTTAATAAGAAAAATCTATATAGAGTAGACTTAAGATCAGGAACGAAGCTAGGAAGTAAGGTTCGAAGGGGTTAAGATTTAGATTTGATAAGAAAAAATTCGACCTCAGATAATAAAAATAAAAAAAAAATTGTCAGATTCACTTATCACCTATTATTAGCAACAGTAGCGATAATGTATTTAAGGAGGAGTAAGACGGTAAGAGCTGAACGTAAAGGGCTAAGAAGTTTTAAAAAAAATTAGAACATAAGTTTTATTAAAAACTTATAATATTTTAATTTTTACTATAAAAAATTTTTATATATTTTTTAAAACTTCAGAAAGGGTTATGGCCGCCGTGGGCCTCTTAATGACTTCGTCCTTGCTCAAGACTTTATTAATCTGAAAAATGAGACACTGGCATGCAAACTAAAAAAATCTCTCTACGAATTGAAGCAGGCGTGGGTTGTACTCGGCCCAGTTACTGTTAATTATACAAAGGTGATTATGAAGTGGAGTAAGTTTAATAAGGACTAAACTTGTATTTTCAAAAAGGCGAAAAGTATTTTTAAAGAGGCAAAAGTATTTCATAAATACTTATTCGTATTTTTAATGGAGCACCACCATTCATTTAGACTAAAATAGAGTTTTTCTCTACGAACGAATCAACTACAAATGTAAATAATTTTTTTTTTTTTAAAGTTCGTGTTTTAATGTTTGGCCTTTTTAGAATTTGTAATTTGGTCCCAAACTGCTGGAAAATTGTTGCCAATGCCCAGCGAATTTATACATCTAAGCTAAATATATTTAATCTAATTTATTTAATATTTGTCTTATTGAAATATATTTTTATTTTAAATTTTGTCTTCTAATTTTTAATTAATATCTTTTTTAACGACAGCATAAATCAAGCGAACATGTTACAAAAAGATAATATAGTATAAATAATTTAACTAGCACGAATAGAAGAATCACTGGACAAGCTTTGATTATGAACTACAAACAACTCCAACAGATGACAAATTTTTCAGCATTTTAAAGCACGATAAGCCATTTTTGCAGTTAGTTTCTCATTTCAAGCTATTCTCAGAACAAAATCTGATCCAATCCAACATGTATCAGCTTTAAGTTATTCCTGTTAATACAGGACTATAAATTACCTCAGAAAGGAAAAATAATAATAATGATGATGAAAACACCAACATTCGCTGACATAATCGCAATTCTAGAAGTATTGCCATAAAAGTGGTTTAACTACACGCCTTCAAATACAAAAATTGAAAACATATGGTATGAAAGGTGACCACTAGAATTACAGTTTCAAATTCAAAATCTCGACAAAATGAAACATATTAACTTTAAAACAAACAAGTCTAGACAAATTTTGTTAGTAAAGTGGATCATGGGACACTAGTCCTCCCTAAGGCTAATAAATAAGGAGCTGAAATCTCGGGTTCATTATTTTCCTTCACCATATGTTCATTTACTTGGCCTTTTTAACAAGAGCGGCAGTGCGAAGTTCGGCGTCATCACGGATAAAGCTCCACCAGAGATATGTGAGAGGGATGGTGGTGGCGTGCCATACTGCATGGGCATCGGCATATCCTTTGTAAGGGGGGAAGTCGTAGACCTCGAGGAGCATCGCAAGGGCCCCTCCGATCACGACTGTCCACAGCTTGAACCGCGAGGGGTGGCGGGTAGTGCCAGCCCAGATCGCCCACGCCAAGAGTTGGGTGACGGCCATCACCACGCACACTGTCATGTTCCATCCTGACAAAGAATGACGAGTTCACAGTCAATTTGGATAATCTTAAACTTAGCCCTCAATAAACATCATCATTTTGCACATACCCTACATGTTTGATATATCACAGAAGCCTATGTAAATGAACAATGGGAAAAAAAAACCTTTTCAGAGGTCATTTGTCAAAATCAAAAGTGCATTTTCAAGGGTACTAGTGAGATTTTCTAGGTCATTCTTAATTACTTTTTGATAAGTCAAGAGCTTTTATGATAGTTTGAACTTTTCAAGGGCATATGTGAAATTATATTAAGTACCTGAAGGGGTGCGATGTAGATTTGCATATCAAAATAACATAGAAGGTAACTATATCACATGTTTGACATGGATGGTGTTCGAGCTAGGTTTTGTATCAAAACAGCATAATTTATTTCCAGAAGTAGATTAACAAGAAGTTTAGACAAAATAAACTTGGATGGTATTCGAGCTAGGTTTCGTATCAAAACAGCATAATCTAATTCCAAAAGTAGATTAATAAGGAGTTTAGACCAAATAAAACAATAATAACGAGAACTAAGTTTTTAGTCCAAAACATTCCTGATAAACTATATGGAGGCTAAATTAGATAGTGTGATAACCGGTGAAGAACTTCTGTCGAGAAAACTTGGGACAAGCCAAAGTTTCAAAGGCAGGGGGAAAGCTCACCATAATCGAGTTCGTAGAAGTTAAGATATAGGATATGTGTTGTTACGAAAGCTAAAATTGGGGCCGAAAACATGACCCTGGTAGCCTCATCTTTGACATTAAAAGTTCTCAGTAGTGCCAAAATTAGGGAATAACCGAGCAAAGCTACAGCTGATGAATAATCCAGCTTCTCAGTTAAGTCGAAATCCCTGTGAGATAAGAAAAAATAAAGATTACCATCGCAAGAAGCAAAAGCATCTCATTTACATCAAAGAGAAGGTAAACAGCTTACCTAGTATGAAATATAAAGCTCCAAAACCAAGCATTCATTGATAAGACCCCATAAATATGCCAGAGTCCAGTGTATTCATAGTATGTCCTCTTAGTTTGAGGCCTAAGAGGCAACTTGTAATTTACTAGTAAGAAGAAGGATAACCAGCCGATGAAATGCATCAGTAGATTGAGTGCGGAGAGAGCGGCTGAAAGAGGCTCCTAGTTGAAGCAACATAACAATGAGAGCAAATCTTGGTTCATGAAATTTTGGTTTAATAGCAGTTAATGAATGCAACTATAAGGAGGAACTATTTTCATACTAATCTTTAATATATGTGCCTCTCAAGATGAAAGTTATGGCCATACTCTTCAAACTGGCCCATGTTTAGGTGTTTGCTCTTCCACTCAGAATGCCATCCCAGGATTGTGAAAACTTAACACAAACTCATAAATAACCATTAAAACCCTATGTTCATTAATATCCTATAAATGTTAGAGAAACCTTTGACTCCTATAAATTAAGGATTATTTTTTAAGGGGCATTGCTGAAAAATGAAGCAATTTTGTCATCTTGAGGCCTTTTTTCAGAATACCGTACATTTAAGTACGGTCAAGTAAACACCTACTTGGCAGTACACACAAGAGATGCATGCAAATACAATATACTTAAACATAGGGATAACTACACACGTTTTAGAGGCATTTACATGTATTCTATTTTTCCCCTTCTCTACGAGGCAAACAAAATGACAGACCTGAAAAACAAAGACACGCTCAAAGGGCCATTTTCCATGATACTTAACGGGACTAAGGCCAAGTGATTGCCGTTCCTCTTCCCTCTGCATCATGCAATGGTACCGGCAGTCACTTCTGCAATTAAGTTGCTTCCACTGCAAGTACAACGGCTCTTGCATATACCAGGGATTCTCAACAGATGTGTCATTCTCTGGAAACTGGCAATGCTGAATAGAGCTCTTTCCAATAACCCCAGTACTTTCACATTTTTCAACACAAGACCTGGCATTCAAAGACATGGAGGAAATAAACAAATAACTTATCGCAGAGTATAATTTACAATTTAGTGACAAATGCCAATTAAGACAAGAAACGTATTATAAGCCTCTTTGTGAGAACAAAGCAAACAAAAAAATATCACAAGCTGTTTGCCATCTTAATAACTCAACTCATAAAAAAGTATGAGAAACAGTAGATAGGAACAATCAGTATTATCATCCATAATAGTTAATAATTTGATAGCATGACACATCTTCTTTTGCACATTATTATTCACTCAGGCACATATATTGAGCACTAGACATTCATAATGCTGGATATCGAAATGGAAATTTGAAGGAAAGGAAACGAAGAGTACTGCCACAGAACAAAAATTGAGATAACTGGAAAATGTGGTCAGTGTTTTTAATTTCTTGCAATGAATTAGCATGCGCAAGCAGAAATCACAGGTTACTGCGCTGCCCATGCCAATCAGCACAAGACGACACATCATTCCTATGGGGTGACGGTATGATATGGTGCATTTACAAGACACCTCTGTACCACTCAACACTAGCCAATTTCCCTTTTCTTATCTTAAACAAGTTTAGAATGCTTCGGAAAACTTATTTTCTTATATTAGGAAAAAATGCATACAATTTGCTGCTCAAACACCTTAAAGAACTGACTCAGGGCTTGTGGCATATAGTGTGTCAGTGTATGACCAGCACACCTTGTGACAAAGCACAAAGAATCTTGGTTAACAGATAAAAGCAACTTATTTCTATTGCTGTCAAAAAAAAAAAAAAAAAATCTTCCATAACCTAACGAGAAAGGCATTTCCTAGTTAAACTTTAGTTCGTGGAATTGAAGATTTAGTTCCCATTATATTGGAAATGAATATTCTAATTGGAATGCATACCCGACATTGGAAGATTTATTTTCCTTTATCTCTCATTTTACTTGATGAATCTAAAGAGACTGAAATTAATAAAGTTTCAAACCATCGCGAATATCATTTATCGATGCACTTTGATCTACCACATCACAATGTAGTATTTACGAAGTTCGGCATAAAAATGAACTAGCAGTGGAGTTTAGTGAGTTTACTTGAACCCTGAGTGCAGTTTTAGACACAATTTCACCAATAGTGCAGACAATATAGATCAAATGAAATCTCCCCATTAAAATAAAAGGTATAAATGTAAACTGAATCCCTCGACTTTAGGACATAACTCACCATTAAAATAAAACCCTCAACAATTTATATTTTGTGGACATCTCCTCAACTTTTAACTCTTTGATCCTAAGTTATTTGCACTAATCAAATTGATGGTTTTGTTAAATCCAACAGCACGCCTCAGAATTCAACTGTTTTCAGTGCTTTTTCAACTGATAGAACTGCCAATTTTTCAAACTATCAATAGTTGATAGTAAACGAAGCCATTAATATAACAAATTTCCAATTGAATTTAAGAAACTATCACAAATGAAAAAAAAAAAAAAAAAGGAGGGCCAATTTCAAAGCGGCATTCAATTGAGTGGGTCTCCACACATTTTTACCATAACAAATCGACAAGTTCGGGTCAACAAGAGATTTAACAAAGATTAAAGTGCGATTAAACGAGAAAAGAAGCACCTGTAGAGAGGATCGACGTCGCCGGGGCTTGCGTGGAGAGATCGAAAGGCGCATCCGAACGCGAGAAGAAGAGGTATAATCCAAAGAGCTCCTCGCGCCATGTCACGGATGGGGGAGAAACGAAACCCTAATGTGCGTGGAATTTGGTAGAGGAGAAACCCTAGATCCAGATGAAGAGGTCGAGGAGAAAGCTCGTCCAGGGCTCCCGATCTCCTCCCTCCGCCATTACCGAGCTCTTCGGATCTTCGAGATGAGAGACAGAGTGAGAGAGAGGAGGAGCGAAGGAGAAGGTGAGGATCGGGATATAAGGGTAGACCTTATTAATGGGCCCAAATGGGCCTCACCTCTTTAATGATTATGGGTCTCTTAATCCGGCCCATCATCCTTTGGGACACCGGTCCATGATGGACCAGGTCCACGCAATAATTTTACGTTTTCCGGACGCGTATGTATTTTCGACTCCTAAAACGATTAAAACTATTTTTCCTTTTCAATTTCGACCCTTCTTCTTCCGCTCACCGTTGTCAGTTCCTTCGCGCAATCTCCAAACCCTAATTTTCCGACCCCGATCTCTCTCCGTCTCTCGAGCAAATCCTCTGCACAGGATGCTTCTCTCGCCGGGCCACTCCCCTCGCCGCCTCTCCCCCTGCTCCTCTCCGGACCAAACCCTAACCCTAGACGCCGCCCCCACATCCGCCGGGGCCGGAGCCGGCGCCGGCGCCGCGGCCTCCGGCGGTGCCCGGAAGCGGCGCCACGCCGTGCTCGACGAGGACACGTACGTGGCGGCGATCGAGAAGATCATCGAGCGCGACTTCTTCCCCGACCTCCCCAAGCTCCGCGACCGCCTCGACTGGCTCGAGGCCGCGCGCTCCGGCGACCCCGTCCTCATCCGCGACACCCAGCTCAAGATCCTCGAGCGCCGCCGCGCCGCCGCCGCGAAGACCCCCTCCGCCGCCGCCTCCTCCGCGCGCCGCTCTCGCACCCGCACCCCGGGGTCCTCCCTCTTCCCCTCCTTCTCCGCCACGCCCTTCGGATCCGACCGCACCCCCTCCGCCGCTCCTGCCGACGCCCCCGTCCCCTCCGCCCCTGCGGAGGAGACGGGCGGCGGCGGCGGCGTCGTCGACGCCTCCCTCACGCTCGATGAGTTCTTCCGCCGCTACACGAGCGAGGACAACGAGAGCTTCTCCAAGATCATGGACAAGGTCAACCGCAAGCAGCGGGAGCGCTACGCGCATCTGCTGGAAGGGGAGAAGGAGCCGGTCCAAGCCCTAGAGGACGAGAAGAAGGATCGGATCACCGACGGCTACGGCACTTCCGGTCAGCCCGTGAGCACCTTAGATTCTTGGAAATACACCGCGAAGAATCTCCTAATGTATTACCCCGCCGATCGCGGCGAAGCGCCGCTGACCACGGAGGAGCAGGCCGAGCGGCTCAAGGGCTTATCGAAAGAAATCGATCGCTCGAACACCCGGCTCAGAGCCAAGTTGTCGGCTGCGGCGGAAACCAATCCCGGCAAGGAAGGGGATGCAGACCCAATACTCTACACGCTGGTCGCCGGCACCACCCCGACTGCCGGCTCCTTCGGCGACCGCGAGATGGGGAAATCGAAACGGTATGATTTGGAGGAATTGAGGAAGACCCCGAACCCTACCGGTAATCCGTTCTATGTGGAATCCAACAAGAAGGCGGAGAATGGGTATAGTTTTGTGAAAACGCCGTCTCCCGCACCGGGGGTAGATGAATCACCCTTCATGACATGGGGAGAGATAGAGGGAACTCCGCTGCGATTGGATTTGGAGGAAATGCCGTTCGATGTCGGTGGGAGTAGCGACGGGTCTCGCTTTAGGATCCCATTGCCTCCCTCCCGGGATGTGAAGGCCCACGAGCTTTCCAGGGAAGCCGCACGGAAGCTGAGGGCGAGGTCTAGAACGTTCCAGAAGCCGCCGTTGCCATCGCCGGCCAGGGGCGGTAGTATGAGCCCGAGCGTCCGGACGCTCTCCCCCGCCGCCCAGAGGTTTGTGAGGAATGCCATCGCGAAATCTTCACGTTCTTCCGTTGACGAGACTCTTCGCGCGAGTTATCGGGGCTCAAGTCCGGCTATTAATAGCACTCCAAAAGAAAAGTCGAGGTTTTCGAGAGATGTGAGCTTGGATTCAAGATCCCCTTCTGCGGGACAAGAGTCCTCTAATCCCTGGTGATGTGAGTTGGTTTTGTATGTTTTTTAAGTTCACGTCTATGTGATAATCAACCTGCCTATGTATCTACTGAGTTAGAATGTTCTACGTGTTCGTAAAAGAGATAATCTGTGGTGATGCTCTTCTTATCTTGTTAATACGACTACTTGGTTGCAGTAGCTTGTTTTATATCAAGCATGTGATGATTTTGTTAATGATGGAAATCTCCTAAAGAGTTCATTCACTTTCCAGCTTAGATATGATGTAATGATTGATTGATGTTGATAAAGAGACTATATCATCCCTCTTCAAGTGGTCTTATGCGAGTCTAATCAAGCACTCAAGCTATGCGAGATTCTTATTTGTATGCATATCTGTGTATCGAAAAAGTGTGTAGTTTGCCGATCTCTTATGTCAAATACCTAAGAGTCTAATCAAGCACTCAAGCTATGCGAGATTCTTATTTGTATGCATATCTGCATATCGAAAAAGTGTGTAGTTTGCCGATCTCTTATTTCAAATACCTAAGATGGTTTTATTGAGATATGAGATGGTCTTGTCCAAATCTTATATATCCAGATCAGATATTGATCCATTTATGTTTGTTTTGAATTTGATCATATTCAACTTTGAGCCTTCAATCATGTGATCCTATAATTCTGTCCAGATTTGTATGCTTCCATTCGAACATTTTATACTTGGTTATTCTGCGCTCTGTCATTTGATTTGAAAGAGAACCCTACTATGAATCAAAAGATGTCTGCCAACAGTCATTTTGTGGAGGAGGCTGGTGAGAAACTACTAATTCTTTCCGAGCAGGCATAGTAGAGAAGTGTTTGGGAATCTGCAATCAGAACATCATAAATCCTCTATTACCCATCTGAATGTTGTGTCTTGATCGTGTCATTGCGCGCTGTATTTGGGTTAGATGGGGGTTTGTGCATCGCCTCTTGTTTCAGCCATGTTACCGAATGTGTGTTGTTATGGCATGTCTTGTCAGGTATCGCCATAATTGACGGTTAATACATCTAACATCTAATCTGTTACGGGCAATGGGCTGCACTTAGTGCTATTTGTGCACTTGTTTTGTGGCTAACTAATGTTTAGAAACTTGTTTTTCTAGGGGTTTTCATGTGCATAAGCAGCTGTTGAAACTGCATCTTCAAAAGTGTGTTGGGCTGCTTGTGTTGCATAAAATGGCTGCTCATTGGAGCTTCGATGATGGACTTTTGTAAAATTTGGTGCCGCCTCTTGCTTAGATGTAGACGTATATTTCCAATTTTTTTCTATTAATATGCTTAAAAGAATACTATAATTGTTATAATAGTTTCACAAAAAAGTATTTATAAAATTAGTCCTATGAGGTGAATGAACTGTTATTTTCTAATTACGGTGAATTATTCATCAGTTATTTTTAGAGTTTAATATTAATACTGTATATTTTTCAGAATTCGGATGTAAAAAAATATATATAAGTTATGTAAAACCGGCAGCTTAGTCGCCTTACTAAAGTCGGTAAACTATTACCGGTTATGCCTAATTTTATTAATAAAAATTTTGAATACTTATTTTTATAATAAAGAAGTTTGGTTAGTAGGCTTAGTAACTCAGAGAGGCCCTATCTTTTCTCTTTGATGATATAATGCAAAATTGCCAAAGTACTGAGCAACTAAATAAATTTGAGTAAATTTATACAGAATTTCCGATAAAAAAAAAAAAAAATAGGTGTACCCTTTATACAAAATTTGCTCTGCTAGTTGAACTGGTTCAATTTTTTCATTTTTCCAAGACCACCTTTCCTTTCAGTCTTGTTTCCCAATTTAAGCTTATGCAAAACTGCAGTTTAAATTGAAACATTTTTGAACATTTAAAGTAAGAATTATATATGGGAAAATATATAAGAAGCCAGCTAAGCCACTTAAATTGTGAAAGCATCCTGTATCCGTCGCAAGGAGAGGTTCAAAAACCCTCATTCTTTTGCTTTGCCATATGTAGAAAAATGCTCAGAATCGTACTATAGATTCTACTATGGACAAATAAATTGCTACTAAGGCTCCTACTCGGAGCTTTTTGAAAGTAACCTCCGTAGCATATGATTAACCATAGCATTACCAACCAACATTAATCAAGATCTCAGCAATCAAATTTTTGGTCCACCATATTTTTGATGAACCTCATATTCCCCCTCTAACTTTTGACCAGGAATATAAGTTTGCTTGCTAGGTGCTTACCAGCTGTATAAGCAGAGGTAAATCTGTGTTCCTGTACAACAAAACAAAATGAACAGTACATTACCATGCACCTACTGAACCATAGTGTTTGCTATGTACATTGCATGAACAGTTTCTTTTTACACCTACTTGCGACGAAAACCACACTCTCTTTACACCTGCTTGCCACAAAAACCACATATCACTCACTTTTTCTGGTTAGCCAGCTGTGTTAGAAAGTTGATGGGTATTGACACTTAGAAGTTAATGCCGAAACCCGGGAGCATTTGGACCAGGTGGCCGGGTTTGCCCGGATTGTGGAGGAGGAACCAGATATTGGTTGAGTGCTGCTGAGTAAGCATCGCCTGTAAGGCTTCCCCTCATTCGGCCAGTGGGCCGCCAGTTTTGCTCTGATGGGAGCTCAGGGAGCGTGTCGGAGCTTGCCATTGGAATCGCACAGCCGGTGTCGACCAACCCAGGAAAAGGGGGCAGGACTCGATTAGAGTTTTGCAATCTCGATCCCTGCACGTGTTGTTGGCTGGATAAAAGGATAGAACGAAGGGTATCGATGTTCCCCACTGGAACTCCGCCCATACTTTGGTTGTTCATGGAATGATGCATCACTGGGTTTCGTGCTGGATTAGGGTTTTGAAGGTAAGGACTGACAACTCTCGGTTGCTCGGGTAGTGATCTTGTGCCTGCTAGAGTTTGGGCAGGAAGGGCGACCACCTGTGGAAAGAATTAAAATTTAGAAAGTAGATTTAATTCAAGTAAAAAAGCATGCAAGGTAACAACCAGAAGTAATCACAAAAAAGCAATAAAACAAGAAGAAACAGATCACCAAACAGATGGCATTTATAAATTCTCACTAACTTACCGTCACAAAAGCATTTACGAATTAGTAAGGCTATTATAAATTTGGTTATTCTGGATTGTGCACTTTGATAGTTCTAAACCAGATATGTTATGACATTGCAAATGATCAGTGGAGATATTCCTTTTACATTAGAAAAAGAACTGCAGCTATACGCAACTCGTAGCTAACAATCCAACTACTGCAGAAATGATCAAGCAACTAAAAGAGGATTGAGGCATTCCGACCTATCAGAAAAGGGCCAGAAAACTTTACAAGATTGTAGCTTTATCCAAGTAAAAAAGTCAATGTTTGGCCTGGCACCTGTAACAGCTCCTCTACTCCAGAGATATTTGCTGGGCAAATAGCCAAGAGCTTTTGCTGTTTAGGGAAGCAAAATCAAGCTTTAGCACCCACAAAAGCTGATGCTTAATCTTGTGCTCTGCTGCAACAAGAATTTGTAGACAAGATTTTCAGTGAAGAAGCTATTAGTGCTTCTTTTGAACATCTCTACTCAAACAGTGCTTCTACAGAAACTCTAGCCAGGCCAAGCAGGCCCTTACTTATTGACAACTCAAAAGTTACTTGTGCCCTCCCCCTCCTCACAAAAAGAAAAAGGATAAGAAAAAAAGGCTTCCTGCTGCAGCCAAAGCAAGAATTGGAGCTTATGCTTTCAGGTATCATAAGCTCATTTCAACTTCTCGCCACTCCAAACTTTCTATTTGCCAAAACTTGGTCACCACTTCTCGAGTAGAGAAGATTCACCAAAAGCAAAGGCCAAATAAGTACTTGTATAGCATCAAGTATAGCTATTAATATAAAATTTACTTTCGAATGACTCAGAAGTGAAGTTAACCTGCGGTGTCGACTGAAGCTGCGCCGATGAGTTTACCGCATTACGGTTCCTCGTAAGCTGCTCGATTTCCATATCCCTACCAACAGCAATTCCGTTGGGATTAGCTGTTAAATGAACTGCTGGGTAGGATGTTGACATTCCAGAGGTAAAATTATTAGGAACATTATTGGTCCGCATTCTTCGAGACGCACTAGGGGATTGTTGGGAGGGCACAGGAAGAGCCTGAACTGCTATTGGGGTTCTAGTCACGTTTCTTGGTATTGGTGCCCTTCCACTTTCAGTACTTACCAGCGAATTCCCATAACTTGAGGGTTGTAATTGCAAATTTTCTGTAATTTGCCTTCCTTGAGATGATAAAAGTGGGAAAGTTGACTGTGATATAGCATCATTTGTAACTGGATTTGAAACAGCATCAAAATCATTAGGGTTTGAGGCATTAAGTGGAGATACTAATCCACCAGGGGCAATAGTAGTCGATGAGACATTGTTGCTTCTGCTCCAATTATTTTCCGCTGTTTGAGTGGTCACAGATGTAGCAGCAGTAATTGGTAGTTCAGAAAATAGTTCTGAGATGAGGAAGTTTTGGTTTTGATAATCCAGAAATGGTTTTCTATCTTCCATCTCAAAATTAAGGTTTTCAAATGGATTTGTAGATCTTTCTTCTAAAGACTCGACCTGTGTTGAATTCATAGGAAAAACACTTTCATTGTCTTCTTCCATTGTTAGATCTACAATATCAGTTTGCACTTGTGAATCAGTTTCAGTTGGATTTTTAACACCGAGTTGTTCATTTTTATTTTCATTATTTTCCGTAACCATTTTCCAAGATCCATCGGCAAATAGAACGACATCAACACAATTATCTCCCACCTCTTCCAATATCTGCGGGAGAAAAGAAAAGGTCATGCTCACCATAAAAGTCAAGACACAAAGTTGATAAGTAATGGTTATGACATGTAACACCAAGTATACATCATCTGGAAACTTGTCCCAAAACTAAAGTGGGCTTTTTTTATATGTATTGTTTGGTTTCATAATATTCAATCAGATAACTTTTTTGATGGAACATTCTTAACAGCATATTCGTAATCTTTTTGACAGAAATCAGTAAGTTCTGAAGGAATAAACCAACTTTAGGGTTGAGGGTTCCAATTAAGAAACTTAAAGTTCAGGGACTTGTTTCAAATGATCTATAGTTGCTGGGGGCCCTTTAATTTTTTTCATAAGTATTTGAGATACTTGCCTTGACCATATTTCGATCGATGCGCAACTCATGATAGCTAGCCGGTGAGTTACAACAAGGGCAGCGCCAAGCTGGCTTCCTTGAGTTCATTTCCAAGTAATTGTCCAAATCAAAACACTAAAATAAAATGTACCGAGTCAACAAATAGAACCATTCTTCTTACTACGAATAAAATGAAGAAGAAAAATTGAAAAAAGCTTGACCTGATGGTGTTTGCAGAGATGTCCCTTGGCAGGAGTTTTTATACGCTTAAAACTGCACATTATAGGGATATGAGAAAAAGAACAGCTAGCTGTAACTGATTAAACACATTCGGAAGAAAGCTGGAAATAGTACATGCTACATCAATCAAGAACAAAAACTGAAGAAATAGGAAAGTTAAAACTAACAGCAAGAAGTTAATGCATTTGATACCAAGAAGTTAACGTACTAAAAGCCTCTCTGCAAGTTAACTAAGTTCAACTGTCCTTGTTTGCATTAAGTGTTCATAATGTTTTACTACCAAAAAAATAAAAAATTAAAAATTAAAAAATTAAAAAAAAAATAAAGTTGCTTGTAGTTTATGGCCCGTGTGCTTGATAAACACTAAGGTGGTCAAATAATGGAAGGTCATACCAAACATGTTTATCGTTATATAGCATGTTATGCATCCTATAGTCATAAAAGTTATTTTCCATTTTCTAATTAGAAAAGAAGGAAGTAAAACAAATTATTTAAGGATAAATCCTAGCTTAATGACTTATACCAAGTCATATCCATAAAAACTACGTAATCCTTAGCATTGCAATGATTTCTGAAGTTTCGATATGTTTGGAATTACTGTCTCATGCAAAATCTTTGAAAATCTGGATTCACTAAACAAGCATGTGCTTATCGACCTGGTTAAAAACAAGCACACGACATGTCTAGTTCGACTTAGTTTAAAGGACAGGCAGGAAGAAGTTGTGAAAATAATAGTTATATTTAAAAAAGAACAGAAACAAAAACGATGAAGAATCTTACGTCATACCTTATGGGACAGTTCAGTGATACTCTTGACGGTCCCTCAATTATCTCAGAGTCTACATGAAATTTAAAGAGAGGATTTAATGGTACTAACAGATATTTCATCCAATTTATTTAAACATTCAAACAATGATCATAAAAAACAGGGAAAGCATTTTAGATTTAAAGGAATTGAAAATGGAAGACAAACAGAAGAGTGAGAATATACACATCGACCGGCATGATTAAGTTCTAGCAACCCATGTAACAAGAAAATGTGGATTAGATTTATAGTTCTTTGTTTCCTAACTCCCTGGAATTACTAAAACAACTCCAGGTGATTAGTGACTTGTAGGTTGTACAATGTACATGACTTTATTTATAGGGTTAATTGCATACGGGTCCCTACAAACATAGTGAATTGCAAATATATGTCTATAAAGTTCAACTTTCATATGTTGTCCCTACAAAAGTCCTAATGTTTTCAAATATATCCTTACCGTTAGAATCCGTTAGAAAAATTGAATTAATCATAGTTAAATACTTAACCCTACTTAGTTTATGAGATAACTTGACATTTTTATCCCTGTTATATTATACTATTGTGGCTTTTGGAGGGACATATTTGTGATGGCAAAAGTTGATATTTCACTTATTTGCTGTTAAAATATAAACAGTTCTCTAACGGTAACAAACCAGAGAAACATATTTGAAAATATTAGAACTTTTGTAGGGACAATATATAAAAGTTAAATTTTGTAGGGATATATTTACAATTTACTATGTTTGCAGGGGACCTGTATGCATTTAACCCTTATTTATAAGATGAAGTTACTGCAAAAAATTTACCTAGGGCTATCACATTGAAAAGTTATACAAATTAGTATCATGGATTTAAATTAAATATGTGCTTTTGTAGACAGAGTGGAATTAGCATTAATAAAAAGATAAGTTCTTGATGTTTCTAGTAGAAAATGTTAAAGAAGTAGCAGAACATATTAAAGGAGCTCCTCATTGGATCAAAGTGACATCTGATGTTGAACAGGAGACATACTCCTATAATTGCTACACAGTCCATGATAAAGTTCCATATTCTTTTTTAATATCTTCTTAACGACCTGCAGTATCTCTTTTTCTCCCGCTTATTAGGAGCAAACACAAGGAATGCTGATTGAGTTACACCAAATCCTACGAGATCAAAAAGCAGACAAGGTCACAAAATTAAGAAAATATTGCCTACACCTGGTGCATCACATCAAATCATGAACTGCAGCGTACATCTCATCTCATGCTTCCAATCCAACCATCCAAAGGGAGAATTTTCTAAATCGAGAAAAGGCTACAACTCAATGGGCCGTGGGGATTTGAGTATCAAACAAGATGAAAGTGGAATAGCTGGCAGTGCATGGGCTAACATGGCACACCGCATAATTTCTCCATAAAATGCCTCTTGAGGATTTCTATAGGTCGTGTTCATTGAACTTGATTAACAAATTTAAAACAGCGTAGGAAGTTTAAAAAATATGATAAGTACATCAGTATAACATTGAGCATATAAATAATGTTCAACATGGTGAAACTCGTGTTGATTGAACTTGATTAACAAATTTAAAACCGCATAGGAAGTTTGAAAAAATATGATAAGAACATCAGTATAACATTAAGCATATTAATAAGCTTCAATATGGTGAAAGTAGAAATATCATGGCGGAATGAGGATCAAAAAAAAAAAAAAAGCGCTTACCAGGAGCTTGTTCAGCAACACCTGGTTGGACATAGTCCTCAAGAATTGGGGGAGCATATGAAGTAAGCTTACTGATAAATGCTATTGCTATGATATAATTACCTGAGGTTCCAAAGTTACAAGCATCTTATTAGAAGAAAGTATAGTGAGGGAGTGTCAATTTGTTCTGAAGATTTCAACTGGATAGCAAAGTAATATCAGCCATAGACATAGACATACCAGTAAAATACCCAATTGCCTGGATTATATTCGTGCCATATTTGAGCATCCTTGTAATATCAGTGGGGAATTGAGGTCCATAATCCTATTAATTACGTGGAAATTTAGATACATACCCACTCTGACAACTCATAGGCCTCCAAACATTGAAAATATCACACATGGCCCATAACCATAACAAAACGGCTCAAAAAAAGCCCCTTTTATAAGGGCATCTGTGATATTAAATTTGAAGGTTACACGCAATGTCTTAAAACTTTTGTGTGGTATCCATAGAAAAGAAAATAATCTGTCGAACATTGGATTAAACAAAAGAAGAAAATGAAAAGAAAAACACTTGAACTTGAAACATCAACAGCCTACTTACCGTTGAAACATTAGTTCTCCGTTCTACACCCTTTCCATTGATCAAAAAGCTGCAAAGAACGAAGGAAAACTTTACAACATTAAGTAGAAATTTTGAGAATTGATAGAAGAAAAAAAAGGTTTATACCTCACATGCGGCGGACTTACAATACAAGATGATGTCTCCAAATTATCTGTTTGAGCAACAAATAACATCTGCAAGGAGAACACAAAGCTACCCCATCACTTAACATGTATAAGCTAAATAAATTAGTTGATCCAGCCGAGCCAAGCCAAGTATTTTGTTATCTGACCAAGTCCTGCCCAGTCAATTTGGACTGGGCTTGGGTGTAAAATACATATGTTTTCCAGGCCTGGCTAAGTCCGAGCCAACCAAACAATTTTCATCCAGGCCCAGATCTTGATAATGAAAGCCAATCTTCAAAACTTATAACCAAAATTACAATACACATAGAAGAAAGGAATAAGTGGAAAATTACTGAGACAAGATTTTATCTCCTAAGACTTGATTTGGGCGTATGGGACAACTCTACTCAGGAATTGATATCATAAATTATGGGGACCAAAATATGTAGAACTTTTTAGTAGTCTGCAACAAAATGAGCTTTTGGACCCCCTAAAGTCAAAAGCTTTGAATTAAAGCTTTTGATTCTATCTTCAGCATAATATTACTATGAATAGTTGAAAAAAAGGAAGATAAGGCACTTAAAAAAGTCTACTCGAAAAGCACATCTCCAGAAGCTCTAGAAAAGCCCAAAGACCCCCTTGACCTAATCCACTACTCTGAGAAGAGGACACTTTTATCTATCATGAAGAGAATTAAGATCATTTATATGTTTCAGCACTAAATTTGCGTTTGTGCAACTCAGACTTCAACAGAAGGCTAAATTTCAAAACAGTCTATTAAGAAGAACAGATGGATAAATGGATTGACAATTTCAAAATTATAAAGATGACTTTAAAAGAAAAAGAAAAAGGCCGAAGAGGATACTCACTATCTTTTCATCTGCTGGTATATTCCTCTGAATTTGGAAATCAGCCATTAAAATATCATAGCCTGTCTGTGAAGTAGAAAAGTAGAAAACTTAAATTAACTCAATATTGGACTGAACCGAAGCGTTCAAATCTTTCATATATATATATATATATATATATATATATATATATATAGAGAGAGAGAGAGAGAGAGAGAGAGAGAGACGTACTCGGGGGGGGAGGAGGAGGGAAGGAGAGAGTCCGGCTACAATGCTAACAAAGCACAAGAAGAATGCACAGCATCAATGCTACCACAGAGAACAAAATTATGGTCAGATTATTTAGAAGATTGGCGCAGAAAGATATTCCTATTGTAGAAAGAATAGTAGTAATAAGAACTAGAAAACATAAAAACCACCAAACTTCTAAGCAGGAAGAAATGTTAGCTATCCATAGTCTCAATCATATTACTATGTCCAGAAACTACATGTTTTATCCTTACTTGGAGATTCTAACTTGGAAATCCTTTGTCCATTAAATGAAATAATGGTATTATATCTGATTCAGTTATTCAAAATGATGCTCCGGACATTATTGATGTGGGTATCACCCCAAAAGAAAAGAAGAAAAAGAATGGCACCTGATCAAGTTATAGAAAGAGGGTAAAAGACATAAATCAATCACAAAAAAGAAAAAACTGGGATAAGATCTCCAAAATGCATGCTGAGTTAAAATTTTCCTTATTTTAATTGACTATACTACCAAAGATTCAATTCTCAAGGTTCCTATAAATTCAAAATAATAATATAAAAGTAACACTACAAACCTTTGCTTCAAAAGAATGAATTAAACGGCAGAATTTCAACTGAGGATAAAACCTGCAGAGAAAAGGATCAGAAAAAGGTAGCATCAGATAGAATAGCAAAATCAAAATAAGCCAAATCATAACTATAACCATGTCAAATAAGCTTAATAAACATATAGTGGAAAGTACAATGAAACATTAGAATGGCACTGACTGTCACTGCTGTTTGAGAAGAAAAATCAAGCTGACATAGACTGAAGTCGAAGTAAAAAAGATAGGCCCAATGGAAAATGCAGCATATAAACATTTAAGTGGTTGTAATAATACATCAACCATTTGTAATAATGCAGATACTTTGGTAAAAAGGAAAATAAGGAAAATTTCTTCAAAATAACTCAAAAAGAGCAAAAAGTTGCAGGTATGAAGGTGTGTTCAAACAGCAGGAATTAAACAGTTGACCAATAAAAGACAATTTCTTCAGAACAGCTTTTTCAGCCAAGCAGGCTTCTGTTTGGCTTCTTTATTTTGCATTTTGTTCAACCAAGAGATGAGAGCTCCAAAAAATAGAATGATGAAAGCTACAAGAGGAATGTCAATAGTCCAAAAGAATTGGCAACTCTCTACCCATTCTGAAATGTAAGACGACAATGTTCTATAAAGTAGATTTCTACCTAAAATCTTGCACATGTCGTTTCACAAGTAGCGATCACAAATCAGAGGCTTTCATTGTAATTTGGAAAAAGAATTTAATCGTTAGTATTTCCTTCAGTTACACTCTTGAGGTCAAAAGGCAGAAACATTTAAGATTGAAAGTAGAAATGGTCATCAAAATTAACTGGGAGTTAAGTAGCGGGGAATGATTAACATTCTTCAAAATGACCTTACTGAGGCATAATCCTTGAAATAATATCCAGAGTACGATCATCAGTTGCAGAACTCATTGGCGTGCAGAAGATGTTAAATAGCTACATGCAAAAACAAAGAAAAACAAACATAATTAGAAAAATTGCCACAAAAAAGGCAGAACCTTTTAAGATAACTTCGTCTAGACATATTTACAAAACCTCTTTTGCCATGCCAAATATTTCATCAGCATCAGCAGGTAGAAACCATCCACTCTTGCAAGCATTCTGAAAAGCCCACAGCATACTCAAATTATTGAACACATAGGTAGTGAGCTTCAAAAGAAACTTTTCAAATACAAAGCAAGATATAAGCTTGCATGTTGTTCATTAAACAACATCAGAAAAATTCAGAACAGGAAAAAGCAACCATCAACTAGGAGCAATATCTTTTTAAAACAACTCATGAGATTCCCAACATAAGAAAATTTACCCCTGTAAAATCTAAACTATCATATATACCCTTAAAGGTTGCAGTGTCTCACAAAATAAAATAAAATAAAATAAACAAAATAAAAAATAAAAAAACAACCATTATCTCAGGCTGAGAAGTCGTCAAGTTCCTGGAGGGCAGTCAGTTTTCTATTAGGAAAAAAGTCTTTTAAAGAGTGTTATTTCATAAATACAAGAGTATATAGGTAAGAAAGTAAGATTTTAACACACATATCCAAAAATTTGGATTTTGCATGGATAAATATGTAATCATCGCAAAGAGAAGCATCAGTTTATGATTGTCCACAGATTGTGAGTCACGACACCTTAGGAAAAATGCATGAACCCTATGACTTGGTTAGCAGAGTTACCTTCGCAGAAATCATTAGCACCATTAAAGAACAGTGAAGTGATGAATCACTCCGCCGCTGATACGCCTTATGAAAAGAAAACAAAAAAGAATAGGCAAAAATATCAGCTTATGTGTTTCTATGATAACAATAAGAAAAAAGCATTAACAGTAAATGAATCTTCTCCACCTAACACATAATATGATAGACATAATTTTGCTCGTGTACTTTCATTGCTGAGCTTGTCCAAACTTAATTAGAGAAAGGTACTTTTGGAGAGAATTTTAACTTACAATGCCTAAATTTGCATTGTGCAAAGAAACAAATGCCAACTTTTTCGTTCATTCAATATATCAATGTCCATATATTTATTGACTAGACAACACAAAAGCATAAATTACATTGAAGAACACTTTAAGCAAACAACAAATAAATAAAGAAAATATAAGGCTCTAATTTTGTTTCAGGGAAACCTTGATAGCAGCTTATGAAAGGTGAAAGGATGTATTAATAAAATCAAACACTGCACATATTAGCAAATACATAGAGTGGGAACACCATGCCACCAAGCAGCCTTTTCTTTACTTAGTTGGGCAAGCAGTTTTCTATAACCTGGTGGAAAAAAAAAAAGAAAAGAAAAGAATATTGTCCAAGTATACTACTGATAAGCATATACAACCTACTCAACTCTCACAAATTTCACCCTGCATGACAATAGCATGAGTAGAAATTGCAGAACTAAGAGTTCTTTCTACATCTTCCCATGGCAACCAAGTTATCGTTTCATATAAAGTCGTACGAAATTAAGCAGAACCAGTAGAATCTTGATGAAAAATTACCATTTTCAATATTGCAGGTATACAAGTGGCCACTGAGGGGATATCATTGCATGAGAGAGCATAATCAATACCTCTGCAAGCAGCAAACATGATCAAGTCGATCAATGACAAAATTTCGAAAACCATGAGAAAGCTAAAATTAGTCCGAGTACCTGTGCATATTAAAAGCAAGATAGACGCAAACAATCAATCAACGGCCCCGTCAAACTAAACTCAATATAAACAAGACACGGGTGCTGAAAATGGATTAAAAAATGACTAATTCTCTATTTGTATAAAGAGAACGGGAGAGGAGAGAACAGAGAAGAAACGAAAAAGGGCTTTCTCTTACGCTGATTAAACATATAAGCGAGAAAAGAAGAGAGAAAATTTAGCGTTCGATTAGTGTTAAATTCTCTCTCCCTTTTCTCACTTTATTCTCTTTTATTACCTCGAACTTCTATATAAACAGGAGAAAACGATGCTCTCTCCTAACTCCCTCTTCTCTTCTCTCCTATTTTCTCCATCCAAAACAACGAGAAGCATAACTACTCAAGAGGAATCATCTCAAACAAAAACATTTCTTCCCGCTACTAAAGTAAAATGCAGAGAACCATAACACCACCACAGATCCATGGCACCACCACCAACAACAACAACGAGTACTTCGACATAGAGAGGAATCAAAGGTCGGTAGAGAAGGGTAGATCACCTCGCGAGCGCGTAGCAGAGTTGGCCAAGCTCGGCGGTGTTCATAGATATGAAGCCCTGGAAGTGCGACGTGAGGCGATCGGCCACCATTCTGAGGCGGTAGGAGTTGATCGCCACCGCCGCGGCCGCAGGATCCAGCGCCTCCGGGGGCCGAGGAGGAGGATGAGGCGCGGGAGGGGGATGAGGCGCGAGAGGGGGAGGGATAGCGCTCGCCATTCCCCTCCCTCTCCGCAGGAAACCTAGGGTTTGTTCGGGATGAGCGGAGTAAAACCCTAGACGAGGAGCGGTTTTAGTGGTGTTGGAGAAGAAGCTTAGAAGCGCGGTCGACCACGGTCACGGCGAACTTAAATCTTAATATGTCTCGTAACGCCGAACGTCGGCGTAATTACGGGAGCATCGGCTTATTAATGGAGCCTAGCTGGACTAATTGCTCGTTAATACCCTACATTAATCTCAATTATTAATATTCTGCATTAAAAGATATACAATATAATTATTACATTAAATTAAACAAAAGTATTCAATAGATTATTAATTTGAATATTATTGGTAAAATATTTTCTCTCTTTTATCTGATTTTTTATCTATTTTTAAACTACAGGATGCGAGATGCAGAATAATATAATGAACCAATTGATTTCAACAAAGTTTTATAATTTTAGTTCACTAATTATTTAAGAATTTTAGTTTTATGTGAAAATAGTAAAAAATTTGTAATTTTTAATAGATAAAAACATACAAAATTTTTATGAACTATGAAACATTTTAAATCTATTGCTTAACCCTTCAAAATATTAATTTTACTATCCAATTTTTAATTTATTTGGTTTAAATCAGTCAACGGTAATTTGACTTTTAAAATTTAAATACGTAATTTATTTTTACATATTTAGTTAGTATATTTTTTTTGTAATTATCGTAATTATAAATTTATTAAAATAAGTAATTATCTTATTTTTTAGAATTAAAGTGTCGTTAATAGACTCACATCAATCAACATGAAAGACTAAATAATAAAATAAAAATTTTTAAAGTTTATATAATTAGCTCAAAATAGTTTGCAGTTCAAAAAAATTTTATACATTTTTATTCTATACATTTTTATTATTTTGGATAAACCTCAAATACCACCTGTATGGTTTCGCACTTTCTCACTTTAGTACCATGTGGTTTACAATGTATCAATTTAGTATACCGCGGTTTCATTTTCTTCTATTCATAAGTTCCTTCGTTAATATTTTGTTAAATTATATATAAAAACCTTCAGATACTCATCTAAATTTATTCGAATATTTACTTTAGTAACTTTTAATTTTAACTTTGTCACTAATTTAATAAAAAAATTAGTAGAGAAGATAATAATAAGAGAAAAATAAAACTACCGTATACTAAATTGATATAATTTGAATTATAAAATATTAAAATAAAAAAATAGGCTTAAAATGCTAGACAGCTAGAGGCATTTCATGGTGCGGTGTACAATACGTACTTATACACCCGGTGCAGGCAATAATTTTTCCGTCTCGTGGATGCGCACGTGCGCCCACAGGCATTCGCCCGAACCATCCGTCCATCCCCTCTCCTGAGATCCATCCTCCCACGGAGCGCTCCCTCTCTGCTTCACACGTGCCACACAAAGAGAGAGAGAGAGAGAGAGAGAGAGAGAGAGAGAGGCGAGCCCGTCGCCGGCGGCGCCGCCGGGGACGGCGACGGGGCTCGCCGGAAACAATGCGCACGTGCTCTACGTGTTCAACCGCGCCGGCACGTGCCTCCTCTACCGGGAGTGGCACCGCCCCCTCCGCACCCTCGACCCCCAACAGGACCACAAGCTCATGTTCGGCCTCCTTTTCTCCCTCCGCTCCTTCACCGCCAAAATGGATCCCACAAGGTACCACCACCCCCCAAACACCTTCACCTAGGGTTTGTGGATTCGACCGTCGAATCCGATGATCTGACCCCTTGGAGTTGCTCCTCGTTGTCCTTTGGATCAGCGCCGATAAGGGGAACCTCGGGGTGCCGCGGCAGGGGTGCTCGTTCTATAGCTTCCGAACGAATACGTACAAGCTCAGCTTCATGGAGAGCCCTTCGGGTATCAAGGTTTGTGGATTTGTTGTGCGATCGGTTGATCTGTGTTGGTTTTTTGGTTTTAATTGTTTGTGCTTGCAATGTGTTTGAGGAATTGCTTGAATGAACGCCCTTGATCGGGTAACTAGAGTAGGTTGTTGCATGTTTGGTCGATCTATCAAAACATCTCTTAAATTCGCTAACTATGATTCATGAATCATGACTCAGTGTTGAGAAGGTAAGGGTGACTTAGTGCTCCTTCGGCCAAAAGCTGAAGCTCCAATTTGAAGCTTCTTTGAAACAGATTGTAGTGTGCTTGTAATAGCTTTTAGTTTAGCGGCACTTCTGCAGAAGTTCGGCTGAGCCAAAAAGGCTTTTTTATCGCCTTAGGCTTACGATTGCTTTTGTTTCTATTAATTTTCCCTGTAATTTGCTTTGCTTGTTTAGAATTAGCAGAGAGAGTCGAGTTGTCTCCAACAGTTGGTTTCTTTGCTCTTCTTCTAGTAATTACTGAGTTTCAGTACATTTAGTAGCATGATTAATTCTGTAGTTTATCTTCATGAATTCCTACCATTGTCCATTTATGTACTGGGTTTTTTCTCCAAATTTTGCAAAGAGGCTTTTTTAATGGCGATAATTACTATATGTTGATCTAACCAAGCTTTACTGGTTGCCAGAATAATGTGCCAATTCCCAAATTATGTTTCTTTTTTTCGTCTTGGTGCAGCTTATTTTACTTACTCACCCTAAGACAAATGATCAGCGGGAGTCCTTGAAGCATATATACAATCTTTATGTGGACTATGTTGTAAAGAATCCCCTCTATGTTCCCGGAACTCCAATCAAGTATGACGTTTCATCCTTCTTAAATAAAATTTATTTCTCAAGGAAATTAAACTGCTAATCTCTGAACTTAATAGTCAATTTTTACTTTGGTCCTCGATTGTATTACTGATTCATTGAATTCTTAAACTGTGAGCTAACAACAATTTGAACCCCGTGCGCATGCATTTCAGTTTCCTTTGTAGGCTGTCGAGCTTGAACTTCTTTTTCCTTCTTGTGTATATCTTGTAAATCAGTCTATAATATGCAGATCTCGAATGGATTTCTTTAGCAAAGTTAATAGACTACATGAAACTATATGGATACAATATTATGACCATCATCTGCAGTCCATATAAATTGCCGTTTATTTACATAGTATATTCTCTGACGATCTGACTTATTGCATAACGGTCTACATCAATGAATGTTAGGTGATTAAGCAATAATGATTCTGTAAAATGATCTTAATTTAAGGCCACAGTTCAATTCTCTTAAACAGTATGTGTTAGCGGGATAGATAGTCATTCATTTAATGTGCATTTTTTACGTTTGGTTGTATAATTTCTTTGGAAGTGTGAATTCGCTGTTACTGATCCTTTTCATTGTAGGTGTGAACTCTTCAACACGAATCTAGATAAATATGTGAAAACCTTGATTTAGCTTGTGGAGGTATTTTTTGATCACATCCTTTTTGCTTTAGCTCATCAATTTATGAGTGTTGTCTCTGCTTAAAAATATCTAGAGAACTTTGTTTCATATGAACCCTTTGGTTAGAGAATACCATTAGTTATCTTTGATTTGAAAAGAAAATTAAAACTAATGTGAATATAGTTAAGCCCAATGGATGTTCAGATGAGTTTTGACACCAACAGCATAGGTAAAGAGGAGAGCCACCATACATTTTTCATTTTATAATAATGATCCTCATTCAACTCCTTGGTTTACTGTGTCTGAGAGGTGAAGACGAGTCTCCAGATTGAAGGCTATCTCCAATTACTTTTTGACTATTCCTACATCTAAATGACTCTTTTAACTTGGTTAAATATGTCACATCAGTCTACATAAGTAACCCAATTATGAGAGGCGTGTAATAACCATTTGTATGTATCCAAACATGATCATCACTACCGCATTTATCAACAATGATATGAACTCTCTTTTGAACATTACCCAGGATCTATTTCGACAATCCAAACCTTTTTTTTTGGTTTTTTTCCAGTGAAGACATTTAAAACTAGTATCGAGATGTTGCAATATACTTCAAACTTCTCTACATAAAGTTAGAATATTTAAAACCAAGATTTGTTGACTAGATCACACTCATTTTCAAATGATGTACCAAGGCACTCTGTATACATTTTCGCACTATTCCTTCAATGTTCATACATATATAAACATTATATTCAATTATTGAAATATACTAGTCTGAGTGCCTCAAGCAATAAAGCTGATATTCTCAAGGGCCCTTCCATCCTCAAGACCCCAATGGAGTACAAAGAGTTGCTTTACTCTGAAAAATATTTATAAGCAATTTTATTAACAGCATATCTAGTAGCTACACTAGGTAAATAGTATAAGAATAAGAATTGAAGTTCTTTCAATGAACATAGCACGCTTGTTAAAGGACTTGTGGGAGGAAATAGGCCCCTACTGATTAGTTCTCTATCAATGCTAAAATATCCTTGAATTATTTACTGCTTCTTATTCTGAAAATCATTATTGACCCTGCAGGGTTTCTAAGCACTTCATCAGCTAATTCGTTCAATTACATTTGCAGAATTACACAGCCTAGGAAGGTTCCGTTTGGAATCAACGAGTATAGAAGAATATGGTGATCATAATACATCTCAAATCCTGTTCAGAAAACATTATCAATGCTTTAAGGATGCTTTCTAAACTTCGTCTGCAATCATTTTGTGTTTGTGCAAATATTACTTTGTTTTTTAAAAAAAACTTTTTATGAAAACACAGGTGATTTTGGGGGGATAGCCCATCTGTATGGATTTGGTAAGTATTTTAGTATTCATTCGACATTGTATTGAACAATTTGCTGGCTAATTTTCTTGCTTTTATTACCTTAAGTACTTCTGTAATAGTCAATTAGTTTTTGGTTTTTAACTTTCAGTACTTAGGTTCGTGCATTTGATCTTTTTATCTTAATAATTCATTAACATCGCAACATAATATAGGATAAATACTACTGATTATTCTCTCTATGCCACCAACATACCAACTATGTAAGATATCGTACTTCTCAAAACCTTGCATTTGTTGTGAATTATGTGAAGATTTATCAGATTTAAAATCGAAGCATGAAAGATAAAAGTAAATTCTAATTTCATTTGCGTTTCTTTTTCCATGAAATTGAAGGATATTTTGTCGATGTGTTAAATATTTTATTAACTTTGTTGTCCTCCATTGCCTGTATCGCCATGGACTACGAGCTTGTTGAGACCCCTTTCTCCAACATCCCTGCCACGAAACGTATGCTTTTTTATAGAAGTTTTATGCAACGAAATGTATCAAATAAAATATGCCCTTTTTAGTTTACTCGCAATATATCTATGAATTTTTGGCCACAAAATTGAAAAAGAAATATTTTTTTTTGGTTTAATTTGAAGAAGATGTTGTTACACCTTCAGCTTTGAGCCCAACGTACGCTTACCAATAAGAAAAATAAAGTTGGAAGTTCGAACACGCATCCAATCATGCAGAATTTGTAAAGTAATGATGTGAGGCCAAAGACTAGAACTTTTCACTAAAATTGTTGTTGCCCTTACAGATTTTTCAGTAAAATCTCTTTAACCAGTTGTAGCCTGATACAGAAGCCTCAAGATGCAGCATCCTACTGAGGGAACCAGATACACGCTAGGGCTTCCCCGCGAAGCCCGCAGGTCTAGGTCTTTATCTCTCAAACATCTGTCTTCCGCTTCAGCACTTCAAAGTTGGATGAAATAAGCACTTAACCTACTTGCCAGGCTCGTGTACTTCCAAAACTAGATTGAATAGAATAAGATCAGAAAGCAACATTCGCGGTTACTTGTGAACCCATTATACAATTTATTGCCGCTAGAAGGTGAAAGGTGAGACAGAGGAAACTACCATGGAAAGGTTTCATAGTGAGTAAATTTTTAAGCCCTTGAATGTGATATGATTTAATGCAAAATGAACCACAAAACAAATGAATCCATGCACATTATTGAATCAAATAAAGGATTCAACACCATAAGAGGGTCACCATTCTACAAATTAAAACCAAGGTTTCTTGCCTTGTAGCATGGCTATCAACTGATCGAAGACCTGGGAACCACCGTCACGGAGCCCCGAATGCATGTACTCGTTGGTCACCCACAGCCTTATCCCCGCTATCTCGGATGCTGTTTCCATGGCGATGTTGAAGTTCACATACATGTCTTCGTAGTAAACTGCTGCAGCGACTGGGACCTGCAGAAGATTTAAATTCAAATTAATTTATCTGACGGCAAGAAGTAGAACCATAGATTAGATTTCCATAAAAAATTTACAAATGTGATTAAAATTCTGTTGGACCATGTGTTTGACCAGATCCCAGAACGAAAAAATTTAGAACATGGTAATATGACATCAAACAAGTAAACTATTCATGGATGACTACAACCGAAGACGTCATTGTTTCTATGTCAAGTTGCTCTCACTCAGTGACAAAACGACAGTGCAATGGCAATCCTTGTAAGGCTTATGGGTAACATTACTAATGCATTATACCAATCGCAGTTAATAACTGGTTTTAGTTTTTTAAAATTCAGACACAACAACTAATGAGGAATCAATTACCACGTAATACAATGCTGACTCATAAACAAACATTCTAGAAGAGTTTCTACGGTACACATATCATTACTTCTTAAGTATTCCCATTTAGGGCATGTTTAGCTTGCCCCTTTTTTACCCTGAAATCAAAATCAGAATGGACGAATCCATTTGTCCGTGTTTGGTATACGGGATTCTCATTCCGATTTCGATTCCTGGGTGAATGGAATCCTCCCAATTGTCCTTTTTCCAATCCGGCATAGAGACCGGATTGGAAATTGAATTAGGGCGGAATGGATTTGTTCGAATTTAATTTAATTTTTTAAAGCTCATTTTTTAATTAAAACATAAGTTTAAGTTTAAAAATTATATTTATAAATTTAAATTTAAATTTGAACTTAAATGAAAAATTAAAATTCAATCAAGCATTTTGAATCTAATTTATAAAATTGAATTTAAATTTAAATTTAATTTAAAATCTAAAGTTCTATTCAAATTCTATTTAAAATTTAAATTAAATTTATGGATTCAAATTGAAATTTAAATTATAATTTTAAGTTTGCATTTGGATAAATCGAAATTTAGTTTTATATTTTGAATTATTCGTTCAATTTCAAATTTTAATTTTTAAAAAAATATATTTAAAATTTTGGCATCATTTTAAAATGTTGACCTATATTTTCAATATTTAAATTTCGGTTTGAATTTAAACTAATATATTATAAAGATAAAATTGACATATTAATTTGATTACGCTTCTGATATCTATCCGAACCAAATACTGACAATAGGAATGATTCATTCTAATTCCGATTTAGGTGGTGAATCAAACAGAATGAGATAATGAATCATTCCGATTCCGTTTCTAACTTATTCTCATTCCGATTCCGATTCCGATACCGATTCCGACTTCGAACCAAACACACCCTTAGAGTATCTGAAGAAAATTAGTACAGAATTTACTACAGCATTAATCTTCTAGTACTACCCGTGTATATAATAGGCTTGCATTTATTTACATAAAATTGGATTACATAGATAAGGAGTTGACTACTATGATATGAAATTTTTGTTACCGCTATGATATCATATGAAACATTTATTTCCATAGTATAAAGAATTATTGTAAGAGATTTTACTGATAGCTCTGAGAAGAATAAGAATGTGACTCCAGAGTGAGAATATGTACCTGATTATTATTTAGCCGGTTCACGTCATACAGTGGAGGCCAGTCGTTCTTCTCAGCCAATAGATGAGCAGCTTCCTTGAAGTGTCTCAGAGCATGGATTTCCTCAAACATCCACGGAAATACCATCTGGATAATGAAATAGTGCATTGATTAAAATTTGTAAACAGAAGCCATAAGGAGAAAAGATAGAAACTACAACAAATATAAGCTGCCCTAGAAAATCGGACGGTGGTCTTAAGACCGGCCATCTAACATCATAAATTACATATGTAAACCTTGTAAATGTTACAAATGTCCCCCTAAATATTGAAGTATCATGAATATACTACCTGTAGTATGCATCTTATGTGCATCCTTATATTGCGAATTCTAAGGAGCATAGATTTTTGAGGTGTAGGGGATATCTATATAAACAGTCATAAGGGGCCACATGTCAAAAGATATTCCACACAGCGAAAATCCAAATGAAAATTGCTCCATAGTTGGGGTCTGAAGTACCAAATAATATGGGCATGCCAAATCATATGGCCATCCCAAAGGTAGCATCAACATAAGGGCTTTCATAGAGTGTTCGCTTTAAATTTACCTCGCCAGTAAAATATACAGGACGACCATCTTTTGCAGCTTTGATCGGATCAAAAAAGCTCTCAAATTCGCCCCTGATCTTGTGAGCTGACCATTGTGACGAAGCACCCTTTGCTCATGCACAGTAGAAATTTGAACCAAACCAAGGAAGAAATAATTTAGCGAACACATCTGATTAAATCAACAGAAAAACAGTGACTTGTAAAGGCTTGCTAACTACCTGGCAGTAAATGGATTCATGCATAAGTGCATACAGGGGGTTTGTATCAAACTCTATCCAGCTCTCGAACTGAACAAAAATGTACAATATCAATTAATGGAAGGAGGTAAAGAAAACAATCAAAACATAGTGTATCAGATAGAAACATGCATGGTTGGAACTTAGTTTGGAAACCAACTTATTTGTGACTGCAACAAGGAAAGTAATGAGGTAAAGAAATCAGATGAAAGGAAGAGGAGGAGTTTACAGCTTTCAAAAAGTAGTAACTTATTTGCCTTTGTGCACCTGGAACTAGTACAGGATCCCAAACCCTCTCAAACCTGTTGCAGAATAATGTCAAATCTATGCAAATATAGCAACTAGCAAGCTCTTAAAATTACGAGGATTTTAACATGTATCCCTCCATCATCAGCTATTTACATACAAACTTGTAAAATCTGAATTCTGATAACATCCCTTGAAAGTCAAGTTTCTTACAATAATATTCTTTTCTTAAGTCACCCATTTGATGGGCTAAATGCTGGTTTTGTATTAAAAAGATTGGCACAGTCGTAAGTACAAGGGTATGAATGGAAGAATTGATTTGTCAAATGGCATATATAAAAATTTCAGATCTCAAGGGCAATATGTATCTATGTAAATGTCTGCGCAGGAATTGATTATTTTGCAAAAATATGTATATAAATATCTCTAAAAAGTAATATCATCATCTTACATGTAATGCAAACGTTCAAATCCACCGCCGGAGCCTAAAGCTACAAGTCCTAGACTTTGCAACCCCTTTGGAGTTAAAATACCCCCAGATGGAAGGCATACCTATTCAAACAAAATTATACTATAAATGGTACAATCATGAATGAGTAAATACATGGGGAGGTAAATTAGAATGAGACGAACCCCTCCACCTTCAGCTTTGGTCAAGTAATTTACGACTTCACGGACAACTTCAATATCCTGAGGAAACCTTTTATAGTACTTCTCATTTTGATGCACAACCTGATCAAAGCAGGCTCTGTATACAGAGTCGGCGGTGCAGCCCTTTCCAACTGGTGGAATCCCGCCAGTCAAAAGAACAGACTTCAGGCCTTGTGGAGCAAAACTCAAATAGGTAACTGCACAGAACCCACCGTAGCTCTACACAAGTAAAAGAATGGACATAATAAGTGATACAAAACTCTCAGGTAAAAATAAAACTCAATCAAAACACAAAAAAAAAAGTTTTTTCATATTTGTAAACAATACATAACCGAATAAGGTTTAGCTAGTAGGAGTTATAATTCTAATAGTTCCATCGTGCTAAGGTGAACCTAAGAATCTCTATTTAGTAAAGCTATATAATATCAATATATATCTATACACATGCAAACAGTGAAGTAAGAAAAATCATTTCAAAGATTAGAAGGCTGCAAAACAACCTTTGAGCCAACATATTATGATCTGGCAGCAAAAAGCAAAGTGTTTTCCTTTGCTGGTCTGCTAAGTAGTAAATACAAGCAATAAGACATCGAATGAGCACAACATGGAAATCTATGTCTTGTTTCCTAATCTTACTACCAAGTTCTCGTATAAACTATCAATAAAGCAACAACACTATACAGGCAGCTGATGGTAAGATTGGGATATAGATAGAGCGAGAAGTCATACTTGCCCCAACACTGTCCAAGGTCCAGCATCTGGTACGAGATGAATGCGGATAAATTCAGCATCTTTAACTATATTATCTGCTCGAAAATGTTTTAAGTAGTCAACCAACTTTGCTGCAGATGTAATTTGTGAAAGAGATGAGACTGTTAAAGGTGTTGATAGACCAGTTCCTCGCTGCCAAGAAGAAATTCATTCATGTAAGAATATTTATAGAAAAATAAAAGAGGAAGATATAACAGATGGGGTAATATAACAATGAGTTGAAAATCTGGATCATGCCTGATCTAGCAAGATAACACGATAATCTTCGCACGCTTTCTTCAGCCATCCACTAGCATCGACCGGGCGAGGGCTTTCAAATCCGGGCCCACCTTGAAGGTACAACAGATATGGCAAAGCCTGCTCTTCCTTCCCAGCTGCAAGAATAGCATTGAAAGAGAGAATTTCATTGAGTTCATACATCCACTTCATGCCCTAGATTTTTTTGAAGCCAAAAAACTGTAATTGTACAACATTGAAAGCTAATAAAAGTGGTACCTTCACTATATTCTAATTAAATTTTCCCTGTTAGCTACCTAAATATGCGATTTAAGAGACCAGATAGTAACTCGCAATTCATAAGGAAAAATAAAGAGGAGAATATATGTTTCCTACACATATCTGCACATGAGTCCATGCAATTGCAGCTCAAGCTGCGACTCAAACATTGTACCCGAATTCTGATTCTACAACGATCATCAAAATGAGCAATTGACCACAAACCACACTTGCTACGAAGGAACTCGAGGAAGAGCACATCAAAGAGCAAAGAGAAACGGCGCGAGGTGGAGAGTACCGGCGACGACCTCGCGAGCGAACACGGTGATCTTCGCGTCGGCGGCGGCGGCGGCGGAGTGGTCGAGGGGCACGGCGAAGCGGTGGTCGCGGAGGCTCAGATCGGGCACGGAGTACCACGCCCCGGCGGCGTGCGCCTCCTTCTCCTCCGGCGACTGAGGCGGAGCTGCGGCGGAGGACGCCATGGACGCCGCCGACGTACGGATCCGCGGCGGCGCGGCGCGGCGGAGGAGGGGGAGTGAGGGAGGAGGAGATGGGGCGGCGCGCGAGTGCGGGAGCGTCGCCGAGAAAAGGAGCGAGGAGTGGCGACCCGCTGTCGCGCGCACAGCATCAGCGGGAGGAAGGGGACGGTGCGATCTTATCGCGCGCATCACGGAGCAGTGAAGAGCCGCCACGTCGCGCGTGATCATTCGCCATTGAGCACTGATCAGCGGGCGGAAACAGAAGGACATGAAAACGCCCAAAAATTATTTTTATTACATTCTTTTTGGGGTTTTTTTGCATTTAGCCCCCTAGTAAATTTTTATTTTAAAAATAGCCCTATCAAAATTTAATTTGCAAAAATGGCCCTGCATCTGCCACGCAGGCGCCACGTCAGCGCCACGCGGGCTGGGCATGGGCCAGTGTATTAAGTTAAACACGGTGAACCATTCACCGTGTTCAAACACGGTGAATGGTTCACCGTGTTTAGTACGTATTTTTTCCTAGGGAGTTAGGGATGTTAATGGGGTATGGATATCCAAAATATTATTCGAACCTAAACCCGAATAAATTATATATATACATAATTTATTTTTATTTATTTATACAATATATAAAATATCTAATAATTTTTATTTCTTAGATCTTCATCAATCCAATGGTATAGATTTTTAAAATTATTAGATATTTTATACCGTTGGATTGGATGAAGATCTAAGAAATAAAAATTATTGGATATTTTATATATTGTATAAATAAATAAAAATAAATTATGTATATAAAATAATTTATTCGGGTTTAGGTTCGAATAATATTTTGAATATCCATACCCCATTAACATCCCTAACTCCCTATTCCTCTACAAAAAATACGTACTAAACACGGTGAATCATTCACCGTGTCTAAACACGGTGAATGATTCACCGTGTTTAACTTAACTACCGCCCCCAGCCCCGCCCGCGTGGCGCTGACGTGGCGCTTGCGTGGCAGGAGTAGGGCCATTTTTGCAAATTAAATTTTGATAGGGCTACTTTTAAAATAAAAATTCTTCAGGGGGCTAAATGCAAAAAAAGCCCTTTTTTAATATATATATATATATATATGCTATCGGAAGCATGGAGCCTTCCGTACTTTCAGCTCGTTTTCGATGTTGCGACTTTCGAATCGTCGATCGGCTCCGTTAAACTTGATCTAGAGTATTTGAAGTATCTAGAAAAAAAATTTTATGATTTTACGATATTATTTGCCTAGTAAACGAAGGGGCTCAAAATCAACGGTTGAAAATAAAAATCTTACAAAATGTAATAATATGACATTAAAATTTTAAATCAAAAATATTGATATTGTTTTATATAATATAAAGAATTTTCTATCAAAATTTCACGTGATTTGAATATTTCTACATCGTTAAACTTACAAACGGCTCACTTCAGCCATTAAAATTTGTTGATTTTGAGCCCATTCGACTACTAGGCAAATGATATCGAAAAATAATAAAATTTATTTTCTAGGTACTCCAAATACTCTAAATCAAGTATAACGGAGCCGATCGACAATTCGAAAGTCGCAACATCGAAAACGAGCTGGAAGCACGGAAGGCTTCGTGCTTCCGATAGCATAGTAGCCTCACTCTATATATATATATATATATATATATAAAATTTATTTGTTATTAATGATGTGATGCTAATATGACATATTATATTAGTATATTAGTACATTACTCGTAAAATAGAGGAGTGCCGTGGTATTCCGTCGAAAATGTCAATTTTTATCGTTCGGGTCGAAATTCAAACTAATCAATCAAAACAGTATAATTAATTTCGACCTAATTAAAATTAAAATTAATTACGAAAAAAAATAATAAAGCATTACCATTCCCTACTCTTATCTTGTTTACTTTCTACAAAATAAAACAACCAAACTTAAAAATATTAGTTACAAAATTATACAAACAAACAAAAAAATTAATAATTTTGCCTAAATTCTAGTTTACTCGAAAGTCGAAGTATAGTTCAACGTAAATTTCACCTTTCAAATATATGAGTTTTGAAATAAAAATTGAAAGGAAAGGGAAAAAATGCTTTCACTTTCAAAACTCTATAACTGAAAATAAAAAAATATTGGCTTAAAACGATGTGTGACTGCCACAATTTTATTTTTATTTACTTTTATGTGCAGATAATTACGGATGAGGCTAACAATTTTTTTATAAAATATTAGTTTACGCATTATGATATAGCATTACTATGTTAGTGATAAGTCATCAGATTTTTGATTAGTTTGTGAATATTACCGGTACACTTTATTATCGAAATTTAAATTGTCGGTATAGAATTTTCTATGTATGAGTTTTATCCGACCGTTGGTTTTTAGTATAGTTAATTTACACAATCTGATATAGACGGTATGAAAATCTAACAACTGAATGAACTCCGCGCAAAAAAAATCTCACGCAAAAGATTATTTGCCTTTCCTATTATTATAGGATGTAAAGTTTACATTTCATCGT
This sequence comes from Ananas comosus, assembly GCF_001540865.1. Taxonomy (NCBI): domain Eukaryota; kingdom Viridiplantae; phylum Streptophyta; class Magnoliopsida; order Poales; family Bromeliaceae; genus Ananas; species Ananas comosus. Next base: position 2,573,493 of record NC_033632.1, on the reverse strand, counting down.
CCAAAAATTTTAAAAATTATTTTAAATTTTTAATATTAAAAATAATGAGCGAGATTAGAAAATAAGACATATCAAGTATAAGTCATATTGCTCAAAAAAGAATCGAGTTATAGACTTATTGTGGATTAATTTGTATACATTTTCGCCTTCTTGCTCCCATGTGAAAAAAAAAAAGTCTAAGATGTGGCCCTGATACGGTACCATCCAAGGCCCTGAGTCTGACTAAATCAAATTTATTTTTAAAGTACACTCATTTCATTATATTTTCAAAAAAATTATGATATTTTTTTGTTCAAAAGAGAAATTTAATTAACCCGTCGTATACAGCTAAAAAAATAGTGCTACCGTTATGTAGAGTACCACTAATACTTATGGGCGAGTTCTCGCCATTGGCGGTTCGTTTTTCATTTCAAATGCGGTAGCGCTATAAATATTAATCGCCTCGTCTTCCAGGCAACCCTTGTCCCTCAACCTAAAACCCTCCCTCTCCGGCGATCTCCTCCGCCGCCTCCGCCGCCTCCGCCGCATGGCCTCCGGGAGCCCCCGAGCTCGCATCGATCAGGTTCGCTCGTCTCCTCCTCCTCTCCAATCTCTTCCCTTCACTATTCGCAATCGCATCACGAGAACGATCTGACCCCTAATTGCTTCTTCTTAATCCGATCACCAGTTCTTCGCTTCAAGAAAGCGGAAACCCCCACCGGCGAAGGACGAGAGATGCGACAAGAACCCTAGAAGCCCCGTCAATGGGTCCCCGGGCGCCAAGGGAACCCTAGATGGCTACTTGGTGAGATCTCCCGATCCCGCGCCGCGCCCGGGGCACCGAGATGCCGCTGCAGCGAGGCGTGAACCAGCGAGAAGGAATCTGTCGGCCGAGATAGGTTCGGTTGGTTCTGATGCGGTCCCAAGATCACGCTCTTCCGAGAATGGTGCGCCTACGAATGTTGAAGACCCATCTGGTGGCGTTAGTGTCGAAGGCGGTGGGAGTTCGGAGCTCAAGAGGTTCGCGGCGGATTTCTTGTCTCTTTATTGCAGGTAATTGAGTGCATTCATTCCCTTGTCAATTTATCTCGATAGTTTAGTTAGTCAAGATCTCAAGATTTTATATAGATTTCAATCTTGATTTGTTTTTGCTGATCTTTTAATAGTGACATACCTTCCGCTGTTAATCCTCCTGCGGAGAATGAATCAAAGGGACTAAAGAGAAATGGAAGCCCTTCTCTTGTCCTCTCAAGTGATAAAATTCGTGCAAAGAAGCAGTGTGCCGTAAATCAGAATGATCCACATGCAGAGATTGAGCTGAATACGAAGCTTGGGGATGGAGTACTCGTGAGCTCTACAGGGAATAATAAAAATACTAATAATGTAAACAAAGTAAACCCACGTACCAATTTTATTGACTCTATGAATGGGTAAGAGATAATTGCTTGAAATTGTGCAGGGATTGGGTGGTGAGTCCGAGAAGGAAAGTGGTGTTGGACATGTGAGCTTGAGAAGATGTAATAATACCCCAAAATCTAGCTTGATGAAGACTGGGCTTTGCATGCCTGTTTATAATGAGACCCCAAAATCTGCATTTAGGAACTCTATAATCTCGCCGGGAGAGGAGTTTTGGAATGCGGCAATCCAAGTTGTTGATGGCATATTTGCTCCAGATGATAAATTTGGCATTAAGTTATTGGAAGATAATTCATCTGTTGCAGCTGCTGCTCACTGTTCTAAAAGTTTTTATAAGTCTAGAAATGATGATTTAGAGGGCCGAAACATGGTGGCTACTGATTGTGTGAAGCCAATTGACGAACCTGCTGAAGAAACTAAAGTAAGCCAGCACAAAAATGCCTCCCCTTTGCCAGTAAAGCAGCTAGACTTCTCTCAGGACGGGGAAAATTCAAGAAATCGAGATCTCAAAAAAGATGAAGGAGGCACAAGAGCTGTAAATCCCAAAGATAACATAAAAAGAATTAAGTTTGATGGAAAACCAAGTGCTTCTTCAAGTGACTCAGTCCTGGATTCTTGCGAGTCAGTATCTTTATTTGAGATTTCACATCAACCAGAAAACGCTCCTGTTTTGGCTGTATGTGAAGAGAAAAAAGTTTTAACAACTCAAAGGAATATTAATGGAAATAAAGGTGGATTGGTTACTCTGGGAAATGACAGTAACTTCAAAACTAACAACGGAAACTTATGTGTTGGTCCACTGAATTGTGTTGCTGACGAACATAATATTGGGGAAAAAGTTCAGATAAGACCACTTTCTCAAGGACAGGAAGCCTGCACTCCTACCAGTTCTATGCCATTATATGATCGTTTGAAGCTTGCGAGTTGGCTTCCACCAGAACTTTGCAGCATATATATGAAAAAAGGCATATCAAAACTATATCCTTGGCAGGTTGCTTCTTGGATCTTTGTGTTTTTGTATCTTTTCTTCAAGCATACTTCTCCGGAGAACAAATGAGACAAATTGGTAGCAATTCAGTTATTTTTGTTAGCGGGATAATAGTAAAACATGGCTAGATATCAGGGACCCAATTAATTGAGGAAATCGCTGCTCCATTGATATATGATTGATTTTGATTTTTTAAATATCAGGTTGAATGTCTGCTTGTTGAAGGGGTCTTGGAAAGAAGAAATCTTGTTTATTGTGCATCTACTAGGTAAGCATCTAAAGTTCATAAGAAGCACTCTTGCTTGGCTGTCTTACCTGTACAGTTCTACAATGAGATAACCAGTATTCTGGCATTATATTTATTTGCAGAAATTTGCAAGTTCATCATTGCCATATTTTTAGATTTCCTATCAAAGGTCTTAATTATTCCCCGTGGACGAATTCTTACCTTCTATTATATCTAATACCAAGACTTGTTTGATGCCTCGGAGATCAAAATTGCTGCTTTGTTTTTCTACCTCATAAGATTGTCCTATCCTAGCTACCGGCTTGTTTGTACATTTGCGTCTTGGATTGACACACATAGGAAATAAGTTTAAGGTGAAAGCACATATGTGCTTTTCAATTTTTTCTGAAGCTATAAAATTGCCACAATAGGAACTCCCTTTGTATTTCATCATATTATCAAGGGCCTGGGAGCCAAGAACTTGGATGAGGATAGAAAAGCAAATCTAAACAACCTTGGCTCAAGCAATATATCCCCTTTTATCTATGTTAGGCACAATAAATTTATGATCCACTATCAAAGATACTGCATTTCCTTGTACAAAGATTTTTGATGTTTAGAGTATGTTTGTAACTTGTTTCTCTATTTATTGGAGCACCTTATGTTAAATATTATTCATGATCTTAATTTATCACTGAGAACATACAAAGTTTAGATGTAGGGATGTGCTACAGATAAACACCCTTAAAGACTACTGTTCTTTAAATTCTTTTTACTTGCTAGTGCTGTAAAGCCCTTTCGTAGGTTCATGTAGTGTATCTTGAGAATTTTCTTATGCTATGCTTTATTGGGTTTATTTTGATCTCATTTGGTTCTGTATTTCAGTGCTGGTAAAAGTTTTGTAGCTGAAATTCTGATGTTGAGAAGAATTATATCAACTGGAAAGATGGCATTGCTTGTCCTGCCTTATGTATCAATCTGTGCTGAAAAGGTTCATTTAGTATTGAAGCTAGAAATTGTTAATTTGACTTCATCAAAGTTAGTCACTTATTTTGTATAGAGCACTATTTTTATTTTTCCACAGGCTGAACACTTAGAACTACTTTTGGAGCCACTGGGTAAGAATGTACGGAGTTTTTTTGGAAATCAGGGAGGAGGTTCACTTCCTAAAGATACTTCTGTAGCTGTATGTACCATAGAGAAGGCAAATTCTTTAATTAACAGGTTGTTAGAAGAAGGTCGTCTGTCTGAACTTGGAATCATTGTGATAGATGAATTACATATGGTAATATGTCTATTTGATTCTTGTCATTTCACCCACTCTTCTTTAACTTGTTGGACGCCACATTTTTGATATGTTTATAATGTCTTCATTAATTTATCTTACACTAGGCAAATTCATAGGTGCAGCTTGGTCTCTTTTTGAGCCTTAGACTTCTTCAAACGTAATTTTTCTTTATTGTAGGAAAGTATTAAACTCGAAGTATATAGATGCATCTTTTAGGTATTCGAAGCACTAGCTATGTTTTTTATTTTTATTTTTTTTAAATATGACTAATCATTGACTTTGGATGTGTACTACGTAGATATATTTTTAAAGGTGAAATTCGAATAAACTGTCCTTAATGGTTATATATGTTGTAGAGAAAAGATGCAACATTAGGTTCTTATGATTATGGGCTTTTCCACTTGGAATCTAGTTTGTTGGATTGTTTTTGTAGTAATTTCCCAGTTTTTCTGTTTTTTCTTACAGTTATTTCCTGTGACTATAGGTCGGTGACCAACATAGAGGGTATCTTTTAGAGTTAATATTGACTAAGCTTCGCTATGCCGCCGGTGAAGGAACCTCAGAAGCATCTAGTGGTGAAAGTTCAGGTTCTAGTAGCGGAAAGCCTGATCCAGCTCGCGGCTTGCAGATTGTTGGCATGAGTGCTACTATGCCAAATGTTGCAGCTGTAGCTGATTGGCTGCAAGTAAGCACTAGTTTATTCAAACAGTAATATGCCGAGGGTCTGTTTGGATGTTGGAACAAGTTATTCTGTGATAACTGTGCTGTTTGTGGATTTTATTTTGTTATTACAACCTAAGAGTTTGACATTTAGCTATTGGGAAATTGTACTACTGACTTTTCGAATTTAGAGGCCATTATACTATTAGATTATGGGTATGTCTTTGTGCTCTCTATACCAATTATGACATGCACTTTAATAAACAAAGGAGATAAGCTGAATAAGATATTAAATGCATCCAAACATGCTGTAAACTTATCATTATCATTAGTGAACCAAGTAGTAGATGATTGTTAAAATATGACTTTGAGCAGCAAACTGTGGTGAGCGGTAAATTTTGTTTCTTACCCATCTTTACTAGTTCACTTATTTTTGGTTGTATAAAGAAGCTCTTTTAGGCCTTCACCAATTCTGTTTTTACTCAAATTCTTCTCCAATCCAATGGTTCATTAACTTCTTATGCCTTTGTTGCAGTCATACGGTTTCAATCTAGTTCACTTATTACTGATAAGTGAAGTGAATTTCCTATGCTTCTGTCTTATATCTAATGTTACTAATATAGCCTATCCAGCTGGATAAAACTTTTCATGAATTTGGTTCAGAACTAAGTAGGATTTTGTTCAAAAATTCTGGGTTGACATGCATGCATTGATAGATGATTTTGCTTCAGTTATTTTTGACTTAGGAGATGCTCAATTAGTAATTTTACTCACCAAACTTAATCAATCATGCTTTACCTCTTGGCAATAAAATATGAAAATTTACGTGGATGTTTTACTTGTTCATAAGCTATATGGAGCAATTACATGTTTTTAACTAGTAGCTTGTGTTAGTAAGTAACAGCAAATTTATTTTTTATTTTTATTTGGTGATTTGAAACCTACCTTTCTTTGGAATGTGACAGTATGCTCCAACTTAAAGGGTAATATACTGGTTTTGATAATTGATGTTCCATGTATTATACTCCTAGGCAGCACTATATGAGACAGATTTTCGGCCTGTTCCCCTTGAGGAATACATAAAAGTTGGGAACACCATCTTTGACAAAAGAATGAATGTTGTCCGGACGATACTGAAAACTGCTGATCTTGGGGGTAAAGATCCAGATCACATTGTAGAACTATGTAATGAGGTATTTCAAAAATTTCGTATATTAGTGTAAATTGAATTGTGATTAGCTCAGTTTGATAACTAGAAATCATTTGATTATCTTTCTATTATGTAACGCTCAACAGAATTTATACAGGTTGTTCAACAAGGTCACTCGGTGCTTTTATTTTGTTCCAGTCGGAAAGGATGCGAGATGACTGCAAGACATGTCTCCAGGTTTCTAAAGAAATTCTCAGTTGGAATGAGTGGAGCCGACTCCGAGTTTAGTGATGCTTCCTCTACTATTGAGGCCTTGCGTAGGTGTCCAGCTGGATTGGACCCTATATTAGCAGAAACACTTCCTTTGGGTGTAGCCTATCATCATGCTGGTCTTACGGTGTGTCACCTAGATCTTTATTACATCATTAATTTGCTTATATTGGATTCTTGGTAACCTTTTGACACATAGAAGGCATTCATAATTTTGTTACTTCAAGAGCTTTTTGTAGGGGGGAGGAGTAAATTCCCACTTTGGTCCTTGAACTTTGACCTACATTATATCCTCCCCCTATTTTCAAATTTTCTATTGTAAAATTTTAGTTCGAGAAGTTTGTTCTGTGCAACAAATCCTTTCTTTGTTATGTTGTTCGAAAAAAGTGCCATGCCGGCACAATCAGTAAACTTTTTCATGAATATTGAAACTTTGATGACGAAACTTATGAGGTCAAAACTTTAAGGATAAAATAGAAACCAAGTTTGATGTTTAGGTTTAAAGTTGAAACTCCAGGAATGAACTTGTGCTAAACTATTTCAATTGAAATGTGTGAACAAATTGAAATCCAGTGAAACTTAAGTTTGTAGCTGATGCCTCACAGGTTGAAGAGAGGGAAATTGTTGAAACATGCTACCGTAAAGGACTTGTACGTGTTTTGACAGCAACTTCTACCTTGGCTGCCGGAGTTAACTTGCCAGCTAGAAGAGTCATATTTAGACAACCTAGGGTTGGTCGTGATTTTATTGACGGAACTCGATATAGACAGATGGCTGGTCGGGCAGGTCGAACTGGCATAGACACAAAAGGAGAAAGTGTAAGTTATCTGCCTCGTTGGTAGTTAAATCGTTAGTTATTGATTTTACCTTTCAACTGCTTGCATTATTAGGTTTTGTTAGTTGAAAATTATTAATTTCCTTCGTGCTCTCTCTCCCAGATACTTATATGTAAGCCTGATGAGGTCAAAAGGATTTCTGGTATTCTTAATAGTAGCTGTCCGCCATTGCAATCTTGCCTTTCTGAAGATAAAAATGGCATGACTCATGCGATAATGGAGGTTGTTGCTGGCGGGATTGTGCAAACAGCAAGTGACATTCATCGATATGTTAGATGTACTCTTCTAAACTCTACTAAGCCATTTCAAGATGTTGTCAAATCAGCTCAAGATTCACTTCGTTGGTTGTGCCACAAAAAGTTTCTCGAGTGGAATGAGGATACTAAATTGTACAGTACAACTCCTCTTGGACGAGCAGCTTTTGGCAGTTCGCTCACTCCTGAAGAATCACTTGTAGGGCTTTTGACATTTTTTTTTTCATCTTTTTTCTTTGTTATTATTTACTGTTTTTTACTACTAGTATTTTGTTCTTGTTGCAATTCTTTTCTAGGTATTCGTGTTGCATGAACTTGTGCTACTCATTGCTGTAGGTCGTGCTAGATGATCTTTCAAGGGCAAGAGAAGGCTTCGTCTTAGCATCTGATTTGCATTTAGTTTTTCTTGTGACGCCAATTAATGTTGAGGTTGAACCAGATTGGGAATTATATTATGAGAGGTTTGTGGAACTCTCTGCCATTGAGCAGGTAGATTGACATCAGCTTTTTTGTATATGCATCTTAATTATTGTCCTTTGTCCAAAATATGATGGAGTGCTACCATACTAAACTGACATCGACTATGCAAGGTGGTGTGGTGACTTAAAATCCACCAGTTGTTTGTCAAAATAACTATCCCACTTGAATGAATATTATGCAATAAATATGTTTAGACTTCTTTTGTTGTGTCTTTCAATGCAAGCTTGTTCTTCGTTATCTTCTTTCAATTGTTTTTGTTTCTGCTGGTTGTAGCGTATCAATGAAGCTGATGCTATTATATGCGACAAGAAAAAAGTGACTCTTGCTCTAAAAAGATGGATATGGATATGGATATTGTTTTTGTGGATGAGAGTGGATATTTGATTTCTTCTTCTTCTTCCCTTGTAATCTGTAGTATTTTTGGTTTCGTAAGATTTTTTTCGTGACTCTTGCTCTAAAAAGATGGATATGGATGTGCCATCGATATAACTGCAATCTCAAGAGTGAAAAGGCTCCTTGAATCACAAAACTCGTGCAGTTTTAGTCAACAATAATTTTTCTTCCTTATGATTTCTAATAACTTGATTGGCATGCACACTTCACTTCATTTTAAATTAGAACATTGGAAGCATATCAGATGCTTCATCATTTTACTATTGCATTTCTTTGTCTTGTTTCGAACTAATATACCTACGGAATTTGAATAATACAGTCAGTGGGCAATCGCGTGGGAGTTGTGGAGCCCTTCTTGATGCGGATGGCCCATGGTGCACCCATACCTGTTCAAATGAGGCAACAAAGTAAGAAGAGTGGGATGCATGAAAAGTCAAAAACACGGAATGATACCGGAAAGATGGGGACAGGTTTCAATGAGCAAACCATTCGAGTGTCAAAACGATTTTATGTTGCGCTGATGTTATCAAGACTTGTTCAAGTGACGTACTTTTCTCCTTGTTATGTACTCTTTTTAAGAGTAAAAATGTATGGACGGTTAATATGAGTACATTTAGGATGATACCTCAACCTTAGTCATAATTTTTGTAAAATGCTATGCTTTATTTATGCCTAGTATTTACTTTGCTTCCTATCTGCTTCAAAATTCTAGCATTCTGAGTTCTCTTTATACTATCCTCCATATCTATGGTGCTAACTAGGGAGGTTTTCGGAATTGCTAGATATCTGATTTACAATTTATGACTAGTTAGAGAAGAAACTGGTGGATTTGGTTGCAGCAATAAACCCTTAGAAGTTAGAAATTTGGAGATCTGATAATAACTTGAAAATAGATGAAATTATGTATTTCTTGTGCTTTTGCATAGAGGCCGAGACACAATGCTTTGATTAGGATTCTTTATATACGCTTGTTTTTCTCCAGTTACTATAGATGATTTAGTAGCAGTATTGGTTCTTTTCTACTGACATTTTGAAATCTTCCTCCAGGAGGTCCCAGTTGCTGATGTTTGTGAGTCATTTAAAGTTGCTAGAGGCATGATTCAGGCCTTACAAGAAAATGCTGGCAGGTTTGCCTTGATGGTTTCCGTATTCTGTGAGAGACTTGGTTGGCATGATTTAGAAGGTCTTATTTCCAAGTTCCAGAATCGGGTCTCTTTTGGAGTTAGGGCAGAGATTGCTGAACTTACTACGATTCCCTATGTTAAGGTCTTACTAAATTATGGAATTTTTTGTTGTATCCTAGAATTTGTTTTTATGCTTCTTCAGCTTGGCTTTTGGAATGCTTTCTACTGCAAAATGCAGACTAAGTGTTTCTTGAGAAGAAAATTTTGAGCTTTTGCTGTGGTGGGAAGCTTAAACGAGTGTCCGGGATTTGAAAGCAGAAGCTCCAAGTAGAAGCTTCTGCTTTTGCAGTGGGAAGCTGTCGATAAACAAGTTATTACTCATTTTTCGAGCATCCCTACTTCAACAGTTTCAACAGAAGCTTGTAACAGGCAATGCAAGTCCTTAGCCTTCTCATGCAATTTATGCAGTTTGGTGTATTGCAATTTTTTTCCCTTTCTTTTGTGGTACTATAGGGCTCACGTGCAAGGGCTCTTTATAAGGGTGGTCTCCGCAGTCCTCTTGCTATTGCTGAAGCATCTGTTTCTGAGATTGCAAAGGCACTTTTTGAAATTTCGTCGTGGTCTGGTCAAGGTGAGTTCTTCAGAATTCACTTGAAAAGTTGTCTATTTAATACTTATCATCATAGTTGGCAATTGACTCATGCTCTCATACACAGTTCTCAAGAATTATTATTTTTTTCTTAGTCAATTCATGCATTTAGCCGTTGCAGTTGTGCGGTTTTGATATGCAATTCAACATGCACTGATTTCTAGCAACTTAGGCGTTCAAAGTCAACTTAGGGAATGGATTGAGTCCAGAAGGTTGCATCAAAATAGACCATAAATAGGCAGGCTGCATCGAAGTAGACCATAAATAGGCAGGATGCATCAAAGTAGACCATAAATAGGCAGGCTGCATCAAAGTAGACCATAAATAGGCAGGATACATCAAAGTAGACCATAAATGGGCAGGTTGCAATGTTTTCCTGCATTGCAGGTTCCTTGATTATTCCAGAGGTCAAGTTTGTCAAATTCCTATATACCTTTTGAGGTCAAGGTCATAAATTTGTTTTTGCATCTCTTTCTCTCTCTCTCTCATGCGTGCGCGCACGCACACAGAGGACACCACATACACGTCTACGTATATTTGTGAATATGTATAAAGGCTTACATATATTCTTAGACAAGGTGATTGTGTGCATCCACTTAATTTCTCGTGTGCATGCTTGTATATGAAGTTACATGGGTGGCATAGTTCTAAGCTGAATCTTACTAGCAACATTGAATCCTGATCCTGTCTAATTAAATGTTTCCGCTACCCATGTTGTTCCAACCATCATAATGCACGGTCCAGTTTACTTTCCTCGTCATCAGCAAACCCCAGTTGTTTAAATGCTTTATATACCCTTAATTAAAATCTCTAGGGCCTTGTATTATGTTTTTGTGAAGCTTCTTTCTTTCGCTTTCCCGGTGGGGAGAAGAAGGTTGTTGGAAGTTTTGTACTACAGTGGTTGTTATATTCAATCTGATTCTTATCTTCTAATTTGTTCTTCAGGCTTTTCTTCTTCCTTTATTAATTACTTTTAGAATATTACCTTGCTATTGGCTAACCTTCTTTTTAACCAATTGGATATCTAGATGGTCCTTCTCTGCGACGAATGCAATTGGGTGTAGCCAAGAAGATAAAAAATGGGGCCCGCAAAATCGTGCTTGACCAAGCAGAAGAAGCTAGAATTGCTGCATTCGCTGCTTTCAAGTCACTCGGCGTTCATGTTCCTCAATTTTCACGTCCTATACTCCCTACAGTTGCTGAGGACTCTCGCACCAGAGTTAATACAGTTTCTTATAATGAAGAAGAAACTTCTAATAGCCCTCAACCCATTAATAGCTTTAAGGAAAAAGATACAAATTCTAAGTGTGATTATACTTCTGAAGAGCCATGTGAAAAAAGGTTAACCAGAGAGGGAAACCTGACATTGGAAACTTCTAGAGAAGTGATATCTTCTGAAGCATTACAATGCAATAATGATACAGAAGGAAAGATTGAGGGGGAGAATTTATGCACTTTCCATGACCAAAATACAACCGAGAAAGGTCCCATCAATGCATGCAATTTTCCAGGTGGATTTGATTCCTTCTTGGATCAATGGTATGGTGTGAGTGAGTTTTCTTTTGATGTTCATTTCTTAAAACATTCAGATACACGATCTTTGGTCCAGTTTGAAGTTATTGGCTTGGCTATCTGTTGGAAGAATTCTCCGGTCTTTTATTGTAGCCTCCCAAAGGATCTTCTTTCCACAAACAAGCTCAGTATGTGTGATATATGGGAGGTTGCTAAAAGTAGGTGGAATATGATAGGTAAAATAATGCAACAGAATGGTGTTAAGAAAACAACGTGGAACTTGAAGACTCAGATTCAGGCTCTTAAAGCTCCCTGCATTTCTATTCAAAGGTTTGGAAGGCTTGGTCTGGACCATAAGAACTTGGACGACATTAAAGTTATTAACAGTTCGTATATCCAATTACCATCTATTGTTGTCCATGGCGGAATTGACATATGCTTGGTGTCATGGGTCCTTTGGCCTGATGAGGAAAGCAAAATAACACCGAATATTGACAAGGTATTACCAATTTTTGGCTTGAATTGCTATATCTTGAATATAATTTTGGGCTTATAGATTTCTATTTTCTGAGTTTTTCAAAAATAAGGCCGTCCATTTTAAGCCTTAGTGGTTTATGCTTGAATTAATATTAATTATTTTTCGAAAAAACTTCTGCATATGAGTAGGTAGTCAAGAAAAGGCTATCCAGTGAGGCTGCAGCTGCGGCTAATCGGGATGGTAGGTGGAGAAATCAAATGCATAAAGCCGCACACAATGGTTGCTGCCGCCGAGTTGCACAGACACGAGCACTGAGTTCTGTTCTAGGGAAATTACTTGTTTCTGAGAACCTCGGTGAAGTGATTTCTAATATTGAGACTCCATTGGTATCTTCAGTCATTAACTTTTACCTTTGGTATTTGGTTTTCGTTAAGGGTGTGTTTGGTTCCACGTAAAACTATGGAAAAAAAATTTTCGGTGGAAAAAAAATTTTTGGTGGGAAAAAAGTTTTACGTTGTTTGTGTTTGGTTTGTAGGAAAAGAAAAATAGTTTTCCGTAACGGTTGTTTGGTTGAAAGGAAAAGAAAAAAAAATATTTAATATATTTTTTATTATATATATTATATATTATTAATATATAATAATTATCATAATATATTTAATTATTATAATTTATATTTATANGGAAGCCTCATGAGCCACGATAGTTTTCGTTTTCCGTCGAGATTCGGCGAAAAACGAAAAGCTGGCTTTTACATGAAATCTGTAAAATAATTTTTCCTGTAAAATTTTTTTACGTCGAACCAAACGCTAGAAAAATGATTTTCCACTGGAAAAAATTTTTCTGGTGGAAAAAATTTTTCTGATCATTTTTACAGGAAACCAAACGCCCCCTAAGCATCTGCTATTTCTTGGATTTCAAACAGGTGTTCAATTCATTTTTTATATAAAGGAATATGTGTACTTCAATTGTAGGTTAATGTGCTTGCGGACATGGAGCTTTGGGGTATTGGTGTTGATATGGAAGCATGTCTACACGCAAGGAATATTGTAATAAAAAAGCTTAAGGAGCTTGAGAAGGAAGCTCACACATTAGCTGGCACGCCATTTTCACTACACACAACAGCGGACGTTGCTAATGTTCTTTACAAACAATTAAAACTGCCGATACCACAGGGTTGTGAGCAAGGAAAGCTTCATCCTAGCACAGACAAGCATTCCTTAGATCTGTTAAGGTACATTTGTAGCTATTTATCTTTACCATTTACTATTTCTCTTACATTTAGCAGTTTTTTCCTTTGTTTAGTTAATTTGGTGATATATTTTGTTCATAACATTCTCATGGTGGAAGTGGTATTAGGGCATTCAACATCCCACAGATGTATATGCAGGTGCATCTGTGGGTGATGTAAGATAAATTGAACATATTTAACCTGGAGTAGTTATGTGAGATACATTGCAAAAAGCCTACAAAATTTATTAGGACATTGGAATAGAAGAATTAGGATGCCAAGCTTTCAAGTAATATTGCAAGAAAAAAAATATAGTTGTTTATTTAGTAATTAATACTTTCTATTCTTTTTCAGAAGTAAACCTTCTATATTTTTGGTCTATTCATCTTTCAAGTTGTGTGATCCTTGCAATGCAGATGATCCATATGGTAACAAATCAGTACAAAAATTATTTCTTCATATAACTTTTCTGAGCAATAATTGCTGAAGCATCAAAAAGTGGAGAAAAAGAGAGTAGAGAACTATTATTGTACCTTCTGAGTTGGATGTTATAGTTATATACTTATATCCTCATTCTGTCCCACTATATGATATTTTTTTTAAAATGTTTATCCTTTCCTTTTTTAATTTTATTTAGAGGTCAACATCCTATAGTTGCGGTGATTAAAGAACACAGAACACTCGCAAAGCTCTTAAATTGCACTTTGGGATCAATTTCCTCACGTGCTCGTTTATGTGTGAAATCCCAAAAGTATATAATACGAGGCCATTGGCTTCAGACCTCAACTGCTACAGGTCGCCTTTCAATGGAGGAGCCCAACCTTCAGGTTCTTTTGTTTCTCCTCTTGGCTCTTGCTATTTACAATATGCTCATTATGAATTATTGCATTAATAATTGACTGTTCTTTGTTTATTTTGGTTTTATAGTGTGTGGAACATGCAATAGCTTTCACTATTAATCATACCGACAAAGACAGCTCAAGCTCGTTGGATGCTGATCATCATCGAATAAATGCACGAGATTTCTTCATTCCGACCCAAGTAATTTTTTCCTTTAAAACTATATTATACTTTCAAGCTTTTGCATATATATTCCTGCAAAATCATCTATATGTTAATATATATCCCTCTTATGTCTGAATTTTCATATTTACTCCTGGAAGGTGCATTTTCTTGCAAAACACCCTTATCTTTAAGTTGGTTAACTGTTGGAAGTTCTTTAAATTGGGGTATTGTTTTAAGGTTACATGTGGAAGAACATAAGTTTTTTTTTATCCCTCTGAAGTCTGAATTTTCATATTTACTCCTGGAAGGTGCATTTTCTTGCAAAACACCCTTATCTTTAAGTTGGTAAACTGTTGGAAGTTCTTTAACCTGGGGTATTGTTTTAAGGTTATATGTGGAAGAACATAAATCTTTTAGGCCTCGTTTGGCATTGTTGCCCCTTTTTTTCGTTTTTAATAAGTAAAATTTCTACATGAAACTGTGTATGAGGGAATAGTAAATTGCTCGCAATCTTTACATCCAAGCTGTTTGTTTGGCAACAAAAAGCAAAACCTTTTTTTGCTTCCGATTTCTTTTTTTTTTTTAAGTTGTCTTACATACTTGTTTGGTGTGTTGTAAGCTAAACCAGTTTTGACATTGAGAGAAAAATCCTGGTGGTGGTATATCACTATATAGAATTAGTGTTTAAAAGAATAAAAGAAAAAAGCTATGATGCCTAATGAGGCCACAGATTTTTCATGGATATATATGTTAATATATTGTTTTGCTGGGATATAAATATATACATAAACATCTATCTATTTTTGGTATCAATTTTTTGCAAGAAATCATGCATTACATCCTATAATTGCATGGCAGGACAACTGGTTGTTGATAACAGCTGATTACTCTCAGATAGAACTACGTTTAATGGCTCACTTCTCTAAAGACTCTGCCTTGATTGAACTTCTAAGTAAGCCAGATGGTGATGTTTTTACCATGATAGCGGCAAGATGGACTAATAAAGTGGAGTCTGTGATCAGCTCTAAGGAGAGAGAGAACACAAAAAGGTTGATTTATGGCATCCTCTATGGGATGGGTGCCAATTCCCTTGCAGAACAGCTGAATTGCAGCTCAGAGGAGGCTGCAGAAAAAATTAAGAGCTTCAAAGCTTCATTCCCTGGTGTTTCCTCTTGGCTTCACGAAGCTGTCGCATCTTGTCGCAAGAAAGGGTTGGTTTATCTTTACTTCTTTTTTGTGAATCTAGGATTCATCACTTGCTTTGTGTTTTTCTCTTTTTTTTTTTTCTTTTTGAAGGGGTCATATATGCCCCATAGGCAAATTTTTTTTTCAATATTCTATATACAGATACATAATTACGAAGGAAGTAAGAGTTATGCAAGAGGAACCTGATGGGCTACTCTTGGGTAGTAATATTAGTATATTACATTGAACTTTATGCATGATACCTTTTGATGCAATCTTGTCGTGCAAAGGATGCAAAATTAAATTTACAGTAAAATTTAAATCAGACAATGTAGTTGTAAATCGCTCAACTTAATGTTTCGAGCTCAACTTAAGTTTTCGAACTGATAATTAATGGATCTGATACTCTGAGTAACTATCGATTTTCTTGAATGTACAGATACGTGGAAACCTTGATGGGCCGAAAACGTTTCCTATCAAAAATTAAGTTTGGAAATAGGAAAGAAAAGGCCAAAGCTCAGAGACAGGCTGTTAATTCTATTTGCCAGGCAATGAACGCGCTTCTTCTTCTTCTTCTTCTTTTGCCTCAAATTGTTATATCCACAGATGTAAAGATTTTACATGATTGTGTTACAGGGCTCTGCTGCTGACTTAATCAAGATCGCTATGATTAATATTCACTCCTTTATAGTTGGTGGAAGTCAGATGGTTAATTTGAATAATGACCTGGCAGGAAAATTTTCTCAAGTTAGAGGCTGTTGCCGTATTAGTTTGCAGGTTGTAATCATCTGGATTTAAAGAACTTCTACTTCATATATATTTAGAAATATGCCTGTGTAAGATTACCTTAATGTATATGTTCCTGCAAAATCAATAATTTTCATTAATGCCCTTCAAAAACTTTTTCCACCCTTGTACTTGCACAATTGTCATTCTTTACAAGTACATTTCCCACTACAAAAAATAGCTTTCCTCTTGTATTGGATGACTCCCCAACTTAAGTGCATTGTCGAAAGAAACTGCTCTTTCAAGGGTATATATGGATATCCAATTTTTATATGGGTATATATATATCTATATATGTGAATGCCCAATTTTGCAGGTATACATGTGTATGTAAATTCCCGAACTCTGGTTGTAACAGCCGAACTAGCCGGTTTATGACATGTTTATTCTTATGAGTTGGTTTAGGTACATGATGAACTAGTGCTAGAAGCTGATCCATGTGTTGTAGCCGAGGCTGGAAAGTTGCTACAAATGAGCATGGAGGGTGCTGCTTCACTTTTAGGTACCATTTGAAACTACTGTAAATGGCATTTTATTTAACTATCAAGAATAAATGCAATTTTATCCAGAATTGTCTTTTTGTTCCAGTTCCTTTGCGAGTCAAATTGAAGGTTGGGAAAACATGGGGTTCTCTTGAGCCATTGCAGCCAGTGTTATGAAATAGTAAGCGGTCATGAAATCTACCTGGTTTGCAGGTGATATCTTTGTGTGCTTTGACAAAATTTCCATTTCCCAGATCTTTTCTTCTCAGTGTTTGATCATAGCTGATGTTTGTATGGAAAAAAAAAACTGAAATTTCAGGTTTTGAGAAATGCTCCAAGTCAAGCAAGCTCCAGGGGGCTATCGATACGTTTATATTTAAGGTATGGTTTAGGCATTATAATTCGTGAAAACTGTCCTGCTGCTTTAGATTTCGGACTTTCTGTTCACTTCGTCGATTTTTCATTATTATTCGAAAATATGATCTCATGGATCAAACTGCCCTGACAGATGGATGTAGTGCGTAAAATCAACTTATGTTGTCCAGGGGCATCCGAGTCCATGCAAAGAGAGATTGGCCCAAAGTTCCAAATAACGAGAAAGAAAATAGTGGATTGTTTTTGCAGAAACCAATCCTTTTCTGATTTGAGTTCATCTTATGAAGATTTATCATAAGCCAAAAAGTGAATTATTGAAATGCCTTCCCAATGCCGTTGCGTTTCAATAAAGAACATATTTGCCAGCCGGTTGCAGTTGTAAACATAGTTTTGGAGATCGGAGCAAAGCAATCTGTAGATGTACTGGTTCTTGCAGAAGAGTTGCAAGGATTAAGTTGGACAGTGGAAGAGTAAAGAGATACGTTCAGTTTCATTGAGTTCAAGAATTCAGGATCTTCGACCATCATTCTGTAAACTATTGCAGCAAGGAAGCTAACCAGCTTCTTAGTTATTGATATGTGAAAGATAGATCTGACAGGAAATGGCCTAAGAATGCATGTGCATTGAGATATGGAGGGCACTTCAGTTTGACAAGCGAAGTAATGCATGGAGATTTAACCTTTGGATTTTAATGTGGAGATTTAGCTCATTAAACGTGCCAAGTGTGGACTGAACCCATGAATTCATACCACTAGGAGTTGCCTCTCATATTGTGTTCCTTAAAAGATTGATCAGATAGGAAATGACACATGAATATACTTTTAACATGGTAATCTTTGAAGCTGGATTGAAGCATGACATCGGGTTCAATATTTAGAAGCAAGCATTTTGCTTGCATATGTACAGGGAGATGGTTGCGGCATATTTGAAGTTTGCGACATGAAAATCACTCTTGCAAAAGTTTGGAGAGTTTATGCGTAGTGCTTATTTTTCCTGAATTCTGAAGTTGCTTCTCTACTCTTAGAAGCAGTGGCATGGTGCTTGACATTAAAATGCAGAAGCTTTTGCAGCCGGATTTGAAATTGCTTCTGATCTACAGAAGCAGCTCCAATTTAAAGCTTCTAACTCACTGCTTTGTTTTTTCAAAGAAGATGTTGTTTCTATCTGGTGAGCCACATCATAAGCTGAGCAAGACAAGAATAAATAAATCTGACGTTGTTTCTATCTGGTGAGCAACATCATAAGCTGAGCAAGACAAGAATAAATAAATCCATCTGCTGGTGTATCTATTCCAACAACAGCTCTGCATAAAGGCCCAGCCAAACAACCTGTACCCTTCCTGTTCCATCAAAAGCTGTACATGGAATGAAACTATTATATCAAAATATTTGAATTCATACCTTGAAAAGGAACATTTTAAATAAGCTGTTTGAGTTATTGTTGGATGCGAATAACCTCATTGTACTTACCATGTAGCAGATTGGAGTTTAGGTTATATTTTTATTTTAAATTTTTTAACTTAACAACTTACTGAGTCATGCTTAGATTGGAACAGGAGGCACCTAAGTATTTTGTTTCTTTTAGCTTAATATTGCGTCTCCTGAGTTGTCGACATGAAAGGAGTTTGTAACTTTATCTTTGCGTTTTCGTGAGGAAATAATTGTAACCACCTTTGTTACCCATAATTGTAATTGATATTCTAAGCAAATAGAATAAGAGCTCATGAATTTCCTTGCCTAAATGTTATATTGAGCTTCAAGAATCTTTTATTTCTATCTTCTTTTCAATTCCTCTAATATTGTATTAGTCCCACATAAAAGTTGGAGTGGAAAACAAGTTTGATGTTTCAGGGAAACGTAAGATGGAAAACTCGTGAAATATAAGGTAAAATGTAACAATTTCATCGATTTCGTGAAATAAACATGAAGTAGATGAACCTGAAGAACGTGGCAGAAAAAAGGCAAAAAAAAAAAAAATCCATGTTTCACGTGGATTAACAGGAGTAGATAAGAGATGGGTCCCCTGTTGGTGCCATAGAAACCATTGTTAGTTGAGAGCAGATCCCTGAACAGCAGTGAACGAAAAAAAAAAAAAAAAAAACAAAACAAAACAAAAAAGTGCACTTTACCCCTTCTTCTTATAGTAAGTTAAAAATCCTACCATCGGATTCAAAAGCCTGTTTCCCTTAAAAAGAAATGTCTCAGTTTTTTTTTATGGTCAAAATTATTATTTGCCATGGTTAATATTTTGGTCCTCCATAATAGGTTTTTTTTTGGGAATATTTGTTGATAAACTAATTAAAAATACTTCTCCCTAGTCCCTACAACATTTTAATAGCAAGAATTTCTACACGTTTAAATGTGCGTCCAACCAAACTCAGTTAACCATTATAAACAACATGAAAAACAATTTACTTCCATACTTTTTAGTGCAAGATAAAAGTTTTTTCACTTAGATATTGTTATTATTATTGTTATTATTATTGTTATTAATTTTTAATTTAAAAAGAATAGTCATTTTGCCAAGTTGTACTAATACCTATCCATTCGATTTGGGTTCTCACTTCTCAACCTCGTGTTTCAGTATTGTTTTTGACCACCTCTCTCTCTCTATTCTCTCTCTCTCTCTCTCTCTCTCTCTTCCCGTGTTTATATTCTCTTCTCGATGGGACGAGGAGGGAGAGGAAGAGCAGTGTCGGGTCTCATCGCTCTATGCTTGATACCCTAAGCACATCATCACCACCAACAAATAGTAGAGGTATCATGGCTCGGTAGGCCCGCTAATGGCGGATTAGGGTTTCGCATGCGGGGACCTCTCTAGGGTTTCGGAGGCCCCATGTCCGGTTCCTGCCGCTGCCTCGCCCAATCCCCTTCCTTGAACCCTCGCCCCCGCCTCTCCTCCAGGTTTAGGGTTTCCTCTGCGAGAGGTCCCTCTCTCCCGCCCTCCTCGCTCTCCTTCGGCGGCGGCGCGGGCCGCAGAGCTTCCTTCAAGGTCGGATTCGCTTCCTTTTTTCTGAGATTTGCGGTTGCCTCAAATCGTAGAATTGCTGGGAGTTAGGGTTTTAGTTGATGGGGTTTGGAGCGACTTGGAAGGGTCAGTGGGATTTCTCATTACTACAATCAAATCCCATGATTTGATGTCGGATTTTGTGAGAGTTCAGTTTCTCGTAGTTATAATATATCCATACCATAGTCACAAAAATTGCTTCTATTTTTTTTCGAACCTGTAAGTAGGTTACTTACTATTTACCTAAAGGTTACATTTTGTAATGCAGACATATTGAAATGATTTGCCATTTCATCTCAAATGACAGTATTGAATGTTAATTTAACTATACTTACTCCAAATAGGCAAATTTCTTTTCTTATATCTCTTGTGAAATCTATTCAGATTTCATTTCGTACAAAGTCTAAAGGAATACACCCTGTTTTGGCTGCCTTAAGTCCTGGGTTCGAGTTTGAGTTCGAGTTTTCCTAAATGTGTTGTCCGCATCATTAGTTAATGAGATTTCAATTGATTTGGAAGGATTTGGTGATGTTTCTCATAATACGATTAAGTATCATAAATAGGTTGTATTTGGTGAGACTTCATTTTCTATTAGTGATACTCTATCAAAAAACCCCATAAAACCCCATAATACCCCTTCTAAAAATAGTTATGTCATCTTTCTCTGTTATATAATTGGAAGGAGATTTGGTAAATAAACACATTGACATGATCTTTCATTTCTTTAGAAGCTGTTTGGAATTAATTCTTCCGTTTAATTTGATGATTAGCTGCAACTTTTTCCCCTTACATGGTTGTGCAGAAATGGAGGCTGGATCATATCTCGTGTTTTAAGCATGAAGAAGAGTCAACGTCTCACTGTAATGCATTCGAGCATGTTGAAGTTCAAAAGAATGAGGGTTTAAGGAAAGCTGAGTCCGACGAGTTGAAAGCAAATGGCAAACATTGGCTTTCGAGCATTCAAAAGGTTTTATCTGATTTGCATATTGTAGCAGTTAATTGCTTCTTTCTGTAATTTCCTAATGATGTTTGATCTACGCCTGATTGTTAGATGTAACCTTCGGTCCCCTGTTGTCTGATATATTCTATTCAGATTGGATTTGATTATATTTGATTTGCTTATTTCCTATTGTAAGACATTAGAAAAGCTTGTGAAAAAAGTGATTCAACTGCGACATGTTAAAAAATCGAAGTAGAATATAGAAAAAAATATAGGGTGCAATTTGATGCCCTAATATATCATATAAATGTTGAAGACATGATTATCTGGATTTAATATGAAATTTTTTGTATTTTATATCATCCTAACTAGATTTGATATGGTTATATTAAAACATCAGATGATTCTATTTGGATCCAATATGTTCATATACGGTTGATTTGTATTCTATCCTGAGAGACTAGAAGTGTCCTTGTACGAGTCAAAAGGTATCCATTGATACTATTTGCAGAGAGGATGGTCATTTGCTTGTAAGGTGCACTGTGAATCTCTTATGAAAAAGAAAAAAAAAATCATTCTTTAGTTCTACATCGATGATAAAGGTGCACTTTTTTATAAATATCTTTTGTGGTCTAAATGAGTTCTAAATTTTGCTATGTGTGAGAGTCAAGATAGTGAATCAGTGATGTCACTCCTTGTTTGAAAAAGTATATGCCAGAGAAGTAAATTGTTGTGCTGGATTATTCATTCTGCTAAAGTAGCTTGCTCTTTCTAAGTCCTAGATGTTGGATTTACCTACTGCTAAAGTAGCTTGCTCTTCTACTTTTTCTCTGTGACAGATTCAATTTGTTCTATATCTTTTCTGATTTCATATGTTCGCTGGCTTGATAGGCATTACTTATTTTATAGTTTTGTGATTGGCTAGTATGTTAGATGGTCTCTTGACTATTGTTTTATTTTCTAGGTAGCGAACAGAATCTTTATCTTTCACGGTGATCCTTGGACAGTACCATGGACGGCTGAAACCATCATTAAGGTTGGTACTCTTGGATTTTAATTTCATGTGTAATGTACTATGCTTTCTAATAACAGGAATTCAGCGGATTTAACATTCAGTTGCTGATAGTTGATTTGTAAAGGTCTTCTTATTTGGGTGTAAAGTTTGGAAAGTCTTTTACTTTGGGATTTCTACATGCTACCATCACATGGTTTGACTTATATAACTTGACTGCACTTGAGGAGGAGGGAGAATAAAAACAACTCCAAAAAAAAAAAAAGAACCCCTCCCCCGAGTGACGTAACATTTTGTATTGTAAACTGTATAAAACCTTTTCCTGTAGTGGGTGAACTGAATTTCTGTCTCCTCTTTCAGCTCAAGGTATATAACTGTATAAATGCCAATATTTACACAATTGCATCAGGGTTTTTTAGGAATGATGTTCTTTAATACAACTATATCTTTTTCCGCATGTTGATTTGTTAACTTTAGATAAGTTAGTGAGGTTGTGCATTTTTCATTTGGTTTGGTTTTTGCATAGGAGTACTTATCGATGCGAAACAACAATGACTTTGTCGTAGTTAGGTTGCATAATATTGAGGAAGAAGCCTTGTACTAATTCTTTTCTCTGCTGTTGAGAACGTTTACTCGTGAATTTCTATATATGCAAATGTTCAAGGGAGTAGAGGAAGTGAGGAGGAGAGAGGCAAGAAAGTGAAATATTTCAGTCATTCACTAAATACATTCAATATTTATAACAGCATAATAACTCGCCTAAATTAGCACTGTGCATCCCCTAATGAGTTACTAGTGGCATTTTTTGTTTAGGTAGTTAAGTAGTTGAAGATCACACAGTATACACAAGCTGAACATATCTCCCATTTTGTGCCCGTAGGTGTATATAGAAACACTATTAAGCTCTAAAGGAGACATGCCGTGCTGTGGCAAACAGAATTGTTTTTCAATAACATAACTAACATAATTACTTTCTAATTTAGATGTTTACTAAAGCAATTTAGGATTTAATTAATTTGAGGGTCACATTTTGTGAAAAACTGAAAAATCCTTAATCATTATTTCTTAAAAATTTTTTTTATGAAAATATTATAGTTGATCCTTATAATGAATACGTTAAAAACTCGTCCATTTCTCTGGGCAAAAAGCTCAAATGAACTTTTGGTTGACAATGGCAGTAGCAAGTCAGAGGTCCTGCTTCTGTGGTAGAGGGAGTTTAAATGTGGAAGCTGTAACTGCTTCTATAAACAACTCTTCTCAGAACTGTACTTGAGCAGAAGCTTCATCCATGCCAATTCTAGTTCCTTTTTTTGAAGAGTACGTTGGTGAAAGTTTTAACTCTACGGCATTAAACTTGTCTTTCCAGGTTATGCTTCTATGGATAGCAACTTTCTGGTTCGTAGGATCGTGGATAATCCCATTCCTGGCCCATGCTGCTGGCTTCAGCAAGGATACCCTAACCCACCGGGGACAAGCCCTCTACAGCCTCCTCACCGACATCGCCGAGGGCCTTGCAGGAATTGCAATCCTCCATCGCTGCCTTGCTCCCTTCCGCCCCCTCCCCCCTGGCTGGTTTTCCTTCAAACTCCGTGGCTCCTGGCACTTTGACGTCCTCTTTGGCTGCCTCCTGTTCCCGCTCGTCAACCTGCTCTCTCACATCAACATCAGCATGGTGCCCAACCTCCCGGGCCTGCCCGTCGGTGTCTCGAGCGTGGAGCAATCAATTGTGGCCCGCGACCCCGTGGCGATGGCTCTGTACGCTGTGGTGGTCTCGGTCTGCGCGCCGGTGTGGGAGGAGATCGTGTTCCGGGGGTTCCTCCTGCCCTCGCTGACGCGGTACATGCCGCTGAATTGGTCGATCGTCGTGAGCGCGGCGGCGTTCGCCCTGGCGCACTTCAACTCGCAGAGGCTGCTGCCGCTCGTGTTCCTCGGGGTGGTGATGGGCGCCGTGTTTGCGCGGTCGAGGAACCTCCTCGCGAGCATGCTCCTCCATAGCTTGTGGAACGGCTTCGTCTTCCTCGATCTGATGAAATGATGTGGTGCTTCCATGTTTAGGCATGCTGTTGTATTTTTCCTTTTCAATTATTTAAACATTCGATTATTATGTTGTTTCACTAGACATAGCGAATTTGTAGCATGCATCATCATATGGTTGGGGTAGTTAATTTTTGTCTAACACAACAGTCCTGTGTCTGGGTCCAAACTAAGTCTTTTTCTTGGCCCGGCCTGTAGAACATGTTTAATCGAATGCGAATTTAGTTACTATATATAAGGTATAGTCTACTCGATGAAATCTTGTTGAGTTGTGCTATTAAAATAAGTAGTAATAACTTTTCTTTTTACTGAAATATTCTTAATTATTGTTCAACAACAAAAGTAAAAATTTTAAGATTGAGCTTTTGCGCTTGTTACAGATCCAAAGTTCTCTTTTGGTCAAACAATCTATAAAAGATGACTTAGGCGTGCACACTGAGTACGTGTGGAGCAGGTCTAATCGATTCTTTTGGTTAGAAAAGGCAAGCAATGTAGAGAAGTTTGCTTTGTGCAAAAGCATAAAATGAGCTTTCCCATTGGGAGTTGAAACGATGCCTTTTCTCTAAAGGCTACTTTGTTAGCATAATAATGTTTGATGCTACATTGGTTGCGTAAGTTAGGCCAAACAAGTCCTAAATCCGAGATCCTAAATCGCTAGACTGCGACTGATGTTGCATAAGTTGACTAATCTATTGTACTTTGAGATACATTCTGAAATACCTACCACATCCTATCGCGCGCGCGCGTGCGAGAGAGCAACTTGCAAAAGAATGTGCCCAAACTTTTCAGCCAAGATTTGAAACCTTCACCTTACCATGATATTATCATATGAGATGCTTAATTGCTCATGATAAGTCTCTTTCTCTCCGGCAATTAGGACATCACCCTTTTTGGAATGTTGGGCCTACACTTTTGACTCTACAATCTACATGTAGTGGTCCTATACATATATGATCACTTTGATTGCAGATAAAAATAGGTGATAAATCCAAGAAAACGTTAACAAAAAAAA
Source organism: Ananas comosus (assembly GCF_001540865.1). Lineage (NCBI taxonomy): Eukaryota > Viridiplantae > Streptophyta > Magnoliopsida > Poales > Bromeliaceae > Ananas > Ananas comosus. The sequence continues at coordinate 2,548,722 of NC_033632.1, read as the reverse complement.
ATGTTAAGGAATCCTATCACTCATCTTTTCCTTTTCCTATACAATTACATAGATATCCCCATAAAAAAATTCTCAGTTTCTCAAACATAGCCCTGCAAAACCAATTTTTTGTGTATGCTTTTCGAAAAGGATGGTTTTTGTGTAAATGTCCATTCATGAAAGAGTGGGTCAAAACCACTGCCCTTTTATGAACTGGATTTTCCTATTTAATACAAGAGCATGTTTATGGAGCTAAATTTTAAACGACATACATGTTAATTTTTGTTATCCGAAAAATATTTATTTGAAAACAGTTCTTTCTGCAGGGATTATGTAAAATTAATAAATCTTGAAGAGCTTGAATACCATAGAGACAAGACAATTTGAACTTACACAGAATATCATATATTTAATGGCTAATTTTGTAGGGTTTTTTTTTTTTTTAAAATGTAAAAAACCCTTTTACCTTGATAGAGACAGGGATAGGAATCAATTTAGTTTCCTAATAAGCCATTAAGAAAAAAAAAAAAAAAAAACCCTAAAAAGCTTTTTCTCCTCTCTAAGGCATGAGGTTTGAAGATTCTAAATGTAGGTGTTTGTCTCTTAACCAATAGAAAGAGTGTTTCAAAGATTACAACTCAGCCTAAGGGGTAGTCTAGATTCTGTGACTAGGTGGGCTCTTGACCAGTAGGAAGTGTGTTCAAGTACAAATATTATAGAGAAATGATGAGTCATCAAGTACTGTTAGAGTGGGAAGCTAAAGATTACAACTCAGATTAGTCCATACATATTCTTTCTTAGGGCAAGCAATGAGCTACAAGAGTCCAAAAAAGTAAAATTAAAGAGACCACCTTTATTAACTTGCATTTAGGTGGTGGAAAGATGCTCCTTTGGCCCTGTTGAACACTCTATTCCTCATCTTTTTTGTCCACACATCACCAGATTTGTGCATCTGTATTTACATAATTTTTTTGGACATCACATAAATACTGGTATCAATCTACTCAATTTCAATTGTGAACTAAAACCTTTATAATAATACTTATTTCTAAAATATAGAAACTCATTTAGCCTATCATGAGTTTTTGCAGATTATATGTTAGCGTGCATACGTAAATATCTCACAAAATAAAAAACTGTTATAAGCCTTTATCTAAAAAAAGCAAAAAATAAAAAAAGAAAAGGACCTATTATAATTAACTAGGTCAGTAGAATAATTTGAGCAAAACATGAAACTTTTATTCCATTTTTGTGACCTTCCCATGTTTGGACTCATTTATTCATGTGTTCTTGAGTGAGACAGGAGCCTAATATGCTCTCCCAGTACACAAGGGATGTTTTCTACTATTTATCGTAGGTGTTGTTAATTCATGTCCAAAGGTACTTTTTACATTGTTACCTCAAGCTTTTCTTTTTTTTTTTGTTTTTCTTTTTGTTTATAAGATAAATAGAAATTTGTCTCGGCGCTCCTAACTCAGAATCTTCTTATCTGAAACTTCTACACAATATGAAAACCAATAATTTGGCATATTTCGACTTTTTTATTCTACCAATCAATTCATATAGCTTAAGCTCCTAAATTAAAGTTTTATTTTTAACAGCTATATACAACTACCAAAATTTGAACAAAAATTGATTTTTTTCTCTTATTATCCTTTAATAGTACTTGAGATCGATCAAAAGGACAAAAGAGATACATTGCGACAAAAACTGCTGGGCCATAATTTGATCATACCCTAATTAACTAACTAACCCCATGCATATATAAATTAAATTAAGTTAATATATCAAAATCAACAAGAAGAACAGGTTGAATCCATTAGCGTAATTGTTAACACGTGTCCACTAAATGATTTGCTTTTCGTATTAAATAAAAGAGAAACTCCTACTAATTATGTTAAAGATGATTCATTGAGCTTAACCACTTTTGGAGAGATTTGTGGAGTTATTAATTTCGCAATCAGAAGATAAGATTTTATGGGCGCATTAGTAAACTACTCAATAAAGTCCTCTAAAAAGGGACATTTTGCAGTGCACGTCCCAAAATTCCCTCTTTTGTTTGACACAATTTCCCAAAAAATAAAAGGGGAAAAAAAAATAAGAATCCAAATCAATCCCTTTAATTAAGTAAATTTCTTGGTGCCTAATGGGCACTTTTCTAAACCCTAGAGTATCAAATTCAATCCAACAAAGCACTGTGTTGGCACGGAGCGTATGCAATTTTATTGAGAAGCTCCTCAATGAGATTTTATTGAAATAGTTTAGTAAGTCGCGTAGTTCACTCTGTATCTGAATCGTAAAAGTTTATTCTAATTTAAAGTTTTCCTATTTAAATCGCATTGTCGTGTTAAGTATCGAGTTTTTTTTTGCAGTATTTAACTGCGTTGTATATATTAGAGGCAAAAGAAAACACAACCAAATAATTGGATTGTAAGAGTAGAGCTACTATACTCTTAATTATATGTATAAAAATTTTCGTACTCATAAGTTTCTATCGATGATAGAGTTTTTGAATTGATGATTTATAACGTTAAGTATAATCTTAAACATCCGACATATCTAGAAATCAGAATTTAGAATTTTTCAAATATACAATAAAGTCCATCAAGTAAATATTAAATGAATCGTCAAAATTGAACAGTCTCTTATGAATAAGAGATAGAATTTTTAAATTCAATATCAAAATTATTGATCTCGATCTATATAGTGAATAGAATTTTTGATTTAAAATTTAATTAATTACAATTCTGCTAGACCATTAAGTTGGAAATGCTGTATACCGACTGTTAATAATACCAATTTTGAGACCCTCGACCATAAAGTATATAATGTCAAAAAATAATAAAATTTAATTTTAAAATATTTAAATACTCTAAATTATATTTAATAAACTCGGTCATCGATTTGATCACTATTATATTAAAAATAATTTATAGATATAAAAATAAGAAGTAGGCTGCTATACGAGTTGTTTTTTGTGATACGGCTTCCAAATCGACGATAGACTCCGTTAAACTTGATCTACACTATTGAAAATATTTGAAAACTAAATTTTATAATTTTTCAAGATTATTTAGCTAGTGATCAAAATGCCTCAAAATTGATAATTTTATTGATCGATGTGATGTATTTGTGAATTTAACGGTGTAAAACAATTCAAATATGATGAAATTGTTATTAAAAATTCTTTTCACCTTTGATCTTAAATTCAAATTTTTATCATTATTTTTTATAAAATTTTATTTTGATCTTTTTATTTTTAGATTATTTGTTTGATAGGTAAATGATGTCAAAAAATTATAAAATTTAGTTTCTAAATATTTTTAGATAGTGTAAATCAAACCTAATAGAACTAATCGTTAATTTAAAGATTGTATCATTAAAAATAAGTTAATAGTATGGTGGTCTCTGTATTACCGATAGTATAGCAACCATCAGACAAACTCTAAAGCTTTGTTTGAGATTGCGGGAAGATTGTGTCACGTACGATAAGAAAGTACCATATAAAAATACTATATTTATTTTCGTATATAATATTGCATTTCGCATATCGCGATTAGTTGATTATGATATATTCTTTATGGTCCCGCCGAAGAACGCAGAAATACATCCCTATATATTAGACCTCGACACGAAACTAAACCTAAAAATAATTGTACTTATAAGAGTAACTCTGAATTATAAACTGGGTGGGATAATTATTTTTTCCACAAATTAAGAAGCAAGTCACCGCTCGTGGCAACCAAAAGCACCAAAGAGGGCCACCTACAAGTCACCAACAAATCATGTGAGCTTTTGACACGTGTCGGAATCTGGCCACTGCGCAGTTCATGCTCCCTGAGAACGACTTACACGTGTGAAAGTAGTTTAAAACATCTTTTTCCAAGGAGCAGTGTTGCCCAAGATTTTTTTAGTAGTGGATATTGTTTTATTATTTGTAGCATTAGTTTTTTTATTTTCAAAGTACGAAAATTATTTTGATCAAAAGAAACCCTAGAAAATTAGAAGGATCGATACATGTATTTAAACGCAAAAGCAAATTTTTTTTTAGAAAAAGAAAACTAACAAACAGAATTAAAATGGGGCTAAAAAAAAAAAAAAACACTCGCATTTCACCTCCTTAGATTACAAAATCGCCGAGCCGATTAATCGGCGTTACCAAGGACGAAACGCCACATGATATTTTCCCGCAACAACATCTCAACCTATTTAGAACTAAATACAGAAATTATTCCGTGGACCGGATTTATAGACCACAGTATCTATGAAATCTCAAATTAACCTACGCGACTTAAAAGCTAGACAACAAAAATCTAATAAACGACTTATATATAAATAATAAATTTTCATATCTAAGTACAAAGATTTTTCAAACTAATATAATTTTTTTCTATATTTGAGACTTATTAGAGATTACTACTGAGGTCTATATAAAACAGGTTCCACGCAATAATTAATCTCTTTTCCTCAAACAGTGAAAAGCGGCGAAATCGGGAATAAATCGTCGATGCCCTGAAAATAGTCGTCGGCGTCGCAGGTCGACGAGACCAAATCGCGGCGAGTGTCGAACAACGAGCGGTCGAATTCCTCGGCGAGGAATCCGATCTGCTCGAGCTCCCCGAAGGCGCTCCTCTGCGGGAAAAAGCCGACGTCGAGGAAGTCGACTTCCTCCACCGGCGGGAAGTCGGCGAAGTCGGTAAACAGCAAATTATCGTCGGCCTGTTTTTGCGGCGGCGGCGGCGGAGAAGGTTGGGGGGGAGGATTTNTTAAAAAAAAAAAAAAAGAAAACAAATCCGCCTAATTATTACAAACTAAACCTTCTCCCCACCACCCAAGAAAAAAGAAAAAGAAGAAAAAAAAAATCAGAAAAATTGCAACATCTAAAGTTAAAAACCCTAGAAAGAGATAAGGGTAAAGAGGGGGGGAGAGAGATCCACACAGGATCTCCTCCCAAAACCCTCGCAAAGCACCACCACCACCACCACTTACTTAGCAGCAGGGGCGAGGCCGCGGTCGCCGCCCTGGGGCGGCGCCTGGGCCTTCTTCTCCGGCGCCGGCGCCTTCTCCGGCGGCGGCGCCGCCGCCGCCGCGGCGGGGGAGGAGAAGTTGGTGGCCGCGCGGGGGCCGCGGAGCTGGAGCGCGGCGGAGTCGTACACCATCGCGGCCTCCTCCGCGGTGTCGAAGGTGCCGAGCCACACGCGCACCCCGCGCGCCGGGTCCCGGATCTCCGCCGCGTACTTCCCCCACGGCCTCCGCCGCACCCCCCGGAACTTCCGATCCCCCGCCCCCGCCCCCGTTTGCGCCGCCGCCGCCGTTTTCTTCCTCGCGCCCGGTCTCCGGCCCCGCCGGTGAGCGACGGCGGGCTTCGTCGTGACTTCGACGTGCTCCGTCCGCAGAATCGGAACCAGAAACGTCCTGCTGCTCTCCATCATTTTTTTCCCTCACGCCTCTACTCGCATCTGCTGCTGCTGCTGCTGCTGCTGCTGCTGCTGCTGCTGCTGCTCCTCCTCCTCTCTACAGAAACAAATATAACAAATCTACAGTTTATAACTACTACAATTAAATCCAAACCAACAATCGATAACAATGAATAAATAGTGGCAAAAAAAGAAGAAGAAGAAGAAGAAGAAATACCAATAATATTGCCCGGTGAGTTTGGGGATTTTGATACGGTACTGATACTCGTAACTCCCAATTAGTACGAACTTAATAGTGAACAAGAAGAGGAGAACGAAAGAGATAAAGGAAGAACACAATGTTGATTGATGCTACGAAAGAAAGAGAGAGAGAGAGAGAGAGAGAGAGTGTTTGTGTATACGTACGATGTCGACAACGAGGCGTCCCCATTTATAGGATCCCAAAACAACCAATTTTGGAAAATTGGTGCGCTTAATTTTTCCCTTCCTTTTATGCGACCGTTTCCTCTCGGACGATTTTACCCCCTCCTATTGTTATCTCTGTTTTTGGTTTCTTTTTTTTCCCTTTTGAAATGGAAAAACATAAAAATCCTCTCCGCTTCCTACGAACAGCCGCATCGCAGGCACGTGCCGCCCCGTACTCTACTGTGCCTGTCACGTGACATAGTTTTGATTTGGTACAAATTTATGAAAATTATTATTTTCTCAACTATGACGTATCCTACATTCCTGGCCCGGCAATTTAAATTTAAAAACTTTTAAATTTATAATTTATTCTATGTTATTACGTTTTTACTTTAAATAAGTTGCGCGTCAAAATTTTGTAATAGACCAGTAACCATGTAACTTAATTTAATTTATTTTTTTTTATTAGTAAATTTGAATATTTAATTTAGATCATAAGCTTAAGGTTATAATGTTGTCCAATGCAAATTACAGTTTTGAGAAATGCGAATCAGTAAATGTGTATCTTGACAAATCAAATAAGTAATACATTTATTTTCTCAGTAAATGTCAAGGTTCACGACACTGTTTATTTTACGCGGTTTTGATACTTATTAATTTCTCAGCAGAAATGACCGCGGAGTTTCCTGACATAGTAGAAAGAAGAGAGATGCTGAGTACGAAGCCTGATTTTGCACATTTCGCTCCGATCATTTGCACCGAAAAAATCTGAAATAAATTATCACGGTATGTAAAGAAAGTCTAACTAATCGTCAATCGTACAGCTAAGATACAACTGATATCTCCGTCATTCGAAATAACGCTTAATTACAGCGCAAAGTATTTGAGGAAATTACTGTGAATCTACTAACCGGTCTAACCGTTGATGGGAACTCACGGAACATCATAAAGACTATATTCAAACTATTGATTAATGACATTTACAATCCAATTAACTTGTAAACATCTTTACTTTATCGGATTTCGATTTTTAGTACAATATCACCACCGTGCGCTATCATTTTAACTCAAAATTGGAACCTATGAACAAAAATCATACAAATTATTGAGAAAATTCCAGAGAGAATGATGCTTCGGTGTAATTTTTTAACTCATCCAAGCACTTTTGTGAAATGAGTTAGAATTTGTAGAGTTTATAGAAAATATTCTAAAAGCATTTATAGAATCTAAAAATATTTAACTCTCTAAATCATTGGTTATTTTATTTTAATTTGGTCATTTTAAGAGATTGGGTCAACACTTCTCATATTTTACATTTTTACCTTTGTACGGTGCCTTTGCTTCTCCCACTTTCATTCGCCCCGCATTTCTCTTTTATTTTTTTTTTAATTTTTGCAAATTTAGATTTGATTTTGGAGGGTATTTTTGTAAAAGTCCAGTAAATCGTTATTATCATAGCAAACTCTTTATTCTCCCCAGGACAAAATTATTCATTTACAAAGTGAGACACTTTATTTCAATTTAAGAATATTGTGTTACAAAAAAAAATTAAAGAATATATGTAAAAAATATAGGACTCAAGTTGCAGTAAAAATTACCCATATATTTTATTGTGGGCACAAAATTAGGAATTTACTCCTTTGTTTTGTGCTATAGTAAAAAAAAAAAAATCATTACAAACACTCTAAAAATTTTATTAGATCTTTTCAAAAAATTCTTATTCAAATAGCACTCTCTAAAACATATTTTCAGAGGCAATTAATTGAATCGAATTTTGATCCAAGTTATGACTAGCTTATTCGGTTTTTAGATTCTAAAAATGAATCCGTTATGAATCTGACCTGAATCCGACCAGCTAATTAAAACTCCTTAATTTTGCTGAATATTCACACTAATAAAACACCGCATCGAGCATTCCCAACCGTCCGATTGCGGTGTACCCGCAGATCTAATCAGACCCACTAATTTAAAAGCCAATCATAGAGTCGGAGCACTAAAATTTGCTGGAGATTGCGGGGCAAAGCCGATCGAACGGTCCTGATGAATTTCACAAAATATCAAAGCCGATCCGACGGCCGGCGATTGAGGGGGCCATTTTGTGGTAAATTCCAGATGCCACCACCATTTTGGATACGGTGGGGCATGATGCACTCCAACTGGCCTGCACAAAGTCCAGCACTGTCTAAACCGTCCGATCATCCGTCCGATCGATGATCGGACGGTTTAAGAATGATCAACAGGATTGGGACTATGTACGTTTATATGGGTCTCATAGACCCTGGCATGATCCTAGGACCACAGCATAATGTTAGTATATATATATATATATTTATGAATATTTTAAGTAATATATAAAAATTAAATTGAATATATCATCACTTTGGGACAGAGAAAAGCCAAAGGTTTGAGTGCATCCTTGGAATGGCTACGTACTGAATAGCTTATATCACATATTCATCAATAAAAGAAGAAAAGAAAAATCTGATTTTTTTGTAATTCGTAAGTTAAAATTAGATTTTGGGCCGCAAAAATAACATGTGTAATTATGATTTTTACATTTTCGCTGGTATGGAAAACTATTAATGGTACTAATAATGTAACAACTTTTATTATATTTTAAAACATTTCGATTTATTCTAAGCAATAGTTTCGAAGAAAGATGTATTCAATTGAATGCGAACCGATAATTAAGTAGGGTAAAAACTTGAGAATAAACTAATTTACTAGGCTATTGATATTTGCGTCATTATTTTGGCGAAAACAAATCAACCCATTTTGCTATATATATATATATATATATATATATATATATATATATATATATTATTTTTTTGAAAAATTAAGTGAATAAGTTAAATTAACAACACTATAAATTGAATAAAGTGCTTTTATAAGGAGCTTTTTTATAGAATGTTTATTTTTGGCTAGTGAGGAGGGGTGGGGCCCAAGAGAGAAGGGGTGGGGCCCAAGAGAAACCAAGATCCCTGTTGTGTTGCTTGAGGTGAAAGTTAAAAGGAGAGAATTTGGAGAAACATTCTCTTTTGCTGTCACTTACGTGATAAGACACCATGGAACGTAATCTCTATCGCCTCCATATCTGCTTCATGATTGGCTCTTATGGAATACTCTGATTCCAACAAAAAAAAGAAAAAAAGAAAAAAAAAAAAAAGGTTTTCATCTATTTATTATTATTATTTTTTTGCATATTAGGAGGACAAGATGCCTTGTTATAAGTTATAACTATGGTAATAACATTTACCAGCAACATTATAAACTATACAAGTACTTATAAACGATTTATGAGATGTCCATTATTTATTAAAAAAAAAAAAATCTTNATTCGCAATGATCCGATATATGCATGTTTTGTTGGAGAATAGAGAATAATGATAAAGATAACATTTGAGCTTTTACTATATAGAGAATGTAAAAAAAAAAAAATCCTACGTTACATAAAATTATTTAGTTACCTTCTTTTGCAGAAGATCTAAAGTTTGAAATTATATCTTTTATATACAATATTACTTTTACGCTCAGAATTTTACTTTTTCTTTTTACATTCTCTATATAGTAAAAGCTCAAATGTTATCTTTATCATTATTCTCTATTCTCCAACAAAACATGCATATATCGGATCATTGCGAATAAGTTATAGAGTGAAACATGGATGCACCAAGCCCAAATCACCCTATTATTTAAGGACTCGACGTGTACGGTCTCGCGCCTCTTACTCCAATGTATTTGTCATTCATTTCGTAAGTTAAGATCATTTAACAGTTTAGGGATTTGCAAAAGAAACTAAATGAGTACTTAATTAGGCTAATACAAAGTCTTATTATCTTGAAATTCGTAAAGTAACAAAGCAAACACCAAATTTGCTAGCAAACTATATATTTTTAATGACATATGGGAGAAAGATTCGTTAAGCTACAAGTTTATTAATATTTACATGTTCATAGTACCTTAGATTTCAACTTGTATATGGAATAGTGTATGCTTAGCATTGGAAGAGGTGTTCTTTTGTATATAGTTTATGCAGATCCCACATGAAGTGCAAAGAGATGCTGAGGCCACAGCTGGGGTTGTATGAGACCTGCCACAATTAACATGCTACTTGTCAAACCTCATGGGCACGAGAAATTTCTTGATATGGGGCAAATGAGGGACTCATTTGAGGTAGGACGCATTTAGAGCGAGTGCGTAGGATGGTTTCAGATGTCAGATGTCGTCTACGTGATTTATTTAAAGCGATCCCTAAGGATATATGCAATATAACAGTTGGAGCGTGTCTTGGCATGTTTTTGATGAGCAGACGTGCGTGATTGAACATCATTCTGTTTTATATATAGATATATATATATAATAGGAGTCTCCGTCTAACACTAATCTTAAGTTTTCTATGACGGCTCCAGTTGAGAAAAAGCTCCCCTCTCCATAGTTCTATCCCCACCTCTCGCTGTTTATCAATTTCATTTCAGAATCAATATTTGGCCACAATAATTGGTACACCAGAGGTGCGTCGACCTTCCCGGTCCTCTTGTACTAGGGAAAGGTCCTCTCAATGATCTCAAGAAAAAAGAAATAGACTATGAATATCTCGCACTTTTACAAATCGTGATAGGGAAGAACCATAAGAAAAAACCTTTTCGAAAAATTGAAAAATTATGATAGAAGATACGAATTCATTTATTGTTCGTATTGATAACACCAGATGTATCCCTGCCATAGATGAGTAAAGCGATCACCCTGTGTTTGCACCGTTTTTGTCGTGCCACATGAAGATTGACCATGTTCGAACCGGTTTTCATTATATGACTGCAAAGAGGAGCTAATAAGGAATGTAGAAACCAAATCAAATTTTACTCTCATAATTTTATACATTTTATACATATAATTTTGAATACAAATTAAAATTTGAAAATTTACTAATTAATGTGGCTTTCATCCACTGCCAAGGATTCGACAATCATCATTCATATGAATAGTTTTGTTAATTTCACTTCCTCTTCAATCTTTCAATGCGAAAAAACTACCCTAAAAGCATATTTGACAATGTAGCACTTGTCTCAGAAAATTTCATTATTATCTATTATTATTTGCTTAATAATTGCATTTATTCTCTTTCATTAAATGCTTTAATATATACAATAAGATTACGAGTGTTAATTATCGTACAACACTAAAATAGGTCAATGTGTAGAAACATTAATTGACCGCATTAGTGACTCTTTGGAGTTGAAATTAAGTAATCAACGTAGAATCGTACCTTAACAATTAATGTATAATCACTCAATTGCCAATATTATAATTGTTTATTTCACTTAAGTTTTATTTTGTGTTTAAGGTTAAAAATAATTCGCTAGACAGTGCCTACCCAATAATTTAACCCTTTTTTGGGGGGGTTAAGGATAATGTCACCGCTATTTCTAAAATACGATGAATTGGTTTTGTACATATGACTATTTAATAATAACTTAATATATTTGTAACTTTTTAGTTTTGGAATTCACTCAAAATTCGTGTAGCACTAGTAACAAGGATTTAATGGGAGACACGGATAATAACGCGCGCTATACGAATCTTGAAGCAATCCGAAGGCTAAAAAGTCAAAACCACAAATACTCTTATGCTTTTAAAAGCACTGGTGCTCAACTCATACATCTTACACTCTAATTCTCCGATCCGACATATAAATTTATATTTTATTAATAAAGTGTACATAAATATTTTTCATATATGATACCCAAATAAGGGAATAACGTAGTTTATACTCGGATGCCAAAAGTGGCAATGGACTGTGCAATGCCTGTTCGGTGACCGGAAGATAGGCGGACGACTGGCTCAGTCGATCCGCCCTTGCTCGACAGTGAAACCGGCAGCGAAAAAAACTTCATTAGAAAGCCTCAATCTTCTGTTATATATCAATTTTATTTCTATCTAAATATTATATTCTTTATTTAAAACTTTTAAAAAAATTTAAATTTTAAATTAAAAATATTTCATATATTTTTTAATAGAGATAAATTAATATGATACAATGAATCGAGCAACGCCAATTAATGTTTAGATGACCAACGTGTCGGTCTACCATTGGGTCCTGGAAACCACCCTGGTCAACTTACCGGTCTACCGCCGCATGCGTGGCTGTGACGTGGCGCCCGAATCCCGAGACACGAGAGCTTTCACAGGCCGCCACGTCGGATCGCAACATCCCAAATCGTTGGGTTGGGACCGCAAGAGCAAATGCGAGTCTGTGACGTGGGAAAGTGACCGAAAATTTGACTCGTCCCCAATTGTCGCTTCTCTTGTGATAGGTCCACGCAAACAAGGTACACGTCAGATATATCTTCTTTTTTAAAAAAAATTTAGGAAACAATTCACTTTGTAATCTATTTGCAGGAAAAGTGTTTGAAAAGATTGTGGAAAAGAAATTTAAGATCGACGGAGCATCTAAAACCTAAAACCCTATGCATTAGGATGATACAAAATATCAAAAAATATGAGAATTTTGATAAATTGGCATGGTCAATTAGAAAATAGACAAACACGGAGATACTCTTCAAAATTCAAATTAATATGCTCGATCGCTACAGAAATACTTTACTGACACGAAATTCGCGATTGAGATATATTTTGTATAAAACATATATAAACTTGTACGAAGTGAGCATCAATGGATCGTACTACCTATGTGATTTTCTGATCGAAGTAACCATCGACACGGATTTAAATCGACACAAAGTTTAACAAAGCCAATTAATTATTGTGATGCTAGAATTAGAGTAAAAGATGACAAAGTACACCAGAAATTAATTAAAAAAAGTCTAGCACATGCATGCTTAAGTTGGGTTTTCTTTGGGTTCAAAAGATGCTCTAGTTGCATTGTTATTCCAAGATTCTTTGTAGACTAATAATATCCAATTAGAAGAAACTATTAATAGAGCGCGCTAAATTAATAATGGAATTTGTGGTCAAAGGTCTCAAGAGAGATATTGAAATGTACTTTGGTCTTTGAATGAATAGATCTCTTTTACGATCTTTATTTTTTTGTGAGAAATTATATTGCTATAAACTAATATATATTGTAATCTCGTTGTATTAATTAAACTTTTTAAAACAATTAATACGTACAACATTAAGATATTTACTTCATAAATTCAAACTTTTATGAGTTTTGCATGCGTAATTAAACCTACCTTTTAGCTATATATGTATTGCACAAAAGTCGAACACATTTATGTCTCACCCATGCTAAGTTTTTGCTTCTTTAGAATCTTTCCCACAAAAACAGTATTTATAGTACTAGATCATGTACTTCACCATCAAACTTAATAAATTACTATTTCTAAATTTTTCTGGAATTAATCCTGTACTTAATATAACTTAATTATATGATCCTCACGCACTTTAGAAACAATAATTATGATCAAAATAGTACATCCATCTAAGAAAAACACCTATATAATTATTTTATAGGACATATTGTGCATTTTGCTACTCAAAACTTAGATCTAAACCATCTCAGGATTAATTCATGGAGACATGCAACGTAGTGCTCATTCTTTTTCACTATTTTTCAATGCTTTATAGAATTAGACATATACTATGTTACGGTACATCAAAAAGTGTGTGAAACCCTTAAGACAATGGTTCCCTCCCACGTGTGGGCCAGGTGGTGGACACGTCATCATCCACTGATATAATAAATAAGGTGGTGATATCTCTAATCTTATTATTTTGTTCGTGAACATGCCTTTTTTAAGTTTATAGGCTAGTTTCATTTATATATATATATATATATATATATATATATATATAATAATGCCTTTTATAGCAATATTTTTTTGTCGGTATTGCCATTTGCCAAAGTTCCAAAGCACTACAAGTAAGGTAAAATAAAGGTTTTTTTACTTTTTTAGGTGTTTGAGTTAGCCCACTCGTGTGCACGAACTCAACAGTACACCTCCACGGAACTAGTAAATGAATTGATAAATACATAAATATATATATTTTTTTAGATCATGATTTGAGGCTAATGTTGGGGTAGGCATGTGGGTTTTGACGTTGGAAGCTATATATCTAATTCATACTTAATAAGTTGCAACTTAAATGCAACAAGTTCGATTGTTTAACAAATGGCACAAAATTTCAAAATATATGATCAATAGATGATTAATTAATTAATTAGGATCTGCTCTTATACCATGTCAACAAAAGATTGATCTAAGACTGTATATAAGCAGTTCAATAATAATCTTAACAAATATATATCAAAGGTGGAGAGAGAGAGAGAGAGAACATCATAAGGTGGTGGCATTAACTATCTTAATTACGTGTGCTAATCATAATATCATGCACCTATTTTTATGTACATACATGTTGCATTAAGTTAAGGTCGACAAAGCTTATATTATACACTACATGATTGTGCTTCTTCTTCTTCAATGTACGTCTCCTTCATTAAATGTCACCATATGGATGTCACACGACCTTGATTCTAACAATTAATGATCCATATATATAATATAATATTTCGGGTCATCAAATCTACAATTAATTTGGTTTTGTGAATCATCCAAGCGGGGTAAAAAAAATTCTTATTAATTTGAGTTTCTTAATTTGATCGGCTATGTAACAATATGCCATGTTTTCATTTGAATGTCTCAACTAACATATCGTATGATTTGAAAAATTTGTCGTAGCTCTCTCTAATTTATTGTGGAATTTGATTGAACTTCATTTTTCTTGATGAAAATTATTACTTTATGATAGAATTTGAAAGATTAATTTCTCTCTTGCTTTAGTACACCTAACATTAACATGAAGGGGATATATAGTGTAACTCATTTTCATACTTATGCCTATATCTCAATATCTTTTAAAATTATTTTCCACGCTTTTATTCTTTTATGGTCCTTAATTGTATTTAGATTCTTTTATAGTTCACTATTACATATACTACGACTATTCCTATATATAAACAATAAGAAAATAAAGATCAGCTAATTGACTTGATCATGAACTAATAATATATCGATCACTTGTAATTGATAATCCTCTAATAAATGTAGGAAAAATATCTGCTTCATGATTCATTCAAGTTTCAAATAAAATGAGCATCAGCATTCATTTCACCACCTACGAACCTTATCATAATCATGTTCTTTTTCGATGCACCGTCATATATGTAATTGTGTCTTATTCAATAAATTCTTTTTCTTAATTAATTTCACCATTTTGGATAATAATCGATCCCGTACGTTCACCTTAGAATTTTAAAAATATAATACAGAAAAGGACATAGTACGTGCGTTTGGCCTGCTTCTAAAACAGCCTCTCTACTCCTAGAATTAAATAGTAGTCATGTGCTTGCAAATTACAGTAAAACTTGTTAGCCTCATATCATGGAAAACAAATTAATTAAGTTTCACAATTTTAAAAGTAGTAGCTTCGATTCGAAGCTTATATATATCTCCATCAATAAAAAGTTATTGGATTGAGGCTTTAATAAATGAATTTTTGCTACATCAAATAATTCTAATAACAAGCTATTGATTTTCAAGAAGCTCTAGCGTATTCGAATGTAATGATACGAACTAATTAAAAATTACTACTGGTAGATACATTCATTAAATTTAATTATTATTCTTTGATTGAATTTGACCAAATCCGCTGGTAAATGTTGATCCGCTAATATCGCTTTCCATCCTTAAACTATTAGATCGTCTAACCATTTTGCTTAATTTGCTTGCTATGCAATATTGCTTAAATTAAGTATTTAGCAGTGGTTATAAATTGCATATGAAGGTAATAGCTAGATCATTGCAACATATATGTACAATTATTAGTGTATAATCATCTTATTAATTGTAAGCTCTGGCCAAAAGAGTTGAAACCAAAAGAATTGGAGATGTGGATGGCTAATGGTGGTGATTACATCAATTATCTCTCTTTATATATATTTGATTTAAGTGTTTGGATTTTGATTAAAACCACGCAGGATACGAAGGTAGATCGTTAGATGGTCCATGGTTGATGTTGTGGACCAGGTCCAGCTAATAAATTATCTTCATGCACACGAACACACACACAGAAAATATTTAGTTGGTACAGATTTGAAATATTATTTTTTACCAGTTTAGATCTCATGAAGCACACGTACATGAACTTATAATTATTCTAACTCAAGCATGATGAAACTAATTGTGTAGACAATATCATAAAGTTAATAATACAGTTCAAGTACACATTAATTGCCTCAGCTTTATTAAGTAAGAAGATTAAGGATGGGCACAGAACCGACCCGAGTTCAACTCAGGCCAGAGAAGCCTCTGTGTAGAATTTTCTTTCACAAGTGTTACTAAAAATACTGTTGTTCGAAGAAGTTATAAGAAGTTTCATCAGATTAGTGGAAGTTGAAGCTTTTTAAGTTAAAATATTTTATTTGAGCATCATTCCAACACTTATTTCAGCTCCACGTGATGTATAAAAGCTGAAACAATCTTTTGGATTCTATTGATCAATCTCTTAATTAGAGCATTAAAACACAGCAAGTTGCGGTGAATCTACTAGTACTTGCTTTGTAGACCTTCAATAATTCTAACTTAATATGCATTCCCTGTCCACACAGAGAACTTAAGAGCCACACCTTTTAATTACATCATTAGTTCAATTATCAATTTATATAATCCCTACACCATGCATTAAGATAATAATGAGATTATGGATTGATTTAAGCCATGTCTTGGCCTCTATGAAATTCTTTAAGCCCATGCCTTTTGCATCAAAGATAAAGAGGAATCATGGCCTTCAATTGTAGTTGGTTGGACTAATTAAGAAGGAAATTAATGAGCAAAGACAACAATTAATGTTACAACTCACTACACCCTCCTCTTATACAGTTAGAAAAATAAGAACCAATTCTTCATGTTGCATCCATGCATATCATTATGGTCCTTCATCCTCATATAGGATATTAATCAACTACTAGCTAGATCAAGTTCTAAAAAATTTACTTATATAAATATATGAGTAAAGCTACTATACTCTTATAAATATAGATCTCTTTGTATTCATAAATTTTCGACCGTGGGATGAAGGGATGTGTGGTTAGCATGATAGTAATCCCCTAGGGTTGAATAGTATGATCTAACAGATGAAAATAGTCAAACTGGGAGATTTAACGGCCGAAAACTAACAAAAGAAACTATACTCCATCAAAAGAGTATAGTAGCTGGACTCATAAGTATATGTACTCATGCAAGGGTTTGAGCCTTCGACTGCAACAAAGTGACCGGTCACATTGAATCAGACACAACCCAGAGCTCCCCTTCTGGGTCCTTTTCTTTTTTGTCATTATTGGGCCCAGTTGACAACAACCAGTCACTATCCACGGGCCTAGTAATCAGAACATATAGCCCTAAAATTTATTTCTAAATAAAATAAACAAGGCGGATAGCATGCTACCTATCTCCCTCAAAAAAAAAAAAACTAACAACATTATTAAGTAACATCTCGCTTTATCACATCTTCAACTTACAGTGCAAGTACAAATTAGCCTTAGATAGAAACATGCCTTTTTATAAAGATAACAATCTTGCTGACACACAACCTCCTCATAAAATTATCAACATACTAGCCACATACAACACCTTATTCAGACTATGGTCTCAACAAATAAAGAAGATCACAAGCTTTTTTACAAGAGAAAGAATATCGTAATCAATGGGTAAAATGCGATTGCGCCGGTCTCGACAGCTTCATAAATAGATAATTTACACATTAATTGAACAGAGTTGGGCTTGCCATGCGCTTCATATTACTTGTCTTCATCTTCATGCTGGGACATGCATTAGGCTTACTAGCCAAAAAAAAGAAAACAATATATATTGCAAAGCCAAGCGCAAATCCTTTTAAAATCCATTAGTTCTTCAAACCGTGTAATTTAGCGAGCCTGCAGCATATTAATTCAGATTTATCCTGAAAATTGAAGGGAAAAAAAAAAGGCATTAAAAGATTTTTCAATTAATATTCCGAGCAAGGCAAAAACTTCAATTGGATAAATTTTTCTTTTTAACTTCACATGATAGCTAATAGTTTTCAATGAAAAAGAAAGTTTACATCACGATATAATATTAACAGAGTCACTTTTACTGACGAGCAAATCAGAACCATTAAACACGATCATAAATTCAATTAATGATCAGAACTAACTTATTGATTAAATGAATCGATCGATCGATAATACAATGGGATCTAACCCGCCACCCTAGCTAGATGGTCAGTCGCTATTTTGGGCTCACTGATGGAGCCTGAGCAGCTACTCACACCTAATAAGCTAAATGCTCTGCTTAGTCTAACTATGGCCCATTAGTTGTGCAATAATGTCCTTTTAAAGATAATGACTTCTCATCATCATTCCAAGGCCCATATTATCTACAAAAAATGCCAAATTTTGTTATATAGGAGAATCCTATTCCTTGCTCTTTGCTTCAAAAAGATTTAAGAATAATGGGACCTATTATTTAATCATGATCTATTGATTCCACCAACTTTTTGTGCTTTACCTACATGAGGCTTAAAGCCTCAAAAGTTTGGTACATAGATTCTGATATGTGTCGGTCGTCGATACAGTTCCCACTCAATCGTTTCATTTTTAGGGTAATGTTATTATCAGAGCCAATTTTAAAGCTAATTCATAGATTTACTAATAAATGATTTGAGCAATGCTCTAATGAAAAATCAATTTTACCAAACTGGAGAGCATCAATTCAATTTGTTAGAATTTCTTGTGAATTACACTTGTCGATAGGCGACTTTCGTCTTGTAAATTTTATGATAGCATTGGATTTGACAATTTTACTATATCGGATTCATGTGTGCTAATATAACTGCATCAAACAGGCTCTAAGCTAAAGAGGGTGGGTGATTATGTAGCTTCAATTTAACCTAGAATGTACTAAATTATCAACAACACAAATTTGCAACCCGACCTCTAAATTCTCAAAAAGATCCAT
Source organism: Ananas comosus (assembly GCF_001540865.1). Lineage (NCBI taxonomy): Eukaryota > Viridiplantae > Streptophyta > Magnoliopsida > Poales > Bromeliaceae > Ananas > Ananas comosus. Next base: position 2,529,905 of record NC_033632.1, on the reverse strand, counting down.
CAATTTGAGTTCTACCACTAAAACCTTGTCGCGAAGTTTTACTTGCGTCTTCCTGAACTTGAATTCGCGAAATTACAAATCTAATTTTATCTTGATGCGAAATTACAACAAATGAGAATTAAACAATTTATCGAACATATTATTTTACTTGGTTAAAATATTTTGTAAGTTTGAGATAATAAATTATTATTATAATAATTATAAAGCGGGAATAAGGAGAGATTTAAGCACTGACCATTTGAACCAGTAGATGCGGCAGGGAATCGGGTCACCGTCTCCCTGGGCCCGCTTCAAGCTCACGGGGGAGCACTCGACCCGTATGGGGACCTTCCAGGTGCCCTTACCGCCCACCAGAATCCCGACCCGGGTTCGCACCTCGACCTTGAACCGGACCGATTTGCTGCGGAACCGGGCCCTTGGCCCAGCGCCGGTCGCCACGTCCCCGTCCTCGTCCTCCGCCGCCACGGCCGCCTCGCCGGGGCCGTACTCGAGCGCGATCTTCCCGTTAGGGTTCCGCGCGAGGAGCCGCACGGAGGTGGCGGCGTCGACGGCGTCCCCGCCGTCGGATCGGGGGGAGATCCGGGCGCGGTGGGGTCGGACGGAGAGGAGGAGGAAGGAGGGGAGGCGGGGCTGGTAGTAGAGGTAGGCGAGCGCCGCGGCGGCGGCGGCGGCGAGGGTGAGCGCGAGCGCGGCGGCGAGGGCGCAGCAGAGGGCGCGCCGGAGCGAGGGTGCGCCGCCGCCGCCGCTGCGGCGGCGCCGGGGGAGCGGCTTCCCCGGGTGGCGGAACGCCGGGTGGAGCTGCGCCGGGGGCCGCCGCTGCGGCGGCGGCGGCAGCGCCGGGTCGCGGTACCCCGGCGGCTTCTGCAGCGCCGGGTCGCGGTACCCCGGCGGCTTCTGCAGCGCCGGTTTCGCGGTAGGTTTCTCCGCCATTCTCTTCTCCCCCTCTTTTTTCTTAATTAATTAATTAATTAATTTGCTCGTTTCTTTTCTTTTTTGGTTTTTTTTTTTTTTTTCAGTATGAGAATTTGGGGGTAAAAAAAATTAGAAAGTGAGTAAACACACAACAAAAGAATGTGCTAAAAATGCCTGGAAACTAAAAAGAATAATAATTTGAAAATAATTGGTTAAAATGGAAACGAGTGCTATGAAATGAGCTCGAAATTTAAGAAGAATAATTCACAAACAAAGATTAAAATGAAAATGCTGAGTTTTTTTTGTTTTTTTTTTTTTTTTGGGTGGAGAGAGTAGAGCGTAGTGTACTAGCGAGGAGTGGGGAGGAAGGAGGAGGGGGAGAGGTGGGAGTATAAATGGGCGGGGTGGGATTGATGGTGACGTGGCACGTAAGGATAGGGTGGAGGTTCCAGAAGGGTCGAGCGGGGTTTGTGCGTCACTGGTGCAATAACAACATACTCATTATTGTGAACCGAACCGAACCAAGATGTGAAATCTAACCATTTCATATTTACAAATATATATTTTTTACGGAAATTAAAAGTTAAAACTCAATCAAATATTAATTAAATTATTATTAATTAATTAATCCATTAAAGTTAAGCACAGGGTAGATTTATATTTGGTTAGTTGAAGGATCGACCGTTGGTGGGATGTAGGGTCACACAAAATAATTTCTGAAAAAGAACGCTAGCTATGAAGAAATCGTGGAACCGACAAAGTTTTGCTTATTCTTTCTTATCCGAATTATCGCGCCGTAAAAGGCCTAGTTTGATGATTGATAGTTACAAGTATTATTTTTATATTATAGGAGGTCCAAAATATTTAAGACCTTTGCACCGGTTTGGATCGGAGTTAAAGGGTGGAATAACTCCTTAACCCCAAAGTTATTTTCAAACGCCCAATTTGGAATGTGGGGTTAGCTAACTTCATTCCAAATGGACTATTCCGGAATAGCCCATTTAGAGTGAAGTTCACTAATCCCACCCCACCCCACTACTCAAACCAAGCAAAATACTATTTTATCCACTATCTTCTTATCCCAACTATTCCAACCAAATATTATTTTATCTATATCTGAACTAAACCTAATTCTCAACCAAATACAAAATTACTTTAATCCCACCTTGAAACTTTTTTCTCGGCCAATATATTAAAAATGTAATTACATTTGTAACATGCTTCTCCAGTAAGCATGTGACTTTATGTTTTTTTCAGTGACGGCTATAATCGTAATTTTATAATATTCTAGAAAAAAATATTAAAAGTACTTTTAAAATTTTTAATTTTTATGTAGCATAACAATAATAATTTTAGTGACCACATTACTAAACTAGACCGAAATTATTAGCTAAATCTCCTTTTGGGCTTTTTAGAACTCAAAGACTCTTAACCGTAATTTTCTAAAAGGCTTAATTACTATTACTATACTATATTTTACTAGATTTTATATGTTTTTTTTTTTTACTTTCCATCGTGTTTTTTTTTTTTCTTAAAGTCAAAATTCAACTATCTTTTTTTTCAATGTTTAAACTGTAAGTAATAAATCTATAATTTTATATAAAAATTGTTAAAATTATGTTGTTTAAAAATGACCGAGTATATATTAAGCTTATTTTGATTTAAAAAATAATAAAATATATTAAAATAATAATAAAATATTTGAAAACTAACTTGATAAAAAAATGTAAACATTTTGTATCTTTGTACTATTTAATCAATTGCTCTCCATAAAGTTATTAAATTTTGTCTAAAATAATACATATTTTTTTACAAAAATGTAAACATTTGCAAGAAAAAACGATAATAAAATTTATGAGAAAGAAAAATTGTATAAGATAGAGAAACAAAAATAAATCTAAAATAGGTGCAAACTTAACAACTGAAAAGGAAAAGTTGGTTCTACTATTAACCACTAAGATGGTATTTGTTTTAAACAAAAAAATTTAAGAAATGAAAATTAGAAAAACTGCATTTCTTAAATCCAACCAGACCTAAAATGTGTGCATAAGGAAAAAAATGCTGCATTTTTTATGCACACATTTTACCCAACATTGATAACTAACCTTTTTATCACAGAGTAGTTTTATTAAAGATTAATTTAATACAAATCTCTACGAAATATAAGAAATTATAAATATATTTCTATAAAATTTGATTTTTATATATTGTCTTTATAAAAATTTTAATATTTTCAAATATATTTTTTTATTTTGTTACCGTTAAAACACCGTCTATTTTATAAATAAAATGATCTTTTTGCCATCATAAATATGTTTCTTCAAAAATTCTAACTATTAATTGAAGAGGGATAAAATGGTTAATTCACTTCATTAACTAATCAAGCTTAAATATTTAACCTATGATTAACTAAATTNTATATTCAAATATAAAGGACAGTTTAATAAATTTTTCTAACGGTAAGAATATATTTAAAAACATCAAGGGCTTTTGTAGAAATATATTTACAATTCACTATATTTACAAAAATCTGTATACAATTAATTCTTTTATTAAATTTATTAAACTGTCCTTTATATTTGAATATAAATTTTGTTTTATTTTTTCTCTTTTTTGGCTTTTATAATTTTGTCATTTGTTGCGAAGGAGGAGACGCTCCATGTTCTCCCACATGAGCTCATCTCTCTCCTCTGCATTGTCCCGTTGCGTGGCCCCCTTCGAACCGGATGATCCGGTCCGAACGGGACCATACAATCCCGGTTCGAACCGGAGATCAGGGCCGTGAACCGTGATAGCTTCACGCCACCTAATTTCCCCTCTCAGAATAAACTATTTGGGTGGACCTCGTCCAGTGGACCTAAAGAGTGGTGATATTAAACACTAATTTTATAGTAAATAATACGGAAATAATTTTAAAATGTAGAGCAGAGATCGGACATACCATGTCACCTTGCATGGTACCTTTAAATGAAGAGAGCTTAAAAGTTACTACAATGTCCAAAGAATCGATTCGATAGGAAATAATTTTAATTTAGTTTTATGACTTAGATAATAATAAAATCAAGTCCCCAACCCTAGTTAGTTAATTCGCAAATTATTAAAAATCCAAATTAAACGGTTTGTTTACGAATTTTTTCTAAAGAAGGATAATTATTTGTGAATTTTTGGGCCAGCCGAATTATTCGCGAATTATTCGGAAATTATTCCCCAATGATTAAAAATATAAATAAAAAACTTATAATTTTTATTTTTAAATATAAATTATCTTATATTGTATATCTTATATTTTATATTTTATACCGAATCCGTTTTTTAAGCCTAATTTTTCAACGAATTTAAGAATTAGAAAATAAATTTTATACATATTATATCCGTACCGAATTTTTGCCCAATCCAAATTAACTAACTATGGTCCCAACAACCTCGCGCACCTTAGACAACTAGCACGCAAAAAAAAAAAAAGGTGCAAACTAAATTCCAATACTATATACAAAGACTCTAATTCAATTCAAAAACAATGCTGTTTGCTTCGTTTATTTTAAAAAATGAATTTAGCTAAGATTGCAAAACAACTGAGCTTCGAGCTTAAAATTTCAAATACCAATCATCAAGGTTTTTACCAAGTTTTTTACCACCTGCGCTACAAACTACAAACGATCAATGTGAGACTATTATTTTAGGGATAAACTTCAAATATCAATTTAGTACAAGTTTCATTTTTTTCTTTTCGTTAGTCCTGTCATTAGCTTTTCGTTAAATCAGATGTAAAAAACTTTAGATACATCATCTATAGTTTATCGTATATTTACGTAAGTATCCTTTAGTTTTAACTATCACTAATTTAACAAAAAAAAAAAATTAGCGAAAGAAATTACAAAAGAATAAAATAAAATCATAGAGTGTGAAAATGATACATTTTAAAATACAGAATATTAAAATAAAAAAGTATGAATTATATGGATGGTATTTAGGGCACGTTTGGTTCGCACTATGAAACATTACTAAGAGTAAAAAGATATCTGAGAATTTTATTACTATTCATCTTATTACTAAGAATGTAATATTTTGGTATTTGGTTCATACGGTTATATTATTTAGTCAAGTTATTTAAGATTACGAAAAATATACAATTAGTTAATTTATTTTTTTTAATTAATTTTAAATAATACTATAAAAAATTTTAACATTCTTTTAGAAAAAAGAAAAAGAGAATATAGGTTAGAAAGAAAGAGCATAATTAAAGAAATAGAAAGAGAAATAAAGTCGAGGTTAGAGAGAATAAGAAGATTGAGATTTTAGAAAAAGAGAAGGAGAAATAGCTTAGTTTAGAGAGAGAAAAAAAGTTGAAGTTTAGAGAGAAAAAGAAAAGTTTAGAGGGAGAAATAAGGTTAGAGTGTAAAAAAAAATAATACTAACTAGTCGTCGGGTCGGAAGAAAGAAAAATACTAGACATATTATAATTACTCCAATCCATTAATGTAAGGATACCCACCTTTTCTTAAAGGAATGAGATTAGTATTTTGGGATGCATCTTATTTCCAAGTAAATCCAATATTACCAACTAGATTAATTAATGCGTTTAGCCAAACACCGTCATATTTTTTTATTCCTATTGAATTACTAAGAATCTTAAAAAGATAGCGCGAACCAAACGCACTCTTAAAGTTTTCTCTTATATTTTTAGTGTATGCAAGGACGTCCTCTAATGTAAAACGTTGGGGTCTTGGTCTAGGCCTTTGGGTGGTGAGTCGGTTGTCTCGTGCTTAATTAGACGAGAGTGCATGGGGGCTACATGACGCCAACTCGCGGAAAATTTGGCACATTTGGCGCACCCCGTTTTCATCATGTAGGTGGTGGTGCAGCGTCTCAGTCCCATAATTATATATGCACGCTTCGATCTGCTTGTCTTTATATTGAGAACTTATTTCCGCACAAGTTCGATGAACTGGATATATATATACTTTGTATTGCGCCGAATATGGATCGACTGGCCTCACTTCGCCATCGATCGATTGTCAGATCCTGCGTCAAATACAAGGCCCCTCCAATTAACACGATTCATTAGGTCTCTAAGGCTTCGTTTAATTTGGACATAAATAAAAACTGTTTATTTTAAAAATAAATAAGTTTAGATATAACTAAGAACTAAACTAATATTGAGTCCGGATGAAAATTATATAGTTTAGATTACTGCCGAAAATATTCGGAAAATAAAAAAAATAGCGTTTGGATGCATAAGATAAAATAATAAGAATAGTGGGTAGTTATAAATAAAAAATAATGATATTACCCACTCTCATTATATCTAAATTTAAAATTTTATATTTTATATTTTTTAAATTTAAATGGTTTTGAATTTTAAATTTCAAATTTCAAATTTTTAAATTTTAAATTTAAAACCGAATTTAAATTTGAAAAATATGAAATATAAAATTTTAAGATTATAAAATGTTAAATTTTAAAATTATAAACATTAATTTAGAAATTACAAATTATAAATTTTTCTCCCTCTCTGAGTATAGCATAAAAAGAAGTGGGGACTACAGTTCCCACCCTTTCAAAGTGGTGTTTGGGTACAAAAACCATGCCACAACCAAACGTGTTTCTCATCAATCTTTCCCCAAATAGGGCTCATAATGGGCCCACGCCAGACCAAATGCATTTATAAATGGCCTTAGAAAATAGGCCAGTGCTGGACCAAGCCCCCAACCTGGCCCATTAGTAGCCCTACTTCATCTTTTAAAAATTACAAATAAAACAAAAAAAAAAAACTGAAAAAAAAAGGGAAAATACATTAGAATATCAAAAATTCCATACCCAGTAAGTATTCGAAGAACACATTTGAGGCAAATTTATAGCCCATTTAGCCTATCTGATCATTAAATGTAACAATCCAAGAAACAGTATTTCACCTAAAATAAACACCATAACTAAAGCCAAAGAATGTAAACACAGTAGAAATGCTACAATATACAAATACAATGACCACTGAGCAAGGGATCAAAATAATAATACACATAAAGAAAGCCACAAACAAGTCATACACTTAAACCGGCGTCGAGCTCTCCGATCCGGCTTCCACGGACGGCCGATTACCGCTGTCGAACCTTCTGACGTCTTCGATCATCCTCACCACCTCAGCCATCTTCGGCCGCTGCTCCGGCATCCTCACGACACAAGTCATCGCGATCTGAAGCATCTCGACCATCTCCTCCTCTATGTTCGGGTACCGCATGAGCTCGAGGTCGAATACCTCCGCCGTCCACTCCTCCCGCACCACCGACTGCACCCACCGCACCAGGTGCACCACCTCGTCGCCACCCCTCCCCCCGCCTATCACCTGTTTTTAAATAGGTGTTAAATACACCGTTATCCAGTAACTTAAACTTTCAAAGGAAAAATGGTTGTCTCAGAATGTAGCAAAGAATGAGGGCTCTAAACTCTAATCTTTCTAGACTCCTCGTCTAATCTAATCTCATCCCAATTAAATCAAAGTCTACATGAATCCCTGGAGCTTTATCTCAAATTGCAATTCCATCCCAGACCCTATAAAATGGTATTGTTTCACACCTGAATTGGTGACTTTCCCGTGAGGAGCTCGAGGAGGAGAACGCCGAAACTATACACATCTGAAGCCTGGGACGCTTTTCGCGTGTCGACCACTTCTGGGGCGCGGTACCCTGCTGCCCGCGACACGACCATCGGGTTCATCAAGGAGGCTAAGCCTGTGTCCGAGATGAGCCCGTATCGGTTAGCATTGACGAAGACGTTGGAGGATTTGACGTTTCCGTGGATGAATTTTCCATTGTTCTCTGCATGGATGCGCGTGATCCCACGTGCAGCCCCAACCGCAATCTTTAGCCGGGTCTCCCAGTCGAGAGGAGTCCTATCCTCTCCCCTTTTAGCTGAGAACGAGGGTAAAACAAAAACATCACAAGTTACAGAAGATATCTTAACCAAAAACAAACTTCTACAGTGAAAAAAAAATGAAAAGAAAGGTGACTACAAGTTGTTATATGTTACAGAGCTCTGGTAATGCGCACATTTGCGCGCACAGCAAATTAAATAGAGAATTCCAATTAAGGAAAAAGCAACTTAAACTCTGGGAGGCCAATTAAAACTGAGACTTGATCCTATAAAGACTTGAGCAATCATCAATATACGAAAGCTCACAAGAAATCAAAAATTATGTTATTAATCGGCAAATCAGGAAAGCAAACAAATCACAAGCAGATAAGAGAAAATTGTTATGACACACCAAAATTTGAAATAATCCTATATATGAGATATTGTAGGGCTAAAATTCTTAATCCGGCTAAAAACACTTTGGACAGGGACTAGACTCGAGAGGTTAAGAGAGTTAATTGTGTTAGAACTTAGAACTAGAATAGTCCTAGTATGGTGGCCCCTGGAAGTGGGGCATGAGAACGATTGCAATACATTGGATTTGAGAAACACGAGCAAGTTTGGATACAAGATCAACACATTGAACACGGCAAATTCTTTTATAGAACAACTATTCAACCAAATTTGCACATAAGACCCTCAATTTCAACACTTTTCCTCACTGTCTAAATTCGAAGAGTTTATAACAGAGGTAGGAAGAAAGATTAATTCTGAGTCCCTTGCTGCCGGAGAAGTGGATCTCACAATTGTACCATATTTTAAGCTACATAAATGGGATAAATTAGCACACCAGTATGAGAGAATAGATGAGAACAAAGATTTGTTGTGTAGAATGAACAATTTAGCATCATCTGAAGTTCGATAAACGTAATTTGCATATGCACAGCAATAACAAAATGCTAATCAACTAGGTCAACAATGCCAGCATAGTTTACCAATACCAACAATGCTTAAGCATGATATGCCTACATTTCCACGATAAAATCAATAACAAAAACGAGATTATAAATAGTGCAGTATGAATATTAAGTAAAATTTGAGACTGGATCATACCATGCAGCAAGCAAGAAACGCTCCCCTGGCTATAGAAATCCGACACTATGAGCTTCTCGTCCTTGGAGTAGTAGTAGGCCCTCAGTTCGGCGACATTCTCGTGTTTGATTGTGCCGACCATCTCCATCTGCTGCTCGAACTCCTTCCTGCCGACCCCGACCTCTTTCAGCCTTTTAACCACGACGGTGGCCGCGTCCTCCAGCACCGCCTTGTACGCCGTCCCGAACGTCCCCTTCCCCAGCACCTCCGCCGACGCCCTCAGCAGGTCCTCCAGATCGAACACGAAGTTGCACCCGTCGAAGAACACCAGCCGGTTCTTCTCGTCCTGGCTCCCGGACACCGTCTTCTCCGGCGAACCCCTCCGCGCCGCCGCCGCCCCCTTCTTCTTCGTTCCCCCCTTCGCCTTCGCCGCGGCCGCCCCCTCCTCGTCGCCCTTCCCCTTCCCCTTCCCCTTCCCGCAGCACAGCAGGATCAGCAGCGCCAGCAGCGCGAACGCCGCCGCGCACCCGCCGACGACGATCCCGAGGATCGCCGACTCCCCGAGGTTCCGCTTCGCTCGCGAGCTCGGGAGCGGCGCGGGCGCGGGCGACGGCGACGGCGACGCGGGGGCGGGGGCGGGGGCGGGGGAGGGAGGAGCGGCGAGACCGTCGTTCCCGGCGAAGGAGCCGGAGGCCGCGAACCTCCGCAGCGACTGGGGGATGGTCCCGTTGAGATGGTTGTCGGAGAGGTTGAGGAACTGGAGATGGGGCAGGTGGAGATCGGGGACGGCGCCGGAGAAGGAGTTGTTGGAGAGGTTGAGCGCGGCGAGGCTGGTGAGGTTGGAGAGGGAGCCGGGGACGGGGCCGGAGAAGGAGTTGAAGGAGAGGTCGAGGACGGTGAGGTTACGCCAGGTGGCGAGGTCGAAGGAGGGGAGGGGCCCGGAGAAGGAGTTGACCTGCAGGTGGAGCTCGACGAGGGAGCCGAGGCGGGCGAGGTCGGCGGGGAAGGGCCCGGAGAGGCCGTTCGATCGGAGGCTGAGGATCTGGAGGGCGGAGAGGCGCCCGAGCGTGTTGGGCGGGATCGGGCCGTTGAATCCGATCCCGGGGAGGCGGAGGGCCACCACGCGCGACCCGTCGGCCGCGCACGTGACCCCCGTCCACCCCCCACCACCGCATACGGGCGCGCCCGCGCCCCAGTTGAGCCCGCGCCGGCTGTGCGGGACGCCGGCCAGGAAGCCGAGCAGCGCCGCCTTGTCCTCCCACGGCTCCGCCGATGCCGCCCGCCAAAACAAGAAAATCGCCCCCAGCAGCACCCAAAAAATCTTCTTCGCCCAGGTACCACCGCTCATTTCTTCCCCTCCTCCTTTTTCTTCTTCTAGCTGTTAGTTATATATTAATTAAGTAGCGTACGCACGTACTCGATCCCCTCTCTCAACACCTCGCCATTTTTTCAGTTTTACTGGAGATCTACTAGTACAGGAGGTAGTGAAAGGGAGTAGAGCATCATAGATGATAATAGATACATGGTGGTGGTGGTGGTGGTGGTGGAGAGGCGTTGGGGAGAAGCAAAAATTGTGGGAGCTTTGCTTGGGAGATGGGCATCCGAAAGGAGTGGACTCTTTGGTTCCAACCATTCATGAGAGATAGAGAGAGATAGAGAGAACGTTAATTAAGAAAGGGTTTGGTTATTTCCGGGTTTTGGGGTTGGCCATGTGAGAAGATAAAGGGGGAGAGAGAGATAGGGGGTGGGCTGTGATGGTGGTGGTGGAGAAGTGGAGCCGCCACCACAACCAATGGGTAGTAGGGTTTTTAAACATTTTATTATGGGGTTGTTAAGTAACTACTTATATATAAATCAATGCTACATACAACTTACAATGCACCACACCATATTATTTACGGCTCTGTTGTTTAATTAACCCTCTTTGACCATCCTGATTAATATATGAGTTCTATACTTACACTTTGTTGTAATTCTCACAAAAAAAAAAAGGAATAAAATTTAATCACTAATAAATTTTTGAACCACACTGCAAACAAAAAATAAAATAAAAAAGGGCCGTAATTAAATTACTTAGAACCCTCCAATAATAACACCCTCCGGGGTACATTCTCGTGTACGCATGGCGTTAATCCTTGACGCGGGTGTATTATGTTGGGATGGGAGGAGGGAGACCGCGCTGTAAACGATGCGTGAAAAAGTAGAAAAAGCGGCGACGGGACTAAATGGTAGTTGTTTCGGATCCGCTACAATCCGGGTTACACCAAGATGACATGAGCTCTCTTGCGTGTAGCGTCTCTACTGGCTTGATATAGAAGAAACAAATAGAAACACGCCACGTGTGCAGGTCGGACATGTTTGCCTCTTTTTCCGGAGCTCCGAACACGACGATGATTGGCGGGAAGAGGAATTATTTCTTTCTTTGTTTTGGGGGGGATTTAATGAGGGCGCAGCGGAGTGGGTGGTTGACGGTGGATAACAGCGGAGAAAAAGCGCGGAATTTCTCTTTTTCTTTTCCTTTTCTTTTTTCTTTTGTCCTTTTTTTTTTTTTCTTTTTTCGCGGTTTCGTAGTCATCTTTTTGAATTTCATCTTTTGTGTCACGTGGATTATGTGGCGAAGGTATATTTACTTTAGTACGATTAGGATGAAACTAAAAAATAAAATTAAAACACGTTAAATCATTCAATAATAATTAATTTATTATCATGAAAAAAGAAATCAAAATTGTAGATTGAAATTTTTAAAATTTTGAAAGAGAATTTTAGTTAAGTAATAGGAGAATAATAAAGGAAGAAAAAGGAAGGTGTTTGTGAGAGAGATTTTTAAATAATTTATTTCAAAATGAGCATTCAAAAATCAAAATTGGACTAGAATATAGATAAATTGGATCATTTTAATTTCGCAATGGAATGAGAATCGAAATTTGATTCTTAGTAAATAAATAATAACTATTAGAATTAGTGAATTTTATTTTGAATTTAAAGTCTAAAATAGGTAAATATAACAAATCCTCAAAATTTTGTAAACAACCATTTAAACTTTTATTTTTAATGATTATTAGGCATTTATGATTCTTAGTCAACATTATTAATTACACATCTGTTTTGGTGCTTGTATTGTGTGTAATTTTGTAAATTTTCAAAACTCACCCAAAAAAAAAATTTTTTTTTTTTTGTCTATTTTGATGCATTAAAAAAAATTAAAGATAAGTTCGTCTTATTCTTCAATCTTGTTGCTTAGTTATCATAACCAGAAATAAAAAATACGATTTTTTATGTTCTAAAGTATAAAAAAACAGATACAACGAAAATTATATGTGGAAAACTTTCAGTGGGCTCCCTGAATAAAGGGGCGATGGAATTATTGAGCTGCGTTAACTCTAATCATGGGTCAAGATAAGAACGTCGAATAGTAAAACTCTTTAACCTAACTCCTACCTAACTATGCATTGGGTTGACTTTGGATCAGGTTAGGTTAAAGTACCTTAGACTATTCCGAGGTCAGCATAATTAAGTATATAAAATGATAAAGCAATTGTTGATAAAAAAAAAACACCGATTGTACCTAGCATAATTAGTTAAAATTTAATAATTAGTAATCGAGATGTCAAATTTAATATATATATTTTTTAGGGTTAATTTTATATAGGTCCCTATAAACATGATGAATAACAGATATATCTCCACAAAGTTTAACTTTTATAAATTATATCCGTAAAAGTACTAATGTATTCAGATATGTCCCTATAATTAGGATCCGTTAGAAAACTGTTTATTTTTTAAAAGTATGCTCGTGAAATGATATTTTTGCTCTCACAAATATATCTCTCGAAAAATTCTCTTAATTTTTGTCCTTTTCCTCTTTCTCTTTCTTCAAGGGCGACTGCAACGGCGGACAACTCCGGCAACATCGCAGAGCTTGTCAAAGTTGTGGCCGATGAGGACGAGGTTGAGGCCCGCAGCGGCGAGGCGAAAGACGAGAAAGCGACTGATTCGGAAGTGCTCATGACGACGGCCCACGCGAGCACAATCGACGACAACAAAGAAAAAGGAGGAGAAAAGGAGGAGGAAAAGAAGGAAACGAAGAAGAAGAGGAAGAGAAAGAAGAAGAAGCAGAAGGGGAAGAGGAAGAATAAGAAGATGAAGAGGAAGAGGAAAGATAAGAAGGGCAAAATTGTCAATTCACCTAATTAATTAATTATTATTAAGTATTTTAACCGTGATTAACTAAATTTCTTTAACGGATACTAACGCATAGACATATCTGAATACATTAGGATTTTTATAGTGATAATTTATGAAAGTTAAACATTATAGGGATGTATTTGCTATTTACCATATTTGCAGGGATCTGTATGAAATTAATTCTATTTGTTTTATATATTTAGCTAAATTTATTTTTAAATATAAATAAAATTGTGTTAGAAAATGTAAAAAATTAAGTAGGAATTTTTTAATGAATGAATGAGAGTTATTTCCAAATAATTTATTTTCCAAAAAAAAACTTCCCTCATTTTTTTACGGGACAAGGTGGATTTGCAAATAGGAGTTGATCTAGCCGTTTCGTAGTTCAGTACTAACAAATTAAATTTTCAAAATTTGCCATCTCAAATTTGTTTTGTTTTAGTAGCTAATATTAAGAGTTGAGCTGGAATACTATAAGTACCATACGCACTTCGTTGCCACCTATTTATTTTTAATGATGGAATATTCAAAGTAATGATCGGCACCGTTGAACATAATTTATATCACTTGAAATATTTAAAAACCAAATTACAAATCTTTTCGATATTATTGACCTAATAATAAGAAAGTTTCAAAATTTGCAACTTTAAAGATAGATATGAGACTTTTTTTGTTTAACAATATAAAACTATTCAAATCAATTGAATTTTTGTTAAAAAAAATTTTAAACTATTTAGAATAGAATCTATACTCGTGATCTTCATTATAAAATTTATACATCACTTTTTAAAAAATATTTATTTTCAGTTGTTCATTTTTACGCCCACTTGATTGACAAGAGAATTTAACGGTGTCGATCGTCGATTTGGAGGTTCCAACATCGAAAATAAATTGTTGGCAACAGAAACCGTTTACTATCGATAGTATTTCAGCTCAAATCCTAATATTAATTAATATAATTTTAAAAAATAAAAATAAAAATAAATGTAACGTGTCATGAGCCACTCGTACACTTATTCGCCCGTGCCCCGAAGTTTCTGTACCCCGGAATCGAATCACGGTATTGGTCGACCAAATGAACGGTCCCGATCTACTGCTCTCCGATGGTCTGTAGGGCCCACAGGAACCAAAAGGAGGTTCCTTTTGGCAGTATTTATTCTTACAAAAAAAAAAATTAGGTGGATTTGTTGCGTAGTGAGATGTGACGTGGCGTTCTAGATGAGCAGTGGGACCCATTTGTTTGCGCTCGTTGTCGCCGTGCGATTGTCTCCGAATATAATCGGACGGTCGTCGGGTGCGCTCACCCCATTCCCACTACATTATTCAACGTTCTTCAACGTAACCGTTATATATCACGGTTATGGTACTGACACGTGGTACCAAATCCCTAGGGCCCACACGTCATACTCACACTGTGTTTTAGTTTTTATTCTCCACTTAATAGAAAAAATTTATATATAAAAGAGTTTTTAATCTAATTTTTAATATAAATCTTAAGTTTTAAATTCGAAAGATATTAAGAATGTATATATACAACAATACTGTAGTAATATTTTGCAATCAAATTTAATTATTATTCTATTTTTTTTTACATATTTCAAATAATGGCGAAGTACAAGTGTGGTAATTAATATTGTATTTAACATGAAGAAATAATTAAGATATAGGAGTTAAAAGGTAGGTGACTTTTCTAATTTAGGCAATAAATTTAGTTTACGTATCATTTTTATTTCAATAAATTATTAAGTTTTATACCTATTACATTTTCATCCTTAGTAACATTTTACGTATTGAATATAAAATACCTCAGTTATCTTGGTTTACTTTCAGCAGCATAAAAAATATTTTAAATGATAAATAGTGTAATTTTCATATCAGTAAAATTTAGGAATAAAAACTATTTAAATAAAAAAAGAACTTCAAATACTACCTATGTGAATTCGCGCTTTCTCACTTAAGTGTTCTATGACTTAAAATATATTACTTTCGTATTTATAGTTGTGTTTCTCTTTCCGTTATCCTCTACGGTTAAAACTATAGGGTACTATAGTAAAAAATTCGGAATAATATATTTTAAACTATAGGTTACTTCGTAAAATCATCAAAAATAATAATTATAAAAAAGTAGGATCCGTTTGTTTGGTCGTAAAAAGATTTCTTTGATTTTTTTTTTTTATGAATTGTAAGAAAAATAGTTGTTTTCGTTTTTCATTGGAAATGAGCTGGAAATGGAAACGAAGCCCCAAAAATCCGGCGTTGGGAGGGGGAGGGGGCAGCGGGCATGCGGTCCACGAGGCACACCCCACCTCGTGGACCACCGGAGAGAGGTCCACGGTGGACCTCTCTATCTCACCCCTATATATATATATAGAGAATTAGGCTGGAATACTATTAATAGTAAAACGCTCTTTTTACTATCAAGTTTTTAACCCTTAGACAACAAATTGTAGAGTCGGGATGATATTAGTCGGTTAGAATTGAGTGGTCTCTCTAGGGTTGAGTGGTCCCTACTGGGTTATAATATTTAATCCAATGGTTAGAAATAATGAAAATAGTTGATCCAAAGGCTAAAAAACTGGTAGCAACAATCTCTCTCTCTCTCTCTCTCTCTCTCTCTCTATATATATATATATATATATATATATATATCCTCCCTCTCTTATTCTAATCACCCATCCAACTTGATGGGTGTTTAGAAAGTTAGGAGCACAAGGGCTGCTGTGCTCCTAATAGCACAGTAGCCCTACTATATATATATATAATATATATTTAGAGTTTTTTACTATCGATTTATTTTCGATGATAAATCTTTCAAATTGATGATCGACACTGTTAAACATGATCCAAACCATTTAAACTATATGAAAATGAAATTTCACGCATTTTTTATATTATTTTTTTGTACATCGAGTGAACAGAAAAATGAATGGCTAAAAATAAATATCTTTTAAAAAGTGATGATACAATTTCTGTATTTAAGGTGTAGAGTATAGATCTTGTTTTAAATAGTTTAAACAATTTTCGAACAAAAGTTTAGTTGATTTGAACTTTTTTATGCAATTAAACGAGCAAACGAACCATATCAGCGATTAAAATTACAGATTTTGTGATCCTTTAATCGTTCAGTTAGTGATGCCAAAAAATCATGAAATTTGATTTCTAGATAATTTAAATAGTCTAAATCATGTTCAACGGTGTCGATCATCGATTTGAAAACTCTATTATTAAAAATAAATCAGTAGTAAACTACCGATAGTAGCACGATCAAACTCAATATATATATTATATAATATTTTATCTATTAATATAAACAATAACACTAATATATGTAATATGATAATAATTATATATCAATAATATAAAGGAAAATTTTCAAATACCTCATTGTGGTTTCACTTTTTCTCACTTTAGTACCTTATGGTTTAAAGTGTATCAAGTTAGTACCTTGTGGTTTTCCACTTTTTTACTTTAGTAACCTATGGTTTAAAGTGTATCAAGTTAGTGCCCTGTGGTTTAAAAATCACAAGATACTAACTTGATACAAAAATAAAATCATAGAGTACTAACTTGATAAAAAAAAAAAATCACAGAGTACTGACTTGATTCACTTTAAACCACAGAGTAATAAAGTGAGAAAGTGCGAAATCGCAGGATACTAACTTGATACACTTTAAACGACAGGGCATTAAAATGAAAAAATATGAAAATACAGGGAGTTTTTTAAAGTTTTTTCTAATATAAAATACATATAATAAGAATAAATATATATATTTTTTTGGGAAAACTTCAAAAAACCCCCTTGTGGTTTTAATTTTTTTCACTTTAGTACCCTGTGGTTTAAAATGTATCAAGTTAGTACCTTGTGGTTTCTCACTTTATCACTTTAGTACCCTGTGGTTTAAAGTGTATCAAGTTAGTACCCTGTGGTTTTGCATTTTATCACTTTAGTACTCTGTGATTTTGATTTTGTATCAAATTAGTACCCTGTGGTTTTTTAAACTATAGGGTACTAAAGTGATAAAGTGTGAAACGACAGGGTACTAAAGTGATAAAGTACAAAACCACCGGGTACTAATTTGATACACTTTAAACCACATGGTACTAAAGTGATAAAGTGAGAAACCACAGGGTACTAACTTGATATACTTTAAACCACAGGGTACTAAAATGAAAAAGTGTGAAACCACATAGGTGGTTTTTGAAGTTTTTCCTATTTTTTTTCAACCAAATAACCGTAACTTAATTTTTTTTTTTTTATAAATTAAATACTAATGAACGTTAAAAAAAAATTTCGAATTTTTTTTTACACCAAATTTTTTTTTTTCATAGTTTTATGGAGAAGCAAACAAAGCTTAAACAAAAAGGTTATGTACGGATTTGTGATATTAGAATGTTGCAGGGAGTCGCTGTGTAATTTTATCCCGCAGTAGGCGATTGTGTCACGTTATCAAATTTATTCGCGGAGAGACGAGACCCAACGAAGTTTTGGCCGTCGGATGAGTCCTTGTCAACGTAGCTAGATAGGGATAGTACTTGCATCTAGATTCGGGACAACCATAAAGTGATGTGATTGATGTGATCGATGTGTTCGGCTTGGGATTAGGTGGACTCGGTCCCCTTATTATTTCTGTGTTGGGCCCGTGGAATTATTAGTCGAATTTATTTGGTGTGATGGTGATAATGATCATGGTTGATTCACTGAATTAATGAACAGATGATATTTATTGGTGATGATATTTACATGTGATGATGTGTGGATACTTATTATATAGGAAAAACTTCAAATATCTCATTGTAGTTTCGCATTTTTTTATTTTAATATACTGTAATTTAAAATGTATCAAGTTAGTACCTGTGATTTTACGTTTTCTCACTTTAGTACCATGTGGTTTAAAATGTATCAAGTTAGTACTTTGTGGTTTCGTATTTTCTCACTTTAGTATCATATGGTTTAACATTTTATTAAGAAAAAAATAAAACCATAAGGCACCAACTTGATACAAAAATAAAACTACAGAATACTAACTTGATATAAAAATAAAACCACAAAGTACTAACTTGATACACTTTAAATCACAGAATACTAAAATGAGAAAGTGCAAAACCACATGGTACTAACTTGATACACTTTAAAACACATGGTACTAAAATAAGAAAGTGTGAAACCATATGGTGGTTTTTGAAGTTTTTTCTATGTAGAGAAAATTTTTGTTTTACCAACATATTTTTAAAAGCAACACATTAATTTTTTTAATGCATGACCTTCTCGGATATATAATATTTTGAGAGATTTGCGTAATAAACTTTTTTTTTTATTAATATCTATATTTACTATCCACAACTCACTTTTATTATACTCAACAGTATATAGCATTATCTTTTATATTTTTTGTTTGGTTTGAAAAAAAAATATTTTTTAAATTTTATTTACAGATTTCATGCAAAATTAATGTTTCTGCTTTTCTTTTTCTAATTTGAAAACGAAAACTCTAGAAAATAATATTATTTTTATAAAAACAATTTTCTAAAAGAGTAAATGTTGACAATTTTCTATCTGCAAAAGGATCAACAATCCAGTCAACAAGGTGGACTTATAATCTGGCGAAGTCATTTTGACGTATCTTCTTTGATCCTCTACAAAGTTTGAACTGAATCACGATATTTAGGGCGTGTTTGGTCAATTTGAGTAGGAGTGTGGTGGAGTTGCGAGATCTGCAAACATAGCTGATCTCGACTTCGCCTCCGCTACCGACGAATTTGCGAGTTCGCACCGCATGTGAGCTCTCGACAGTAACCCTGAGCGCGTTTGTGACTGAGAGATATACTTCTCAGGTCTCTGAATTCTAAGCTGAGACTAAAGTGTCGTGCGCGTTGCGACCGCTCTACTTCACGGTCTCAGCTTTATTTATTTTCTTAATAATTTCCAGCTGATCAGCCCGGTAAGTTTGGACCGGGCCAGAGCTGAATAAGCTGTTTAAAATAGATTGGGCCGAGACGGGCCGGGTTAAGAGAGCCCGCGTTTTGCTCTGGTCGAAGTTGCAGTGGAATCGTGAATTAGTCGCCAAATACTGTACCGCACATCTCATCGACCGTACACGTGTCTCGTTATCTCGCCGAGTTATCATCATCGCTCACGCCCTTTTTGCGTATATGCCCTTCAAAGTAGACATATATTTTTGTAAACATTGTGTCCGAACATGTAATTTGGATGTGTAAATACCGTTGAGCTGTATGCAAATATGTGTAATTGTGAGGGCGTAAATGGAAAAACGTCGAACCCCGAGAAAAGGCACCATTTCCGATTCTGAGGAAATTAGTGCGGCGAAGAGAAACCCTAGAAATAAAACTGAAAAAGCTGCGAGATCTCATCTCGCGATATTTATCCTAATTAATCGCCGAATAATCTCCGAAATTTTCAAGGATTTTGTCGAATTTGGCGATAAATCGGGGCGTTCTCTTCTTCGATCCCGTCTCCGACCCCTCCGAGAATTCGAAAACCCTAATCCCTCCTAGTTTTATAATGCTCGCGCTCTGAAAGGTCCGCTTCTCTTTCCTCTTATTTCTCTCTTTAGCGATATTTTCATATTGCTCCTATAATTTAGCTGCAATTAGAGGAAGAGGAGGTTAACTGTTTCATCAACTTTGATTCGCTTTTACAGTTTGGGGGAAAAGCACTCAACTTTTGGATAATTTGAGCTGATTACTGTGGTTTAAGAGAGGATTTAATTGTGAAATTTAGCGATTTTGTTTTTTAAAAAGTTTTTTCTACTCGGAGTTAATGGTGATTGAAGGAACGCGAGGCGGATTGTTTCCATATACTTTTGATTTGGTTTGTAATAATGGCTCCTCACGAGGAGAAGATCCGATTTTGGAGAAAAAGGACTCAAACTTTTGCGTAATCTCGAGTGGTTTCTGTGGGAATGGCGGGGTTTGTAGAGGATTTAGGTGTCAAATTTGTTTTTTTTTTTAAGTGAGGTTTACTTATTTGGAGATTTGTGGAGCTTAATGCTTATTTCTTTTACGCTTATTAGCTTTTGAGAGAGAGAGAGAGAGAGAGAGAGAGAGAGAGAGAGAGTAAAGGCAATTGTTGTAAATGTGTGTTTTCTTTTCTTTTTCTTTTTTTTTGTTTCCTAATTTTGTTGATTGTTAAACCCATACATTGGAAGATCATTATA
This sequence comes from Ananas comosus, assembly GCF_001540865.1. Lineage (NCBI taxonomy): Eukaryota > Viridiplantae > Streptophyta > Magnoliopsida > Poales > Bromeliaceae > Ananas > Ananas comosus. The sequence continues at coordinate 2,509,695 of NC_033632.1, read as the reverse complement.
GCATGATTTGTTAAAAGAAGTACACTTAAAAATCTTTTTGTAGCAGCGCAAACTTTTCAGAGAAAAATCATTGTTTCATACGGCAACAAAAAAAGGAAGTTCCTACAGCTAATTTGTCGTTTCCTCAGAGAGAAACTCCACAAGTTTATTTAGTTTCGCATCTAGGGTTGTTAAGAAGGCGCGAGCCCAAACATAGATATTATAGATTCTAGTGTAGAACCATAATTGGTAATTAAACCATTTATAATTGAACAATTAGTGACACAGTTTTGATAGAGGGATGTGTGAATAATCACTTTGTACAACTGCTTTTAAGCTGTGTTACCTACAAGGAAATGAAGGTTACTTTAAGATAGGATTTTATTGTTCTTAGCTCAAATTTAATATGTTGCTGCTTCGATCTGTTTCTCGTTACATCAAGTGAAGTGGAGTAAATGCAGATGAGGCTCAAAGAGTGGTAAATGGTGCTAAAACATGCAGCATAATTTTGGGATACTACACGGAAAATTTAACTGCTTTAGTTAGTGTACTCTGTTGTAAGATTGGATAATTTTAGTGCATGTGTAACATTGTTTATAGTATGTTTTTGGCTTTTATTTTTCCTCAGGTTCTGTATGATCAAAGAAACCAGGGGTTGAACTTCTGCAGGTGGCCTTTTGGAGTGAATTCCAACATCATCAGTAAGTGGTTTCGGTTTATATCTACTGCTTTATTTATGTTATTTCCTTTGGAATACTTGAAACTTCTTGCAACTAATCAACTTATAACCAAATATTTGGTAAACAAGTATTACATGTTGCTACTTTTGCATTTAACCTTTGTATGCCATCATTGAAGAATCAAATCAGACGCCATTAACTCCAATCTTTTAGTTGTAAATTATTGATCTTGTTCCTCCTACTTCAGTGGTTCGAGAAAAAGATGTTTGTTGGGAATACTGTGAGAAAATGGACGGGAACAAAGTTAGATGCAAATTTTGTCAGAAAGTATTAAATGGCGGAATAAGTAGATTGAAGTTCCATTTGTCTCGACTACCAAGTAAAGGTGTTCACCCTTGTAGCAAAGTCAGGGATGAGGTCACTGATAGGGTAAAAGCGATTATAGCTATGAAAGAAGAGAACAAAGAAGCCTCAATTGCCAAGAGGCAGCGGCTATCAGAAGCCAAATCACCAGATGTTGTTACCAATCCAAAATCGCTTCTTCCCCCAGTAGAATCCACACCTCCGTTAGCAAAAGCACTTTTGGCATGTTCAACAGCCAGGGTGCCTCAGTCTCCGTTGGACGTAGAGAGATGTATAGCCGAATTCTTCTTTGAAAACAAGTTGGATTTTAATATTGCACACTCTAACTCGTATCAGCTTATGCTGGAAGCGATTGGCGGCCCGGGATTTAGGGGCCCGTCGGTGGAAGCACTTAAAACTAGCTGGTTGCAAAAGCTGAAATCGGAAGTCACAGTACAAATAAAAGAGATTGAAAAAGATTGGGCCACGACTGGTTGTACAATATTAGCCGATACATGGACCGACAATAAATCAAAAGCCCTAATCAATTTCTTTGTATCATCTCCGCTAGGTACTTTTTTCCACAAGTCGGTCGATGCATCTGCATACTTTCGAAACACCAAATGCCTTTATGATTTATTCGATTCGGTTATTCAAGATTTCGGCCCCGAAAATGTCGTGCAGATTATCATTGACAATGCCCTAAATTACACAAATGTAGGGAGCCAAATTACGCAAAATTACAATAGCATTTTTTGGTCTCCTTGTGCTTCTCATTGCGTGAATTTGATCCTGGAAGACTTCTCAAAAATCGATTGGGTGAGTCGATGTATTTTACAAGCGCAAGCAATTACGAGATTCGTTTATAACCACATATGGGTGCTCGATCTTATGAAAAAATTCACTGGGGGGCAAGAACTCGTTCGCACAGGAATCACTAAGTCGGTATCTAACTTTCTCACTCTACAATCGATTTTGAAACATAGATCGAGACTGAAGCATATGTTCAACAGTCCGGAATATTCATCTTCACCCTATGCCAATAGGCCCCATAGTATATCCATCATCGACATTCTCGACGATAATGAATTTTGGGGAGCAGTTGAAGAAACAGCAGCTATTTCGGAACCGCTATTGAAAGTATTAAGAGATGTTTCATGGGGTAAACCGGCGATTGGCTCGATATATGAATCGATGACTAAGGTAAAGGATTCTTTACGGACATACTACATAATGGATGAAGGAAAATGCAAGACATTTTTGGACATAGTTGACCGGAGGTGGCAAAATCAACTCCATTCGCCGCTTCATGCAGCTGCGGCTTACTTAAACCCTAGCATTCAATACAACCCGGAAGTTAAATTTCTTGGGATTATTAAAGAGGAGTTTATCGCCGTTCTTGATAAGCTGTTGCCAACGCCTGAGCTTAGGCATGATATCACAGGCCAGCTATACGTGTTCAGGAAGGCGCAAGGAATGTTCAGTTCCAACCTTGCAAAAGAGGCTCGAAACACGACCTCTCCTGGTATGATCCAATTTAACTTGATGATTATAATTCAGAATGAACTACGTTTTCTGTGTTTCGAACTTTATTTCATTATGCACTTTGAGGCTGAGGCAAATTCTATGAAAGTGTCTTTTATATATACATCCCTACAAAATCATCTGTTACAAAAACAAGTTTTTGTAAAAATCTTGATACACACCCTTATCTAAGTTGGTGAGCCATCAAATTCATTGAGGAAGTTGGTTTCGCATTTGAGAAGTTTTCTAAGCGGGGCAGTATTGTAACTGCAATTGTATGAAAACTTAGATTTTGCAGGGATGTTGTGGAAATAGATAATTATATAAGGTGTATGTATAAGATCTCAATCATAAAGCACAAATGGTGCGAAAAGCATCCTAAAAGAATGTGATTGTAATTGCAATTTTCTCATCCTGATAGGGATGTGGTGGGAACAATACGGCGATTCAGCTCCTGGCCTACAACGAGCGGCGGTGAGGATACTGAGTCAAGTTTGCAGTACTTGGACCTTCGAGAGAAATTGGAGCACAATTCAGCAAGTCCACTCCGAAAAGCGTAATAGGCTCGACAAAGAGACCTTGGTCGATCTCCTTTATGTTCACTACAACCTGAGGCTCCGATCGAAGGGAAAGCCGCCCGATGCAGACCCCATTGCACTCGACGAGATCGACATGACCTCAGAGTGGGTCGAGGAGACGGAGAACCCAAACCCGACCCAGTGGCTCGACCGGTTCAGCTCAGCATTGGACGGCGGGGATCTGAACACCAGGCAATTCAATACCTCCATTTTTAGCTCCAATGATCATATATTTGGTTTATGATGATGGAAACTAATTGCTTTTTTTAACAAATGTTGTAACACATGTTAATTTCATCTATGTAAAATATCATATATTGGTGATTAGTAGCTAGTCTTTAGATTAAAATTCCTATGCATTTAAGGAGACATGTGGGTTACTCACCTTTTGTATAGCGAGCTACTGAATCTAGCATGTAATGTAGGAGGATGTACATGTGATATCCATGAATGGAGTGTTATTGAGGGAGTTGCATATCAACTAATTAATTTTCAATTTTATGTGTTGTGCATGATTTATCAAACACTATAAAGAAAACACCATACGAACTTGTCGAATGTGCGAGTAACATTTCTTTGTTAAATAGAGTTCTTTGGTGAACAATATGTATGAATAACGCCTCAAAGTATAGGTCATTTTGAGATTAAACATTTTAGCTTTTTTTTTTGGATTTTCATCATTAGCTTAATATATATAAAATTGGGTTTAACAGTAGGTATCAAATTATTCATCCTAATTATTATTTTACTTTCATGAGAGTTACAAATTTTGTAGTACCATATCATTGGACAAAAAAAAAAGGAAATTTGTGTGGCCGGCGTTCTGTGTAACAGCTATATATCACGGTCGTGGATTGTGGGGGCCCACATGTCAGCATCACGTCCGTTACATATAAGCGCTACACCGAGGATGCACCGCCATTAATGTTGTGCTTGTCAAAAAATCCCCAGCGACAACTAACACGTCATCGTCTTTATAATGCTTTTTTGACCTTTTCCTTTGTAGGGTGCGCTTTGGTGCCCCCTAGTGCTTGTGACCTTATCCACAGGACACTTGGCTTAATGAATATGTAACCTACACCGAGTCTACTAGACCGGGCCAATAGAATCCACTTTGGAGTCGTTTAAAATGTATTATTATTTTATAAATAAGATAGAATAGTGTTTTGAACTAGTAGTGTTGTTATGCGTAGGAAATTTGCTTCGAGACAAAATTTGGCCAGATTAGGGATGGAACATGCAAAGATTGTTATGCCAATCTCATCGTTCCTTGCACTCTTATAAATTTTAAAATAAAAGTATTTTTTAATTTAAAAGAGCTTAAATAAGCTGAATAGTGAAGAAGTGGTAGAAAAGATTATGATTAATGCACTAGATTAATAAAAACTCGGTAAAACTAATAAATTTATAATTATGTACCGGTCAAACCATCGATTAACTTATTTAGCAAGCTTGGCCCATGTATTGCCAGTTTCAAAATTGTAAAGCTGATCCAACAATAAAATTTATATATAGAGAAAGAGAGCCCGTCTATAAGCTTAGTTTGGTATTGAAACCTATTTGACGCTGTTAAATAAAATGAAATTAGGACAAAAGTATAAAGGGTTCTGCGTTATCCGGTGACTGCAGAAAATATATCGCAACCGACTTATCGCGATATGCGGAACGTAATATTATGTATAGAAACAAATAAGGTATTTTTTCATTATACTTTTTTACCGCACGTAATATAATATCCTGCAATCTCAAACGAAGCCTGAAAGCACCAGCAGTTAGTGCTATAAAGTTTTTTGCCGTTAGATTTACTTCTTTAATTATTTTTATTTATCATATTATACTATTTCACCAACCACCCACAAAACCTTACAAGACCATAACATCCTAATCGAATATTTTTATCCAACGGCCAAAAATTTGATAGCACCAATAATTTAGTACTATTTATAATATAATAGTCTAATTATATATATATATATATAAAATTTAAAAATATTAATTATTATATTATATTGTGACGGAGACCTGATAACAAAACCTTTTTCTCAAAAAAAAAAAAAAGAGACCTGATAACAAAGCCAAAACTTAGCTAGACTTAAAAGCAACAATAACAGCACTACATACATATTCTAACAATTAGATTTTGCTAGAAGATTTAGCTAAAATAATAATAAAAATATGTCATGAATGCAGAATCCATTTGAGACTTAAACAATAAAATAAAAATAGACACAAGCATTAGTGGCTTGGTTCATGGAGGATGAGGACGACGTGGTAGTCATGGCTCACGGAAACTTCCAATCCATACCCAATACTCCCTCTAGAGTCTAATCTCAATCGCTATACATATATAAATGGGTCAATTTCATTTGTGCCCCTCTAAACTTCAAAAATATCATAGATGCTCCTATAAATTTGATTATATCACAATTATCCCTACAAATACTTATTATTTTTCAAATATACCCTTACCCTTACTATTCATCTCTTTATAGAATGATAAAATATTTAAATTATCATAAATATGGTCGAAATGTCCATTTTGTCCTTAACTTCTAAAATTTTTACAATAGTATTTTAGTATGATATATTTATTTTAAAATATTAAAATGAACAGTAAAATGTATCATTTTACTGCTGTGTGGTTTATAAAATAAGATACTAAGATAAGATACTTTATATTATTTATTTTAAAATTCGAGATGCCAAAGCACAAAAATTTGTGCTAGTTCAAATAACTTAATTCACATCATGCATATATATATTTAAGTTATATTTTGAATAAACTGTTTAACCTAATTTTAATAAGTCAATTGATACTTTAAACAAATTTTTGCTAAATTTTTTTCAAAATTTTTGATTTTTTTATTTTTTAGCTTAACTTTTCAGGATTATATATATTTTTTTAACTGACAAAAAACTTATTTCTAAATGTAGGTTATTTATAAATTTAAAAGAATGTTTATAAAATTATAGTCAATTAAATATTTTAAGATGGTAATGACAATAAGGACAAAGTTGGAATTTTGTTTGTTGTTTATTCAAAATTGATAATAAATTAGCGTAAAAATTATTTTTGAAAGTTTCTCTCTTTTAAAAGATTATTTATGATATTTTAATTTTTATAGGGATATTCATGATATTAGACTTATTTTGAAGGGCAGTGATGAAATTTTCTCTATATAAATAGATAGATAGAGCAAATAGATATAGAGGGGTAACAGGAAGCAGTTGTAGCGCTAGCAATCGCTGGGGTGAAAAACATGAGCGGGGGTGGCAAGAAGTCGACGGTGGCTCCGCCGGTGGCCAAGGTGGGCCCCACCACCGCCACCACAGCCGTCGCCGGCGGCGGCGGAGCGAAGGAGCGGTCGGCCGGCCCGGGCGCCCGAACTGGAATCCCGACCTGGCCGACGACGACGACGAGGCCCGACAGCCGCAGCGGCGCCGACGCGCCCGTGCCGGAGTGGAAGATCCGGTGCCTCTGCGCCGACCGCGGCGCCGTCTCCGCAGTCATGATCGGAGGCCTCGGCTGCTTCTAATTAATTATAAATCATCGCGATAATAATTAGAATTATTATATATATATATGCGTCTGTTGAATATTAAGGTACGTGGCTAATTAAGTAATTAATTAGATATGTAACTAATGGTTACTAATTAATGTTGTATGGTGGTGCATGCTGTATGCTTATGCTATCACGCGTGCGTGGGTGTGTCACCCTCCTCACCGAGTTCATGTGCATGGTGTTTAATTATGTGTTGTGTGTGTTGAGATCTCTCTCTTCAATACAGTATTATATAAAAAAAAAAAGGAACAAGAGGTATGCTTATAATAATAAACTTTATCTTGGAGATTTTCCTTTTGTTATCCTCGGATTTTCTTTCTTTTTTTTTTTTTTCTAATTCTTTTTGGTCCCTCGCAAATTGATTATTCTTTGGTTTCCTTCTGAAATCTGTGGATTTTTTTTTCTTTGAGAGAGAAAGTTGCCCAATTCGTTTATTTATTTTTAAAAAGTAAATTCAGTTGGAAATATAAAAATAAATTGTGGTTCTTATACTTCAACTGGCCTAATTAATATGGCGTGCATTATCAGTAATACTAGGTCCATAAGAAAAAAGAAAATTCTGATAAGATTTTGAAAACTCCTCATCCAAAAGCTTTTAGAAATTTTTTTTTTTTTTACAAAATTTATCAAAAAAAAATCTTCAGATAAGGATCTTATTATAAGATTATAATTTGATTTGGATTGTAAATCTTGTATTGCTGTATCTGAGGTCGAAATTATAAGTCCACAGAATCAGCCACTTCTATCAACTTATTCCTCCTACCCAAGAAAAAACGCTAGTGTTGATGTAACAAAATTTAATGCGATGGTGACTTATAACCGCTCCATGACACCACGTGACAATGACGTGCATTAATTTTGATGCAAATGGCCCGCTTCAGGGCCCATGTCAAAAATTTGTGGACCTATCCCGGCCTGCTCCAAGGAAGTGTTTGCAAGAAGGTCAATTTCATCCGTGCCCCTCTAAACTTCGATACGCTGCAATAAATTTGATTATATCATAAATATTCCTACAAATACGCTGCAATAAATTTGATTATATCATAAATATTCCTACAAATGTACCCTTATTCTTACTTTCTATCTCTAGCTAAAATATTTCGATTATCATAATTTTGCCGCCCTTAACTTCTAAAATCTTTTATAAAAGTATTTTAGCATGATAACATTTATTTTGAAATATTAAAATAAAAGGTAAAATATATTATTTTACGGCTGTGTGGTTTGTAAAATAAGATATTTTACATCATTTATTTTGAAATTCAAGATGCTAGAGTATAAAAATTTGTGCTAGTTCGAATAACTTAGTTCACAACATGCATATATATATATATATATATATATATATATAGAACTAGGCTACTATACTATCGGTAGCACGGAGCGCTCCGTGCTACCGATAGCATAGTAGCCGGACTCTATATATATATATATATAACCTTCATGTTCACTTTTGCACTTTCATGGTGTAATATATTCAAAGTTGACTTCCCAGCTACAGCAAAGAAGAAAATTATCATACCGGTCAAGTCACGATACCATTAACAACACCACTTTGACCTGACTTTGTTTCTTGGACCGGGGCCAACCATTCTTAGCATAGGCTCAAATTTGAAATTTTAATTGTTTAGTTTACTTGGTCTGACCCAAACCCGGCCCGGCCCGGCCTGGCCCGGCTTTTGAAAGTCAAAAATTGTTGCGTGTAATTTAAACCGAGAAAAAAAAAAAAAACTTCTGATCAAATTCAATTTAAAAATTGGAATTTGATTTGGTCCAAAACAATGTGCAAATAAAATAGAAAAAACATATATATAAAGAAATTTAACGCTTTTCAACCCTTTATACTTTTCCAAGTATCCGATCGCATCTCTCTCTCTCTCTCTCTCTCTCTCTCTCTCTTCATGGAGTACGATTACAGGAATCGCACGGGCTCCAACATGTATCGGCCGGCCCCCGGCGGCGGCGCCGCCTCCGGCGCCTCGGCGCCGCCGCTGTACCCGCGGATGGGGCAGGGTGCGGCGGCTGTGGCGCCGCCGCCGCCGCAGCACTCTCGTGGGGCTCCCTACCACAACCCTTCTCCCTCCTCCTCCTCCTCCGCCCCTCCCTCGTGTACGCCCCCCGAAACCCTAAGTTCGATCTAACACGAATTTTCCCTTAGTTTTTGATCCCATCATTTCGATCCATGCGAAATCCCCTCCCTCGAATCGGTTGCAATTCATGATCGCTTGCTTTCTTTTGCTATTTCGCACAATTATTTCTATTGCTGGAGTTAATCATTTATCTCTACATGTCAAAGGACCCACTTTTACCTTTTGATTCTTTTGATATAAGTTATTTTTTCAGTTAAATTAGGGATTTTGCTATCGAACTATTACCATGTTAAATTTTGTTATTCTGAATGCTTGGAACTATGAATTTGGTTGCCAATAGAGTCATTGATTTTGCAAATTCCTTAATTCATTTTACAATAAAATATGAGAAAATCGGATTGTAATATGCGCTCTATGGAGTAGAAGTGTGAGGTTGTAAATTACCTGAGCTAAGATGCATGATATGAGAGTAAATGAATGGAAGACCAGTCATCGGTGGATGTTAACATACAAATCAAATCGAAGTAGTTTATTTGCAACTTATGGCTAAATTTATTTATAACAATGTAAAATGAAATTAGAAGTGTAATCAATCGTAATGATAGCTATCTCAGTTTGAAACATCTTAATTATACTTCTTTGTTCATTGTAATCTTTGGCCTTACTACCAATCAAATTATGCTGTGCTTCACATGACATATGAGCATTACCTACTTGGTAATTGTTGACCAATACATAGCATAGTATTTTGCTAAATTATGCTCAAAGCTTTGCAAGACAAGCAAACATATTGTATTCTCACTATTAAATTTCGCTTCATTGTGTTTGGTCCATACTGATATGTGAAGTATTCCTGGTTACCTTAGATTTTGTTGAAGTGGGGATATAAAGGATTAGAGAATCTAGTTTCTCTTACTGTTTCTATCAAATTCTCCTTGAATATCTTCATGTTCATAGTTTCCAAAGTTATGGCACATAATTGGAAATATCATTTTTATTCTTAACGGTCTCACTGCTTATACTATGTGTAAGAATATGAAACGAATGCAATGCTTGGTGAGATGATCTATCAAAGTTGGACTTGACAATTGTTATGGTTGAGTGGGTTGTAGTTATTGTACCATTTTTCTTCCTTTTTTTCCTTTTCTTACCCCCTGTTCTGCTGTTTGCTTGTTAGTTAATACTTCATCAATATTGACAAAAACTTCTGCATTATTATGCAGCTGGACTGGGCATAAAAGTTGCCATAAAGCCAGAATATCAGATAACTCCCCCTGTGAGTAATACAGTTATTCATTTTCTTTTTGGCACTCTAATGTTCCTTGAGCTTAAGAATTTCTTTTGTGGTACAATCAACAAATTCATCTAGAAATGATTCCACTATAGATATTAAATCCTCTATCATAAAAGAACTTTCATTCGTCAGTGCCGTTCATCTTTCTTGGGTCTTTCTTCATTTTTGAACCAAGTGGCATGTACCTGTTTCTCATTTGGATTACAATTAAATTAATTGTCTATGAAAATAATTGCTCTTTTAATGACTGCCCAAAATTTCAGCCTCAATTGGCCCAGCCAATGCCGGAGGTTCCTCGTAGTACATTCAAATTTGACTTTGAGTTTGAAAAGAGGATACTTGCTGAGGCCGAAAAGGAGAGTCAGAACTGGAGCAGATTCGCTGCAGAAAACAAGTCATCAAAACCAGCAGCGTCTACTCTTCCGGTATAAAATACATTTCATATTAGTAAAGTTGAATATGTTACATTGCATTGATCTCTTTAATGTCTTATTAAAAATCTTGGAAATCAATGTACTCACTTAGAGACTATACAGAACAGCCGGCAGCACTTCTTTGTTGTTATTTGTGATTAGCCTTAAAAAGTTTACTTGGCCAGAGATTTCCTGTAGAATTATAAATTCCTGCATTGAGGTATGATTTGCTCAGCCACATGTTTGGTCTCGCTTTTGTTTTTGCTTCTACTTTCAACTATGGCCACCTCAAGTAGATCATTTGACAAAGAGAGAAGTCTAGAGCTTTTACTTTGACGGGAAGTTGAATGAGATTTTGAGCCCTAAGTGGGAGCTCCAATTTAGAGCTTCTACTTCTGCTGCAAAGAGAAACCTATTGGGGGGAATCCGACTAAAGTGTTTCTTCTAATAGCACTACTCAAACAACACTAAAGAGATCCTTATTATACCATTTGTTTTGTGAGAATCTCCCCTTTCAAGCAGTGTATAGTCGTATGTGAGAAAACAGATATTGTAGAGGGATGTGTTTAGGTAGATGATTTTGGGGAATATGTATGTAGAAACTCCTAAATTGTGTGAATGGTGCTTATCCATCTTCATTTTCTCCTGTTTGGTGTTGGTTGCCTTTTTTCTCCCCCACATGCCCTCACATGATAAACTGTCATCCTAGGTGATAAAAGTTATTATCTCATAATGGTTTTCTGCATGTTTTACCGCAAGCAACGTCTGATTTCAAATTTCTCGCAGACTCCAGGAGGGGATCCAGTTGTGGAGAAGTATGTTGCCTCAGGGCTTGGGCGTGAAGCCGTCTCATTTGCTGTTCTGAACTATGGAGACAATCCAGTGAAGGTACTCTCTCTCTCTCTCTCTCTCTCTCTCTCTCTCTCTCTCTGCACGCGTTAACAGTTCTCGACTAGTCAGTTCAGGCCTATTTAATGTTAGCTAATGTCGACTATGTTGTTTAACTGATAAACACAAGCATATAGAGTCATAATAATCTCTATATTGTTTTGTATGCACTTTCCTCTTTGAATATCTCTATACTTACCTCCCTGCTCTTGTGCTATTCGAAGTCTCTTTCACCCATTATGCATTAAATGGCCTTTCTATACCTCCTTTGTTCTTGATCAAACCATCCAATAAATGACGATTTAAATTACAATTTTGATTGTTGACTAATTTACTCATGTGGGGAGCTTGTGCTACCGGACAATAGTGATTTGTCCCAAGGGAAAAAGTGACAAAAATTATATAAGGTCAAGGGCTGGCTTATACTTTTTGTATAAATGAAATTTCTTGGGGCCGAATTACAATAAGTCAAAAGTTTACTTATTATCCTGCTTATCTACTACCCCTGGTGACCATCTTGAATTGTATGATTAGAGCTGGATTTTAAACAAATTGACCCACAACTCTCGTGAACCAAATATAGCGGCAAATCAAGAGATTTAAGTTACATCTTGCTGTTCTTTTTTTTCTGCTTAAGGCACGCGATGTGATAATGGGAACTAATCCCAAGTTTCTCTTTTGCAGGTGAGGGAGTTTGTGAAAGGCTATAACCTTCTCCGAGAAATGGGCTTTGCATCCAAGAACGTCGCAGAAGTATTGGCTTCATACGATAACGACACCGACAAGGCCATCGCCCACTTCCTCAATAGCCCAAATTGAGTATATATGAGTTGCTTCGGATTCTTATGTACTGAAAAAGGGAAAGAAAATAACTTTGGTTCTCAACTTCTGTACAGAACTACAGATGCATCGCACACTTGAAAACTTATTATTGCCTTGCATGTGAACCATCTTGTTCTATACTTGGTGGTGTATTACTTTTTCTGTATTGTGATATAGTTGGACTACGTTACTTATTTCGCAGAGCTTATTGTGTGGCTGTTTTTGAAAAATATAAGCTCATATTTTTTGAACTTGAGATCTCATATATTAATCGTCAAAATTTTAACCAAATGCGCTGGCTATGATTGGTAATATTAGTTTGTTATTATTGATTAACTTAGCCATGTGACTATATTTTTTGGGTTTACAGCTGATTTTGTTTGTACCATTTAAAAGCTGTTGGCCTTCTAATGTACTGTAGTTCTACGTACTTTTTTGTAAAAAATACAGGGGTGCTATTCGTCTCATTTCACGTTCCCATGTAGCATTTTGGTGCTTAACACATTTCAGATTAGTCTCGACCTCTCACAATTTTGCATCTTAGTCCATCACCATTTGAGCGGCTTATCTTACAGAAAAAATAAAATAATAATTTTTATAACGAATTTTAAATTTCTAAAAAGAACTAAGTATAGTTTGCGTAGAAATACGGAAACAAAATGTTATAGTGTAAATGCATACGCGTACCCATACATTGTCCGCTTTATGAAATATCCGCTATTCTTTGACCTTCATTCTTCCACAAAACTACCAAAATGCCACTGATTTGATATATCGATCTGGCACAACCATTCATCATTGTATTTTTAGTAATATTTATTTTTATTTAATTTACTAAATTAGCAGAGGACTCATTGTTTCGTACTTCTCATCTCCATAATATCTCTCTCCCGAAAACGTCTGCTCCACCACCACTCCACCATTACCACCACCATCTCCTCCTCCTCCACCCGATCCCCCGCCATCGTCGACCTCCCCCGATCTGCGAAGATGAACGACGCCGACGTCTCCAAGCAGATCCATCAGATGGTGGCGTTCATTCGCCAGGAGGCCGAGGAGAAGGCCAACGAGATCTCCGTCTCCGCCGAAGAGGTTAGAAAAACCCTAACCCTAACCCTAGCCCTAGCTCTCCGCTTCATCGCTCGCTCGATCTGAGATGCTTCTCGTTCTTTGTGTTCTGATGATGTTTGATTTGATTTGGCTTCGATTGCTTCAGTCGATCTGTGTGTGGTCATTTGTTATGCTCGAATCGAAGAGTTGTTTAGCCGTGTAGAGACTAGAGAGGGAGTAGAGTTCTGTTTCATCGAGTGTCGGGCTCTAATTAAGGTGACTTTGGACTCGGTAGTATAACCGGATCTTTCTTCTTTGTTGGAATGAGCTTGATTATTAGTATCCGCGAAAGGTCGATTGATTGGGGTGAGAGAGAGTAGATCTATTTGATTCTAGAGATGTTTTGAGTTTATGGGTGTAGGAACATCGTGGATGGATCGGTTGTGGAGATTTTCGCAGATCGATTTATTGAGCGGCGATTGTCCGAAAGGGGGAAGAGTCTTATTTCGCAGATCGATTTTTGAGAGGAAGATGTAAGATGTCTGAATGACCAAGCTCCTGATGAATTGACTGTATCTGAAACTGCACCTGATTTTTGATCGAAGGCTTGAAGCCTCACCCCATAGTACATTTTGGCTATAAGACAACCCAATTTTGAGAAGGCTAAGTTTCTTCAACCATCTGTCAAGCTCTCAATGGCGCCAGTATTTTGATCAATGCAAAATTTAGGAAACAGAGGTGTTAGTGTATTCACTAGGCTAGTTGATAGACAAAGATACTCTTGGGTTAAAATTTTTGCTCATGCGTTCTAGGAGTTACTTCCTTTTAAGTATGAAAGGTTGTATGAGGTCAATAGCTTTCTATATAGCCAAACGCATATTTCTGGGAGATGATTTTGGAAAGAAATTATTAGAAATATTTTTTAAGTAAATATTAGTTTTATTTTTCCCCCTGAAAACGTGGTTTTGCTTTCTCTCCTTCGCTGTCTATTGGTCAATTTCTTTATTTTGATATTTATCTCTTCATTTCACATTTTAATGGTATTGAAAGCTCCTTGAACCAGGAATTTAATATTGAGAAATTGCAACTGGTTGAAGCTGAAAAGAAGAAGATCAGGCAAGAGTATGAACGGAAGGAGAAGCAAGTTGAAATTAGAAAGAAAATGTAATGTACTTGCAACTTAACATCCTTTTCATATTTGAAGTATTTATTCTGTTTCCAAGTCTCTTGAGTCTTGGTAATTGAATCGCGAGATTTGTTGCTTATCTTCCTTATTGTGCACGTATCAGTTATTTTTTTTCTTTTTCATTTTTCCTTCATCAAATATTGTTAATAAGAGGTCTTTCATTTTTGTCAGGTCTACTTCTGCGAAGTTAGGATGAAATTCATCTCTACATTTTGTTCTTTTTATAAGTTCTTACTGGGCAACTAACATACTTGAGCTACTTACTTTGATTTCTGTTTACAGCGAGGTAGCATTAACACAAAAATACAGGGAGAAAGGCATTCATCTTGTCAAATCTTAGAAGCCAATCGTGCTAAGCTTTGAGTTGTGGTTCTTCTTTTGCTACTGGCAAAACCTGAAGTTTCCTTCACAAACATTACAAAGTGATGGAACAGAGAAACAAACAAAATATTTTGCTGCATATTACATGTAAGATGAAATATTTGAGAACAGAGTTAAAAAAGATATCAACCAAAGCTAGGATTTAAATGCCCATCGGCTCAGGCTGTGCCCTTTGTGCTGTACCGTGATGACAAGATGTTGGCACAATTCTGCTTCTGTGCTGATAGCACTGCTCAAAACCCTCTTTTCTATGAAATTAGCAAATAGTTACCTCATTAAAGTGTAAAATATTGGATTAAAATATATAGTAAGCAATTAAAATATATTGATGCCAAAGAAAATAAATATTTCATGTCATTGTGTGTTGTTACATGCCCTTGTGATTGATACGCGTCGGCACAATATGTTACGGCACTGTGATATACGGTGTGACAAGTTTTTGCACGACCCCATAGCACGACACGTAAATCATTGAATCAAAGTACAGAAAGATCGACTTTGAGGGTCTGGAATATGTGACGAGTCTTGTAATTTCCTCTTGATGATCTATATAGACAACGATAAAAGGTTACTACTAAAATATATGGTACATGGAGGTATCCAAAGGTCAAATGACTGAATGGAGAGGACCTGTATAAAGGCTTAAATACTAACGAGTGGACTTGTAGACCTTGTATTTCAAAGACCACTTCTACAAGGCCATATATATATATATTTGTTTTGACCTGAATTGTAGCAACATTCAGTAAATCCTTCAGGTCTGAAAACTATGAAGTTCACCTATTGACCATTTTGTAAGTTATCTAGTTCCAGCATGATTTTCATTCATGTTCCTCTGTGCTAGACTTTGGGGTATCTTTCGGATTGTCAATCAAGTTTTTAGTGTGTTTGTTTTTCTTAGTCTCTTCTTTGTCATTAAGCATCTTTCTGTATTTATGGGATGAATGACGATCTTTTAACGTACGAGTATCGAATGGATACTGAGAAGCCAGGTTAATTTCATGATTGATAGTGCTTTCCTTGTTGTATATGTAGTGAGTACTCGATGCAGCTCAATGCTTCTCGAATCAAAGTTCTTCAAGCTCAGGATGACTTAGTAAACTCCATGAGGGAAGCTGCTGGGAAGGAGCTCCTGCATGTCAGCGGCCATCACCTTTCTTACAAGAACCTTCTCAAAGAACTGATTGTTCAGGTCAGATGATCATGCCAATGAGATTCTACTAATAAGTTTTTGTTCATGTGCTAAGGGCTTCTATAGTATCTCATTCGATATAACAGTGATGAAGATGTGTTGGATATTTGTTTATTGTTGCAAATTTATTAATTTTGTATGTACTGATTTTGTTACTTACCTTCTTTATTTTGCATATAAAGCAACTTAGGAGTATGTACATGTGTTGTATGTATGTATCTAGATATCTATGTCCTATTAAATAAAAACTAAAAAATGTACCCATTTGATACCCGCATGCATATCTATGTTAGTAAAGGAAAGTGGATGTGCATAATACTGACATTTTCCTGCTTGTAATTTATAAGTTTTCATTTACTAAAGCAGGTCATTACATAATATCTATTTCACAAAGAGTTATCAGTTTCCATCTTCCTTTATTACAAAATGGTTCATTGTTTTTAATTTGAAAGTTCAATGCTATCTTAATGATTATTGCCAAATGCTCAAACATACAGTACCAGGGATGTAGAGGAATTGGTCCTTCGCACTTTTTCGCTTTCTCTATGTCCACCTTAGCAGAAGCATGTTATATGCAAGCTTATTTAATATAATTCTAGTAAACTTTGATATTTTACTATGAGCTAATGGCTGATTTATCTTTCAGAGCTTGCTTCGATTGAAAGAGCCATCAGTTCTATTACGTTGTAGGAAGGATGATGGTCCTCTTGTGGAGTCAGTTTTGGAATCAGCAAAGAATGAATATGCAGAGAAAGCAAATGTATATCCTCCTGATATTTCGGTAGATGATGTCTATCTTCCACCTGCTCCTCGTCATTATGATGCACATGAACTCTTTTGGTAATGTTCTCCACCTTTGAATATTATTAAGGTTGCTATGCTTGTTACTGTAGTGGGCCATACAATGGTTTTCCATCGTATGCTTGATAATTTGCTTTTCTAATGCTATTACTACTGCTCTGCGGTGTGGCCTGCTTGTGGGCCGCACCGCTGGGCCAAACCTAAATCAGTTATAGTATTGTTTGGCCCTAAATCAGTTATAGTATCATATATGTGAGCCGATTTATATACGCTATAAGTTAAAGCTACACATTCATGTGAAACTTATTCCATTTTCTTTGAAGAAAATTTAGGTTTTTTGTAGAGTTGTAAATAAGTTAAATGTACAATGTTGTTGATGTAATTGATGAAATAATGTCTAGAAGGGTTCTCGAACTATGATCTGTAGAGCTCAACAAGACAGTGAGCTGTTTTTCTTAGAAAAAAATAAATTGAAGTTTTACACTGTTCTTCCAAATTGGTGAAGAGCCGCACAGTATCCCATTTGTTATGGTAATGAGTAGTAATATTTTTGTGATTATGATCATTTTCATCTCTTACAAAGCTTTTTCATGTAGTATCTTTTATAATAGTAACTTTTATATTAGTAACATCAGATGTGATACTTATGCAGCATTTTGCATCCTCTGAAACATCAAAATCAGAATATATCTTAAAAGGAAGTGATCAACTTATCGTGACAATCATCTCATAGAACTTATGATCAACTTATCGTGACAATCATTTTATAGAACTTCTAATGCATTTCTTTCGTGACTATTTTTTTGGTTGAATAGACAAATCAGTATCTTATGTAAAATTCACTTATGGAAGAAATCATTGACAAGACTAGAAGGTACTCAAAATGCATTTCTAAAGCATCTCAATCTCTTACAATGATTAGTAAAGAACGGATGGAGAATATTTTCTCTGTATAATAGGAAGGCTTACCACGCATGCTCAGTGGTAGTGCAAGGTGTGGTTATATTGGACGGTTATGCAAATACCAGTATGGAATTGGTCAAGGCAAATACCAGTATAGATTAGTTCTATACACGGGAGAAGCAAAATGACAACTCTTTATCCTTTGACTCCGCTGATTAACTTATTGTTAGTTTATTCTTTTTTGTTTCTTATGTGCCAGAATAGGATATGTTTGTTTATCTGCTGATGTATTGCTATATGCTTGTTTGATATTTGTGAGTCGTTCCATTACTGTTCAAAGCTTTTTCTCTGAATTGATATTACTGAACTGTTATTAAGGAAACAAGAGATATACATAATAGTATTTACTGATGAGTAGATTTAATGATGCAGCTCTGGTGGAGTTGTGTTGGCTTCAAAAGATGGAAAGATTGTATTTGAGAACACGCTTGATGCCCGGCTGGATGTGGTTTTCCGCAAGAAGCTCCCAGAGGTGCCGTCTCTATCTCATTTTGTTAATGCTCTGTTACTCAATAAAAAAATGTTGATTATTTCCTTACGACTGTAAACAAAAGCAACATATAATAAGAAGTCCGCTCACATTTATCTGAAATCTAATCTCATCCGTTTAAATTCATTCTTTTTAATTTTAAAAAGTAAACACTTGAGGTTAACCCATATTCATATAAAATCATATTTGCAGTAAGTTTCATCGTCTCCTCATTATCATTTTAACTTGGGAACTTTTTAGTGATACACAATTATCATAAACTATCTAGTTTTAAAAGGAATAGATTGATCGCTGATAGCTGTAAACTTTTAAGATCAATTATTTACTTTTTATTCATTCTAACAAATATAAATCATGTTCCGCCTCCTGTTTCTTTTGCAGATCCGTCGAAGGCTCTTTGGCCAGGTCAGTGCCTGATCTGCGACACAAATTGCAGTATAATACAACCGAGAACTAAGTTTCCCATTAAAAGTACTTCAATCATTTCCAGCATTTTACTATCCTGTATTATGGGCATTACTTATTTATTCACTCTTTATGTATGTCTGGTGGTTTTATTTTTGTTGTGAGATTTCTATTCTGGGAAATAAGTCGCCTGCTTGTTTAATACCTTACGGTATACTGTGCGAAATAATTTGGCTATTTTAATTGACTAGATTGTGTTTTGATAGGGTTTCCACCTGCTATTGTATTGAATCTGCGTAATAAAGATGCCATGTTTAGTTCAATTGATTTCGAAGACTAGTACCTCTAGCCTTTTTTTAAAAAAATTTGGAAAAACTTCAGATACCACCCGTGGTTTTGCACTTTCTCACTTTGGTATCATGTGTTTTAAAGTATATCGCTTTAGTATCCCGTAATTTTATTTTACTCTTTTCGTCAACTTTCTTCGTAAAATTACCGACAAAGTTAAAACTAAAAGGTATTAAAGTGAATATTTGATAAACCTAAGTGGAGTATCCGAAGGTTTTTTGTATATAATTTAATGAAATGTTAATGAAGAAGTTGACGAAAAGAAAAAAATAAAATTATAGGATACTAAATTGATATACTGTAAATTACAGGATATCAAAGTGGGAAAGGGCAAAATCATAGGAATGATATTTGAAGTTTGCCCCAAATATTTCACGTGGTCTCGGGTTCAGGTGTTGGTAGGTAAATCACTTTGCATAGATTGTGAATTCTACACTGATGGGTTTCAATTCGAAAGTGCTATAGTAATAATATCTATCTATTTATTTATTTATTTATTTATTTTTTGGGTGGAAGGAAACTTGTCTTTGCTATTCTCACAAACTCACTTGCCAGTGGGTCAATTAGCTTCAACTGCACTTTGGTATTCATATATCCTATCCACTCTTCTTTGCGATAGTTAGTTATTTCACGTATAATCTGTAATATTTAATATTTCCTTTAAAATCGAGTAAAAATATGAGAAAAATTATTGTAATTGTACAATTGCCATATTTGTCATGATTCTATTCTTCTTTATTCTGCTGACTTGGATATGATTGGCGAGAAATATATCTTATCTAATATGAAAATCGTGGACAGAGAAGACGTTTTCTACTAAAACGGTCACATAAGGTGGTTTTGGTTATCCCTAGAATACAGGGATATCTTTATCCAGATCACCTACAATGTTGTAAATGTCCTATTCCCCCTCTTCATTTCCCACATCGTTATCCCACAGGTGAATAAAATCTCTCACAATTCGGAACCTGAACCTTACCCACCCATCATGCTCTCTCTCTCTCTCTCTCTCTCTCTCTAGCGCGCGCGCGCACACACACACTTGTAAACTATTAAGTTTAGCAGTGGATGGCATGGGCAAATAATACCGCAATTTGATCAGTAATACAACAGAGAAGAAACAGCGTGGCCTCCTTGGATCTGCTACCACCAGGTGAGACCTTACCACCATTTAATTTTTCCTTTTCTTGTTTACTCTTATCTGTTCATAACTTCATATTATTAGGCATGAATACACTACATAGACATCGTAGATTAATTAGAAGTAGATGATGCATTGTAGCGAACGATAAATTATTTCAGGGACATGATCTATCGCGTCATTGGTCTATCGATTCTATATATATATTTTTTCCAATTTTCTCCTCACCTATAAATTAGTATTGCTGCATTTGTCAATTTGGCGAGGCTCATTGGCTTAGCAACAGAATAGAGTTGTTGGCTGCTGTACTGTAGAAAACAAAAGTTACAATTTTTTTTTTTTTGGTTTGTTGCTCTAATTATTCAATTGAATTCTTCAGAAAAGTTTAATTATCTAAATTTTAAGTGTTGATAACGAGAAAATTAATATTTTTTTTTTAGAGAGAGAGATGAACATAGATGCATAAAAAAAAGAAAAAGAAAAAAGAAAAAGAAAAAAGGTTGCCACCTTGGTACTGAGTTGTTTCACATGGGGCCACAAAAGAGTCGCAAGGACGTAAATCACATAACCATCCAAAAAGTAGCCTCAATAGCTGCTTCTGGGAATCTGAGGCAAAGCCACATCACTTCTACAATGTTTACCAAAACCATCTGCATCAACCGCTCATTTTTATATTATGCACTTTCAATTCTAGATTAGATACACTATTTAATTTTTGTTTAAAAATATATATATAAAAATTCATGCAACATGTGCAAGTATTAATTTTTGGCTAAATTACAGAAAAACTTTCTGCAAATATCTACTTTTTTATTCTCTCTTTTTGACTTTTAAAAGTTTACATTTTGGGCTTTTAAAAATATTTTCAGAAAAATACAATGTTAATGGAGAGAACAAAATGACCAAATTATCTATATTTTTTTATAAAAAATAATTTTTTAATATATTTTTATTATTTTGAAGGTTATTTTTTATATAAATTATAAGAAATTTATAATATAGTAATGAAATTCTAACGGAAGGAACTAAGTAAAAAAATAAATATTTATAGAAAATGTTCTTTATTATTATTTATTTTTTCTTTCTCTGCAATCTACATATCTCCTCTGGTAACATGCACGTGACCACCTCTTTTCTCCACAACCGATTTTGGCTTTATCAAAGTGAAGGGCCTTCTCATCCGTATCCAATTACATTTATATCATTGCTTACTACTGTATATTTACCAACACTTCCTCTCTACAATACTAACACTCTCTCTCTCTCTCTCTCTCTCTCTCTCTCTCTCTCTCTCAACATAGATGAGAACATATCATCAATTTAGAGCACCCGCCGGGCTCCGGCGGGCTGCGTCGACGCGGCTCATGTTGGGCCTGCTTATGATTTTGGGCCTTCTGGGCCGACTGACCGAAGCCAAGTGCAAGTTTCCGGCCATCTTCAACTTCGGCGACTCGAACTCCGACACCGGCGGATTCTGGGCCGCGTTCCCGGCCCAGCCCGGCCCGTTCGGCATGACCTATTTCAAGAAGCCGGCGGGCCGGGCCTCCGACGGGAGGCTCGTCATCGACTTCTTAGGTGCGTTTTGTATGTATATATGTATATATGTATGTATATATAAATATTTCTGAGACGAACTCACGCGACTTGCTTGGACCAGGTCCGTTCATAAAAAGGTTTGGGTCGGGCCGGGTCACGTCACTGCGTGCCGTTTATGGTAGAAACCGAATTTTGTAGAGAAGATATTTTAATGTGATTAATAAATTTTTGCAGCGGAGGCTCTTGGGCTCCCATTCCTGAGCCCATATCTCAAATCCGTTGGGCCGGATTTTAGGCATGGGGCCAATTTTGCGACATTGGCTTCTACGGTGCTTCTCCCAAACACGTCGCTTTTTGTCTCCGGAATAAGCCCCTTTTCGTTGGCGATTCAGCTTAATCAAATCAAGGATCTCAAAGCTCAAGCACTTAGCTTGAGATCACAACTTGGTACGTTTGTGTCACCATCACTCTCTTTACGAACTTAGATGTAACGCTTAAATTGATTTAATTCTCTATAAGATTCGACCTAATAATAAGTTTGTTCGTATTATGAGTTTTAAGAATCGTCTTAACATTTCTGCTATTCGCTCTAGCTTAAAAAGCCGAAGTTTGTTAACTACACGATTTGCTTTTCTGACTCAAAAGCTTGTTTTGGATGTCTTTTTTCATGAAATATTGGAATAAAATCAGAGCTATGGTAACTGGTTTCTTTACGTGAATTATGTAAATCTCTTATTGATACAATTTTTAGCATTCGGATTTTACTCATTTCTACTCTTCGAACTGTCCCGTTAAGTGGCAAAATTCTGCTCCTAGCTGATCGCTAGCCAATGAAATAAGAACCCTGTGTTTCTGAGTCATGGCATGGCCGAGCGAGCCAAACATCTAATTTCTGCTTTTTGAGCATAGAAATAATTTCGAAGGCCGCCGCACCAAATCGACACTCTAAGTAAGCAAAATCAAACTTTTCTAATAAATAATGTAAAGAGATACATGTTATTTTGAGCTTCTAATAATTTCTACGATAAAAATACATGCAGGGCATAATCTTCCTCATCCCAGTATCTTCAGTAGTGCACTCTACACCATAGACATTGGCCAAAATGATTTCACTTCCAACTTAAAATCTATAGGCATTGTGGGAGTCAAGCAATATCTCCCTCAAGTGGTCAATCAAATCTCTTGGACTATAAAGGTGAGTTGAAAGATTAAATCGCACGAATTTCCATGCATGTATTCGAAAAATTAATTGTTATATATGTAACATCAGGGTGTTCATGGGAGAAATTTAAAGCTTTTAGAGGAATACGAGAATCAAATCGCATGACGAGAACGTTTGCGTGTTAAAAAAAGCACTAGTAATGCGTGAAGGAAACTTTTCAGCATCGTTCGATATGGGACTATTGGAATGTGACGCTACTGAGTTGCAGGAACTCTACGACATTGGCGGCCGTAGCTTCATGGCGTTCAACCTCGCGCCGATCGGATGTTACCCTGCATTTTTGGAGGAGCTCCCACATGATACCTGGGACTTGGACATTTTTGGATGCATGGTTTCATACAACAAAGCTGTGGTGGATTACAACAACATGTTGAATGAGAGCCTCACTCAAATGAGGGAGATGCTCCCAAATGCTTCTATTGTTTATGTGGATACTCACTCCATCAAGCTTGAACTATTCCAACATCCTAAGGATTATGGTGAGCTAATCACTTTTATTAGTTAATTAATTTATGCTGAATCTTCACTTTTTTTAAAAAAAAACTTTTTTTTCAGGGCTTAAATATGGGACTAGAGCTTGTTGTGGATATGGTGGGGGAGCCCACAACTTTAACCCAGATGTTTACTGTGGTAAAACCAAAGTGATCATAAATGGACACATGGTTAGTTCCACAGCTTGTGAGGACCCACAAAGCTATGTGAGTTGGGATGGGATTCATGCCACAGAAGCTGCAAATAAGCTGGTCACACAAGCCATTCTCAATGGCTCCTTTTCACACCCCCCTTTCCCTCTCTCTAAGCTTTGTGACCTGCACCCAATTGGATAAATAAGAATATTAAGCCTTTTTGTAAAATTAAAGTTGGTTTTCTTGTTTTTCTTGTTTTTTTTTTTTTTTAAAAAACCTTTTGAGAGCAATATTGGTGTTTGAATTTGCCAAGGACTTGTTTAAGAGGGTTTGCATGGTTTGGGAATAAAATTTTGTAGTAGTAGTTTTTACTGGACCAGAAGATTATTATGCTCTCTAAAGGTACGGAGCGAATATAGTTGCGAGTTTAGTGAGCATCTGTTTAGTCGATGTTTGACAAATAAAAAGTGCAGATTAAAACAAATTTTTAGGACTCTTTGTTTAGGTTATTAAAGTTTAGAAAAGCTCTTAAGCAAGTTATATTTTGTTTAACAAAAATAGAAGCAATATAATAATACTAGAAAACAAAAGAGATTAATTATTCTAACTAATGGTGGTTCAGCAATTTTTGGCTTGTAGTAGTGATGTGATTGCATGGAGAATGCGTCAGGTGTGACAAATTAGTATGATGTTGTTGAAGACTCTAAAACATCTCAATCTTATGCTTATATAATGCACATAAGACAAAGATCGAGTAACATCTCCCAGCTTCACTTGCTTTGTTCACTTAAAAAAAGAAAAAAAAAATTACTGTACTTATAAAAATCAACTTAATTCTCAAGTTGGTAATTTGAAAATGGCCCCATACTTATGGACATTTGACCTAACTTTTAAAAAGCTTATATTTATTTAAAAAGCAGAATTGGCCCCCACGCATCTGATCGATCTTTAATGGGTACAAAGGTGATGAGTTCTTATATATCCTAGTTACAAACACACACAAAAAAAAAAAAAGGTAAGTGGGGGTCCTTTTATAGCCATGCGTCCCATATTACACATTCCATGGTATATATAAATATATATAATTGACTAATATATATTTAGCAAATTTTATCTAATGAAGTATAATTAAGTTTAATAGAATAAAGTATAATTAAGTTTAATAGATCATGTTTAGCAGAAAAGTTGATATTCGTTGCTCCGTTATTAGACAATCACTTATTATTCACAAAGCTGGTGTGGGTCTAATAATTTTTTTTTTTTATCTCACAAAAATTTATAAATTTTTATTTATTTCCTATCCATAGTATTATTGGCCAACTCTCTCCCTTCTATATATCTATATATATATATATATATATATATATATATATATAGTGAGGCTACTAAGCTTTCGGAAGCTCGGAGTGTGCTTCGAGGTCATTTTCAATGTTGCAACTTTCGAATTATCGATCGGCTCCATTAAACTTGATCTAGAGTATTTGAAGTAAATAAAAAATAAATTTTATAATTTTTCGATATCATTTGCCTAGTGATCGAAGGGGCTCAAAATCAATAATTTTAATGACCATGGTGAGCCGGTTGCAAGTTTAACGGTGTAGAAATATCCAAATCACGTTAAAATTTTGATAGAAAAATTTTTATACTAATAAAACAAGATCAATATCTTTGATCTAGAATTTTAATGTCATATTATCACGTTTTGTAAGATTTTTATTTTCAGCCGTTGATTTGAGCCCCTTCGTTCACTAGGAAATATATCGAAAAATCGGCATAATTTATTTTCTAGGTACTTCAATACTCTAGATCAAATTTAACGGAGGCCGATCGACAATTCGAAGTCGCAATATGTATAACGACCTGGAAGCACGGAAGGCTCCGTGCTTCCAGAAGGATAGTAGGCTCACTCTATATTATATATATATATATATATATATATATATATATAACGGGCACCTACTTTTGTCTTTGGTTATTTACTGCTAATTAATTCGTTCATCACCTTCCATTCAAATTTGTACCCAAAATAGATGGTGTAGCATCTTAGGTGGATGTTGTCCTGTGTGTTTGATTCTGCTTCTACTTTTTCTTCTTCTTTTTTTTTTCTCTCTATTGATATTATTTATAATTGAGTGTTTAATGTGCATCAAAACTTAAAAAGTCATAATATTAAAAAGCTAAAATAAAATTTTAAATCCTAAAAATAGAATCTTTTAAAAAATTATTAATAGTAATTCAATATTCCAATGTAGTGCTTCTTCTAATAATTAAGAATAAAATAATTTTGTATTTTTAAACTTACCTTCTACGTTGGAACTTGAACTGCACACAACTGCGTGGAAGGCATGCTATTAGTAGTATAGTTTCCCCCAAGTGTAATTAATGTGTATATTGTATTATAAAACTAATAAATTATCAACAATATTTTATTATTTTCTATGATACCAAATATATATATATATTTTAAAATTTTTAAAAAAACATATATTTTTAAAAATTTGACCAGGTAGAGAATTTTAATTATTATTTTCATGTAGTCTGAAATGATATATAATTAAATATATTAATATATCGAGCAATAGACATGTAATTTTTTATTTCGGCCTAAAGCGTTTTTAATAGTCTTTAAAACAATAATGTTTAGCAAAATGAAAATAATGATCAAATAAATAGGCCACTTACAAGTCCAAATTTGAAAAAATCAATCCGAACCACAGATCTTTATTTTAAATGGAAATTAAATTGGAGTTAATTAAATGTATTATTACCTCGTCCCCATTTGGATAAAATATTTACTCTTTAATATTTATCTTGATATGAAAACTTTTAATATTACATGTCTTAGTTTTGGGACTAGATATTTTCATTTGTTAAAGGGTTAATTCGTTGATTAATTTGGTTTTATATGTTGATAATTGACATTTTACTAACTGTCTAAAAGGGCTCCACATGTCGCATAGGACAAATTTATAAATATATGAAAATATTAATACTACATTTTTTTATTTTTTTTTGAGAGAAAGGTAGCATGTTACCCGCTTCGTTTTCGTTTATTTCATTTAGAAATAAACTTAGTTGGAAATGTGAATCAACTAGGATTCAAACTTGGGTCTCGAATACCAACGTAATACTACATTACTGCTACTAATAAAAGTGTAAATATACCGACCGTCCTTAGAGCAAGTGGCAAAGAATTTGGTGGTTGGTATCCGAAGTCCCAAGTTCGAATTCTAGTTGATTCACATTTCTAGCTAAGTTTATTTTTAAATAAAATAAACGAAGCGGATAGCGTGCTACCTATCTCTCAAAAAAATAATAATAATAAAAAATAAAAAAATAAAATTATTGCCTCGACAAGCTTCATGTCTTCTCTTCTTGCGATGTCGTTATTGCCTCGACAAGCGTGCTACCTATCCTCCACAACCTTCATGTCTTCTCTTCTTGGGATGTCGTTATTGCCGTGTGGGATAGGTTACTGGGAAGGGGATCGCAACCCGATTCTTTGAAAGCTCAAATTTTGGTGGCGACCTTATAGTGGACAATCTGATGCGAAAGAAATAACGTTATTTTCATAAATCTATCTACTAATGCTATCAATATAGCTCAACGTATTGGAATCTTGGCGAAGGAGTGGATTGAGTTTTGTTGAGCAGGACGGCCTTGGCAAATATTATATTCTTTTTCTTACCATCTGTCTCTTTTTACTTGTCTTTGTGCTCTTGTCTGCTCTTTTTCTTGACTTTTCGCTGTCCTCAAGGCCTTAGCTGTCTCACTCCATGTAGCTAAATTTATTTGTTTAATAAATGAAGCAGGTAGCGTGCTACCCTTTCTCTCTCAAAAAAATAAAAATAAAAGTGTAAATATTGAGGTTCTTGTAATTAATCTTGTTCTTACATAATAATGTTTATGATATGCCAGTAAATATATATAATATTTTATTATACTTTTGTTTTGTACATGTATAATAAATTAAACAAATTTTTTTTGTATTATAATGCAAATGCATTAATAACATATCACAGATCTAAGTCCCAAATCTACGTACCCAATATAAAAATTCACGTGCGTATAATTATCACATGTAATTAATTAACTATTCTCATATGAATTGACTACAAAAATATTAAAATATTATTCATGTATTGTTTATAATAATAGAGCCACGCATGCACCGTCTCCCTAAACCCTTTCTACAAATTAACGTATAATAAAATCCAACGATATATATACATGCGCCTCAAATAAAATATACATAGTGCTCCAACTATGGCTCTTTAGTCAACTCTTAGATACCTAATTACAAAGAACCCGTAGTTCAGTTTTAGCGTTGCACACCCTCAACATCTTCATCATACATTTAAAGACTATGGATTATATTTAATATTATTAATTATCAATTCGAAGATTTTATTATTAAAAATAACTGACATATATACATATTAGAGTAATGCTTCTATACTTTTTTTATTTTTATTACCGTTCATTCACGTGTATTCAACGGCTCAGATTTAATTTTTTTAAAATTGTGACCTGTAATAGCAGATCACTTTGGGAGAGGTACCGGTTATCAGGTACCTCAAAAAAGAATATTTTTGTCTTTTAATACATGAATAATTTAGTCATTTTATCTTTACTATATTTTCAAAATTTTAGAAACACTAAAATATTTAAAGTAGATGTCTAAATTAATGCCTAATAATTGCATAAATTTGGTTAATCAATTAATTTTCTAAATTAGTGCTAATTAATGCGTAATTTAGAACCTCAATTAAAAATTTCTTTAAATGTTGTATTGTTTAATTACCAAACTAACCTTGAATAAAATAATTCTTTTATCTGCTAAGTATTAAAATTATATTTTTACTCTCTATTAATCATCGGTTAAGATCTTTTTTATTTTTATTTTTTTAAAGTACCGAATCATTTCTCTACATATTAAGGTCTTCACACTTAAAAGAGTACAATTAATAATCCTACACAATATATATTTATAGAGAGAGAGAGAGAGTTGGGCTGGAATACTATATTGATAGTATTTTATCTATTTTGCTATCAAATTTTTAACTTTTGAATGAAAAATTATAAGATTAGGATAATATTAGTTCCTTCGGATTGAGTGAACTTTTTAAAGTTGAGTGGTTTCCACTGGGTTATAATATTTAATCCAATAATTAGAAATAATTAAAAAAAATAATTTAAGAGAAATGATTCGGTATTTTTTTTTTTTAAAAAAAAAAATCTTAACCGTTGATTAATAGAGGGTAAAAATGTAACTTTGAGAAACACTAAAACATTTTAATTGAGGTCCTTAATTTATGCATTAATTAGCACTAATTTAGAAAATTAATTGATTAATCAAATTTATGCAATTATTAGGCATTAATTCTAGGAATCTACTTTAAATGTTTAGTGTTTCTCAAATTATGCATTAATTTAAATTATAGAAATTTTAGAAATAGTTTTATTTTCTAATACGATGAATCTAAATTTTAAAATTTTAAATTTTAAAATTTAAAAAAATTTAAATTAGAGGAATTTTATATTACTATTTAAAAACTAAAATTCTATCATTTATTTAAATGTTTATTCGCGACACGTTTAAAAAGTAATGCATAAAAAACTAGAGTAAGATTTCTACAACTAGATTTCTTCTAGAGGAATTTCATATTACTATTTAAATTTTAAATTCAATGATTAAAACTAGATTGAACCGATTGATTTGACTGATCAGACTTTGACCTATTCTATCAAAAATCTGATTTTAACCTATTGAACTGAATAACATTAAGAACATTTCGAACCGGTAAAATATATAAATATTTTAAACAGAATGATAATTTAATGTTAGAGCTAATAAATATTTTAAATATAATTTTAAACATATAAATTAAAAAGATTAGAATTATGGTTGAGAAAAAAAATAGTTAGGAATTTGAATTCGAATATGACTAACAATCATAAAACTTATTTCCGAACTCGACGGATTTCAAAAATCCATACTCCAATTCAAAAATGACCATTTTTCGAAACCTAAACCAAACCTAAACCAGAGACTAGAATTCAAACAATTATTTCTGTTTACCATATTTCAAAGTATTTATATTGAAACTTAAATTTTTAAAATATAAATTTGAATATAATATTAAATTTTAAATTTAAAAGTGAAATTTAAATTAGAGGATTTCATATTACTATTTAAGTTTAAATTCAATGATCATATTGCCAAATCATTTGAAAATTTTCTTATATGAAATGCCAAATTATGAAAGAAAAGATAGAGAGAGAAAAAGAAAACAAAGAAAAATAAAATTTGAAATTAGTTGATGTAAAATGACTATATTGCTCATATATTAAAAGACAAAAATATCATTTTTGAGGTACCTGGTAACCGGTACCTCTCCCAAAGTGACCTACTATTACATGTCACAATTTAAAAAAGCTAAATCTGAAACGGTTGAATACGCGTGAATGAACGGTAACAAAAAAAAAAAGTATAGAAGCATTACTCTTTACTTCTCGAAGCACGGAGCCTTCCGTGCATCTAAGGTCTTTTTTCATATTGCGACTTTCGAATCGTCGATTCGCTTCGTCGTTAAACTGATCTAGACAGTATTTGAAGTACCTAGAAAATAAATTTTATATTTTTTGATATCATTTGCCTAGTGATCAAGAGGCTCAAAATCAATAATTTAATGGCCGTAGTGAGTCGTTTGCAGTTTAACTGTAGAAATATCCAAATCACGTGAAATTTTGATAGAAAATTTTTATACTATATAAAACAAGATCAATGTCTTCTATCTAAAATTTTAATTCATATTATCACGTTTTGTAAGATTTTTATTTTCAGCGTTGATTTTGAGCCTCCCCGTTCACTAGGCAAATAATATCGAAAAATCGCATAATTTATTTTCAATGTACTTCAAATACTCTAGAATTAAGTTTAACGGAGCCGATCGACGATTCGAAAATCGCAACATGAAATGTGGCTTGAAAGCACAGAGATTCGTGCTTCCAGAAGCATATAGCCTCACTCTATATATATATAGCAGGCTGCTGTGCTCTCAGGAGCACGGAGGCCTCCATGCTCCTGAGCCGTTTTCGATAATGAATTTTCGAATCGACAATCGGCTCCGTTAGACTTGATTTAAGATATTTGAAGTTCTAGAAAATTATTTTTGCTATTTTTGATATAATTTTCCTAGTGATCGAAAAATTCAAAATCAATAATTTTGCTATTTTTTGATATATATTCTTATATTTTTTTAGAATAGGTTGCACGTTACCCGCTTCGCTTATTTCATTCAAATAAACTTAGCTAGAACTGCTACCTTTCTAGCTAGGTTTATTTTCGAATGAAATAAACGAAGCGGATACGTGTTGTCTATCTCAAAAAAAAAAAAAAAAAGTTGAAGGTTCTCCTACATTTTTACCAACAAAAGTACTATATATATTTAAATTAATCGTGATCATTTAGATGTATATGCATTTTCGTAACAATATAATATAATATGTTTCTAATATTTTTTGGCCCCCTTTTCCTTGTATATGTAAAAAGGATCTTCCAAAAAAATTTTGTATGTTAAATCAGATTTTTTAAAAATAACCAAAATATTCTCACTTTATTGAAAGTACAACTGATAAATATAATAATGTTATATATATATATATATATATATATTTAAAAAAACTAGAATTTTTATTATATATAAAAATAGAAAAATAGTACAAACTAAAAGAGTGCAATATCTTCCCAGCAAGTCAAACCGAAATATAATTATGCCAAATAGTGTAATAATACATATATTTTTTAAAAAATATAAAATTAGTATTTTTTTTTTTCTGAAAAAAAAAAGTCAATTTTTTAATCAGTAGCAACAAGGGACACGGAAATGCGATGCGCCGTCGTGCTTTTTGGCTTTTGTTTGGACGCGCGGAGGACGTGAGCGGTGACGGGATCGATCGACCGGCCTATAAATTCTCCCCCACGATTTTTTCTTTTTTTCTTTTTTTTTTCGTTGTTTCTCCTCAATCCATTCACCCACTTAACAAAATCTCCAATTTTTTCTCTCCATTTCTCCTCTTCAATGAGATTCGATCATGAGCTGTGGAACACATGTATAGGTTAATTTGTTAGCTTATTATTATTATTATTATTTTTTACCTCTTCTTTTTGAATTTCAAAGTTGACAATGAAAACAAAAGTTGACAATCATTTGATGTGTGAGATAAATGAATCGAAAAAAGTACTGTTTTATCGGTCGATTTTTTTTTAACTATCCTTCCGTAGTTTTTATCTTTGGTTATTTGAAGTTGATCGTTGTAGTACACACGACATGATTCATCTGATTCATGAGTTATGTTGAGATTAATTTTTTTTCTATGGGATCGATCTTTTAGCCATAATTATTTTAGTACTATTTGGTGGACAAAGAGATGGTCTTTGTTTTGTCGTCAGGTACAAATGTTGATTTTGTCCATTTTTGTCTTCTTTTTGCTGTTGTTTTTCTTCTTTATTAGACGTAGAAAATGATACCAAATTCATTGGTATTAGCACTTGTACCTAATGAGATTCTGAAGAGAAGTAGTGATTGCCCAACGTCTGCAGATTTGGAAGGAGTTGATCAATCTGAGAGGGTGAGATAGAGAGATTTTGCCCAAAGATGGATGGTCTCACAAGTAACTCCTTTGCTTTGTATAATCATTGTCATATTTTGAGTTGCATGTTAGTTGTTTGTCAAAAAAATTTGATGCTTTTAGGTGCTTGGATGGGCTCTTGTGGGATGCTCATTTGCTCCAACAAAGGTGAGAATCCATGTGGGTTCAATGGAATCCTCTGCTCTTCTACTTGCATCAACCACATGATTGTTGTCTCAGTCAATTTGCTGCTGTTTGTCGCGCTTCTGGTCAATTTCGTTCTTAAGATTCGAAAGCACGCCGTTCCTCCGCGAGGGTTCTTCGGTTTCTCGTCGCCGTTGCGGCGGTTTGCCGCCGCGTTCGACGGTTGTTTGGGGCTTGTTTATGTCGGCCTTAGTTTGTGGATGTTGGAAGAGAACTTTAGGAAGGGGGTGGCTTTTTACCCTCTTCATCAGTGGCTTGTAGTGTTGTCTCAAGGCTTGTGTATGGCGCTTATCGGCTTTGTTCTCAGCACCAAATTTAGACTTCTCGGAGTAGTGTTTGTTAAAGTGTGGTCGGTTGCGACGGCGTTGTTTGCGTGTTTTATCTGCTTTTCTTCGGTTCTGAGTATCGCCGAAGAGAAGAGGGTATCTACAAAGGCCTGCTTAGATGTTTTGTCATTACCGGGAGCTTTACTATTACTCCTATACGGATTCAAGCAATCGAGAAATGAAGAGAGCTGTGAATTCATTGATGGGTCTTTGTATAAGGCTTTGAGCGACGAACCGAATGGTAATGTGGCGATCGATTTTGAGACGGACGTTACTCCTTTTGCGACTGCCGGGGTTCTAAGTGGAATGTCCTTTTGGTGGCTCAACCCTTTGATGAAGAAGGGTTATGAGAAGCCCTTAGAAGAGAAAGATATACCTCACTTGGGTGTAACGGATCGAGCGAAAAGCCGTTACTTTTTATTCCTGGAGAAATTGGATAGAGAAAAGCAGGTAAAGCAGAGAGCTTCGCCGTCGATTTTTTGGGTTATTGTTTCGTGCCATAAAAGAGATATTTTTGTATCTGGGTTCTTCGCGCTGCTTAAGATCCTCACTCTATCGGCCGGCCCCATGCTCTTAAACGCCTTCATCAAAGTATCGTTAGGGAACGCGGCTTTTAAGTATGAAGGTTATGTTTTGGCCTTGGCTTTGTTCCTTGCTAAATGTTTCGAGTCCTTATCACAAAGGCAGTGGTACTTTCGGACAAGAAGGTTAGGACTTCAAGTGAGATCTCTATTATCAGCAGCTATCTATAAGAAGCAACAACGGCTATCGAATTTGGCAAAACTGAGCCATTCCTCTGGGGAAATTACGAATTATGTTACCGTGGATGCGTATAGAATAGGGGAATTTCCGTTTTGGTTTCATCAGACATGGACTACAAGCCTTCAACTCTGCATTGCGCTGATGATTCTATACAATGCTGTGGGCCTAGCAACAATTTCTTCTATGGTTGTGATTATACTTACTGTGCTATGCAATGCTCCTTTGGCCAATTTGCAGCATAAGTTTCAGACCAAGTTAATGGAAGCTCAAGATAAGAGGCTCAAGGCCATGTCCGAGGCTTTGATTAATATGAAGGTTTTGAAACTATATGCATGGGAAACACATTTTAGAAAGGCTATAGAAGGGCTGAGGGAAGTTGAATGCAAATGGCTTTCGGCTTTTCAGCTTCGAAGAGCATATAACAGCTTCCTCTTTTGGTCGTCGCCTGTACTCGTATCAGCAGCAACCTTTCTAACCTGCTATCTTATTAATATTCCTCTCGATCCTAGTAATGTATTCACCTTCGTAGCTACATTACGTTTAGTTCAGGACCCAGTTAGGCAAATACCAGATGTGATCGGGGTAGTTATTCAAGCAAAGGTCGCATTTTCTCGGATAGAAAATTTTCTAGATGCGCCTGAGCTTGATAATAGACAACTAAGAAGAAAGTATAGTGCGGGTGTGGAGAATTTAATAAAGATTGAGTCTTGCAGTTTCTCGTGGGATGAGAACATTGCGAAGCCCACTCTGAGGAATATAAATTTAGAAGTGAAAGATGGAGAGAAGGTTGCGATTTGTGGGGAGGTCGGTTCAGGAAAGTCGAGTCTTTTGGCAGCTGTTCTAGGAGAGATTCCGAAGACACAGGGCACGGTATGATTTTTCATTATCTCATGGAGCATCTCATCTTGGTAGTAAATAGTTATTCAACTGAAATTTTCTAGTTATAACAAATATTGTTGTTTCTTAAAAGTAAACAAGTTTTATTTCCAGTGGGTTGAACATAGCAACTGGAAGTTCTTTTTTATGTAACAGTGGTTTTGGTAGGACTTGATTTTCCACTAGATTACGTTATTCCAAAATTGTTGCGGCTTTTACGATTTTTTAATATGCAATTCACCACTGGAGATGTTCATTGTCCTCATTTTGCTTGTTGGTTGTGCTAAAAATGGTTGAGTTGGTAACCAATATGGTTCTAAAATCTGCAGATTCAAGTTTGTGGGAAAATAGCGTATGTTTCTCAGAATGCATGGATTCAAACAGGTACTGTACAAGAGAATATCTTGTTTGGGTCCGCCTTGGATAAGCAAAGGTATCAAGAAACCCTGGAGAGGTGCTCTTTAGTAAAAGACCTTGAGATGTTACCCTTTGGAGACCATACTGAAATAGGAGAAAGAGGGGTAAATCTCAGTGGAGGCCAAAAGCAGCGTGTTCAGCTTGCCCGCGCATTGTACCAAGATGCAGATATTTATCTTTTGGATGATCCTTTCAGTGCCGTCGATGCACACACAGCTACTAGCCTTTTTAATGTAAGTGTTAGGGGCTTTCATACACATAACCCTGCGAAAATCATCTATTTCTCCATATGCTCAATCAAATATGAAGTTATCATATATACCTAGGGATGTGTAGCACCATTATCTTATGTTGGGGAATCATTCAATTCACAGGGGCAAGCTGGTTTTGCATTGGAGAAAAAACTTTTAAAATGACAAATATACTTTTTGAAGTACAACGGTAAAAATGTTAGGAATTTAAGTTTTCGAATAGCATATATGAAAATTCAGATGTTACTGGGATATACATGAATATAGATAACTATGCAAATTATTACATAAATATTCCGAAGGATTTTTTTTGGATCAATGCAATGCTTTCTAATCTTTGAAATTCTCTAAAACTTGTGTTTTTTTTCCCCTACTGCAGGAATATGTCATGGGAGCTCTATCAAACAAGACAGTACTGTTAGTGACTCATCAAGTGGATTTCCTACCAGTTTTTGATTCCATTTTGGTTAGCATTCTTATATTCAGTCATGGTTTCTATCTAACTGCTAACCAAATGCATAGACCTATTGAAGTTGGTTCTTCTCTATGCGCTACT
The DNA here is from genome assembly GCF_001540865.1 of Ananas comosus. NCBI lineage: Eukaryota > Viridiplantae > Streptophyta > Magnoliopsida > Poales > Bromeliaceae > Ananas > Ananas comosus. The sequence continues at coordinate 2,474,155 of NC_033632.1, read as the reverse complement.
AGGGCCTTCAACATCTACGTTGTCTAGTGTTTTCTTCCTTATAAAACAAACATTTAAACATACGTTCCAACTGAATAAATGTTTCAATGTATTACCTTTTAGTTTTCACCTGAAAGTACTAGGCAGAAGGATCTGTCTGTTGACAGATAGGCGTTGTACGCATTCTGACCTTTCTGTGTTTGGTCTACTCCTTTCCTGCTAAGTGGAATACTGACCATAACTGGAAATTTCTGTTATAGATTCTCATACACAATTAACTCGTTTTTTGGCAGTTAATGTCAGATGGACAGATTCTGCGAGCGGCACCTTATCAAGAACTTCTTGCTTCTTGCGAAGAATTTCAGGACCTTGTCAATGCACATAAAGATACTGTGGATCTTGAAAGGCTTAACAAAATGGTCCCTAATAGAAAAACAGAGACATCTACGGGAGAGATCAACAAAATTAATGGCAGCAAGCATCGGGAGAGTGCGAACCCCTCGGGAGTAGACCAACTGATTAAGAAAGAGGAGAGGGAAACGGGAGATACTGGTTTAAAGCCATATATGCAGTATCTGAGTCAGAACAAGGGCTATTTGTACGCATCACTTGCTGCTCTCTGTCATCTGATATTTGTATCGGGACAGATTTCACAGAACTCGTGGATGGCCGCCAACATTCAAAACCCTAATGTCAGCACCTTAAAATTGATCGCGGTGTATTTGGGAATTGGATTCGGGACAGTTATCTTCTTGTTCGGTAGATCTTTATTTGTAGTTGTCCTAGGCCTTGAGACATCTAAGTCCTTATTTTCTCAGTTACTGAACTCCCTATTCCGTGCACCAATGTCATTCTTCGATTCCACTCCTCTCGGAAGGATACTAAGTCGGGTAAGATTTCTCGCAGTGAATGTTGGTTGAGTTTTTAATACTATGAAATTGTTGCATATATACCACTATAATATCTTAATTTTTTCTATGTATCCCTTGAATGCAGTTTTTAACAAAAATACCCTTATCACTAAATTGACAAGGAAGGTAGTCTTGTAGTAGAAAAGGTTCTTCAAATATGAAGAAAACTTGTACATTCAAGGGTGTACTAGTTGAGATCTGCAGCTGCAATATTGATGGGCATATTATCATCTTGCAGGTCTCTTCCGACTTGAGCATTGTTGACCTTGATGTCCCGTTTAGCTTCATCTTTAGTATGAGTGCTACCATGAATGCATGCGGCAATCTTGGGGTATTGGCTGTCGTTACCTGGCAAGTCTTATTCGTCTCTATACCAATGATCTATTTGACCTTTCGATTGCAGGTGAATTTATGGAGTGTTTGATGATTTCAACTGCATTAATTAGTCTATTTATTTCTGCTGTAATTTCTGTCGCAACTTCATTTCGGTGTTGTAGAGGTACTACTTAGCTTCTGCAAAGGAATTGATGCGGATCAATGGAACAACGAAATCTCTCGTAGCCAACCACCTAGCTGAATCAATTCAAGGAGCAACAACAATTAGGGCTTTTGAGGAGGAAGACCGCTTCTTTGCCAAAAATTTGGAGCTTATTGACCAAAATGCAAGTCCCTTCTTCCAGAATTTTGCTGCGAGTGAATGGTTGATTCAACGCTTGGAGACTATGAGTGCAGCCACTGTTTCATCGTCAGCCCTTGTTATGGCTCTGCTCCCTCCTGGCACTTTTAGCTCCGGTGAGTTCACAAATTTGAGTATTTTTTTAGTAGTTCTTTTTCTTTCTATAGACATACCCCAACAAACATGCAAAATTATGTAAATACCATTCTAGAGCTGATATTTGCTTGTGTGCGCCTGAAAGGCCTTTTGCATTCATTCCCCTGAAAACTTATTTGTGCACGTGCACCTGAATGTATGCCTAGGGGTTATATATGAAAAAAAAAAAAGACGACAAAAATTTAAAAATTACTACCTTTTAGACATATGGCTAATACAACCTTTATGTCTAGATTTAGTTTTTTGTTGGTGTGTGAAATTATGCATATTTAGAGTGAATCATTCGCTTTTGTAAATTACCCTTCGAAAGTATGATTAACTCCAATTCTGATGCAGGTTTTGTCGGAATGGCTCTCTCTTATGGTCTTTCATTAAACATGTCTCTTGTATTCTCTATTCAAAATCAGTGCACACTAGCGAATCTCATCATCTCAGTAGAAAGGCTGAATCAATACATGAACATAGAAAGTGAGGCCCCGGAAATTGTCAAAGAGAACCGACCTGCACCTGATTGGCCAGCTGTCGGTCGAGTAGAGCTCAAAGATTTGAAGGTATTTAGTACTAATATCCCCTATTGCCTAAATTTTTTTATCTACATCATGCATATCGTATTTTCACTTTTCCTTCCTGAAATATCAAGTGCCCCTTAAACTAGAAGTTTTCGTGACTTTGCAGGCTTTATATATCACTTGTGTTTAGAGATTAATGGGGCAAAATGTAGGGTTCAGTAAATTTTATGGGAAGATTACAATCAGTAGCGGTGACAATAATGACCGTAATATATTTTCATTTAACAGATAAGATATAGGCCAGATACCCCGCTCGTATTACGTGGAATAACATGCACATTTGAAGGTGGGCACAAGATTGGGATAGTAGGCCGCACCGGAAGTGGAAAGACAACCCTAATAGGTGCATTATTTCGGCTTGTCGAACCAGCTGGAGGAAAAATAGTCATAGATGGGCTAGACGTGACCACGATTGGGCTTCATGATTTACGGTCTCGACTGGGAATCATTCCGCAAGATCCAACTCTCTTTCATGGCTCTGTTAGATATAATCTTGATCCTATTGGACAATTCACAGACCAAGAAATATGGGAGGTAATGCATCTCATTATCTAGCACTATATGTTACTTCTATATAACCCATCATGGCTTGATTATCGAGGTGTTATTATCATTACCATGATATTGATAATATGAGCTTGCTTTATTGTTTGAATTTTCACAAATGTTGTTAGCTAGATAAATTGCCATAGTACTGTTAGCACGAAATATAATTCCGATATTTTCTTTTCAAGGTTCTTGACAAATGCCAACTCCGAGAAGCTGTTCAAGAGAAGGAACAGGGCTTAGATTCACTAGGTACTAGTATACGTCAAAGTTAATGGCTATTTTTCTTTAAAATCAAATGGTATCATCTTATATATATTCTTTTTCTAAACTTCTAAATCTTACCATATAGTTGTCGAGGAGGGATCAAATTGGAGCATGGGACAAAGGCAGTTATTCTGCTTGGGCCGTGCACTTCTGAGACGAAGCCGCATATTAGTTCTTGACGAGGCCACCGCGTCCATCGATAATGCCACGGACGCCATTCTTCAGAAAACCATCAGAACGGAATTTGCGGATAGTACTGTTATTACGGTTGCACATCGGATCCCCACGGTTATGGACTGCACCATGGTGCTTGCTATTAGCGACGGTAAGTTTCAATACCTATCATATTTATTTCGAAGTGGAATAAAGACACTAAAAAAGGATTAATTACAATTACCTTGTCGATTTCCAGCTTTTAAACTTCAGTCGATATCTCGCTCCTTCACATTTAATAGGAACGTAGCTAAACTACTTGATAGTTGTCACAGATATATATGCTTAAATTATCAATGAATATTCTTTACATTCACCTCAAAAAAGGATTACCCTCATGAAAAATCAGAGGTTTAGCCAACCTGTAGTCCTAATATATTGTCAACTTTTGTCTACAACTACGTAGAGAAGTTTTGGCTCTCTTTCCGCTAAAGTATCGATACTGATCCACATACTTGTCTCGTATGTTGCTGACAAATTTATCTACCTATATTTTTTTCAGGGAAATTGGTGGAGTACGATGAACCTATGAAACTCATGAAAACCGAGGGGTCTCTGTTCCGAGAGCTCGTGAAGGAATACTGGTCGCATACATCAAATGGCAACATGTAGTCATAAAATATGTCGATAATACAAGCAATATTTCTTATACTTCTCCAGTGATCTCCTCATTTGAAGACAGGGGATAGGTGGAAGAGACTCCATTTGTAAATAACAAGCCTAAGACCTCTTATTCTCAATCAAAAGACAAAGAAGGATCATCATAAGACCTGCACTGTATTACTATTTGGGAAGATGCATTACAAGTTTGATAATCCGGCGACACCAGGACACGCGATGGCGACGAAGGTTTGGAAGATTTGAAGTGATTCTCGTCATCTTAAGAATCGTCTTTCGTCTTGTTCGGAAATTTCATGTGAAATATGTTTGTTCCCTAGTTGTCATTCCTTTCTTGTAGTGAAAGTGTGGTAGTTATTAGTTAAGCCACCGAAGTTAGAGCTAAGTAGTAATTTTGAATCTGAATTTTTGAATCTCTTTTCTTTTAGAATTACCTGCGATTAATAGTGCAATAGAAACTGCAATTAATTCTAAATCAAAAAGAAAGAAGTACGCGGTCTTATATAAGTAAGGCTCCGTTTGAAATTGCGGGGAGATTGCGTTATGTGCAGTGAAAAAGTACGATGAAAAAATATTTTGTTTCTTTTCGTATGTAATATTATATTTGACATATCGCGATTAGTTGGTTACGATATATTTTTCTGCGGAGAACACAGAAGTATCGCATCGAAGAACACAAAAATATATCTCTATATGCTTTTATCTCAATTCTATGTCTAAAATGTTTTGTTAATTACATGGCATATTAGTTACATAATTACACAGCTTTTACACCAGGTAAGATGATTCGAATTAAATTTAAAAATTTAAATTAATAATAAATTATTTATCAGTTTAAGTTTTTAAATGTGATTCGAATACAGATCATTACGAGATTCCGCTGGAATACACACGTGCCTTTTTTTTCCCGCCAAAATTTTGAAATCCGAGCGATCCTCCTCCTTTTTCCCGCCACTCGATACAATACCATCGTAGTCGCTCGAAACCCCTACATCTCTCTACTCTCTCTCTCATGGATCTCCGCATCCTCGACCTCTCCCGAACCCAACGCATCGTCCTCCTCATCGACCTCCACCCCCTCCTCATCTCTCCCCAAAACCCTAACCCTAGCTCCTATCTCTCCACCGTTCTCTCCGCCGCACGGACCATCCTCTCCTTGCCGACCCTCGCCTCCTCCCTCTCCGCCTTCAAGCTCTTCTTCTCCTCCCTCTCCCCCGTCCTCTCCACCTCCACCGTCCACCGCCTCCTCGGCAAGTCCCCCACCTTCCTCTCCTTCGATCGCCACCCCCAAACCCTAATCTCCCTCTCCCGAGCCCTCGGTTCCCTCTCCCTCGCACCCGATCTCGCCGGCTCTAACGTCGCCGGCTCGCCGAAGGTGTCTCTGCTCGCCAAGTCGCTCCTCCAACTCGAGCACGAGTACGGATGGGAGATCCACTCTGAGAACCTGAGAGGTACGCCGGAATTGCTGCGATTTCGGTCCAATTTGGTCATTTTGTTCTCTCCGATCTCCCAAGATCGGAGCTTTTTGTCACAGTACGTTGAATTGGAAGATGATGGTGATAAAGTAGTGAGTTTTGATTCTTTCTCGAAGCGATTTGTTCAATTATTTAGTCCCGTGAAGAGAAGGCTTGTCGCATGGGATATCCATCTCAGTTGGATTGATGTTAATTTTGGTCAAGAGAACAAAGAAGGGGTTTTTGGGTCAGGGTGGCTCGAAAAGGGTATTAGGGAGTTTGGTTGGAGTTCTTATGCGACGGATGCGATCGCCTTGGGTTCTGTACTTGTTCCATTTGCTTTGATCTATCCGTACCTTGGTTGCTCAATGGGGTACGCCACAGGCGAGAATAGCAAGAGAGGTAGCGTAGAGCTAATTTTGGGGATTGCCGATGTCAGTGAGAAGCCATTAGAGTGCAAAAGCTGCGAACTCGAAGTGCTTGATCTAATGCTGCTGAGAGAAAGATCGGTAATAAGTTGCCCTCCTCTGAAAGGTTCTGTCAGCGAAATTACACAGATCCATGTTAGAGAAGTTTGGAGGAAAGAGGTAGGAGAAATTACCACAAGCAACTCATCTGCTATAGCTTTGCTTCATGGGTTTTCAGGGGAATGTGAGAATAAAGTTGGAAAAGATGATCGGAAAGAGTCATTTGTTGATAGGGTTCTTCAATTACTTTGTTTGGAGAAAGGCGAGTTTTTGCAAGGCAAGCCTATCTGGCAGCTATTTCTCGCCTTCCTATACGAGAGAAGCTACTGTGCTGTAGCTTCTATCCTAGATAGTGACGGAAACTCTGTTGGTGGTATTCTTATGCCTTTTACAATTAACCATGCATTGCTTCATATTCTAGATAAGAACCCGGTTGATTTATGCCCATTAGTTGTTCGAACAAACAATTGTTTGCCAGAAACCCAAGATATTTATACATGTGATGCATCAAAAGATAAGGATGCTAGAAGAAAAAGAAGTAAGGTTCGAGATAAGCTACTTCAGAGTACCAGTTGGAGCTCTTTTTGTGAAGTATTGTTTTGCAATGCTGATGACATAGTTCCAGGGGCAGATTTGGTTGAACTGTACTTAAGTAAAGATTCTAGTAAATCGAAAAAGTTGCGCTTTTTAAAATGCTGGATGAGGCAAGCTAGAAGATCTTTTTCGAGTATTTGCCCAACTAAGCAAATAGAAGGAGAGAAGCATTTAAGTGTTGAAGATGAAACAGGGATTATCGCTCCTCTTGAAGAGGCTGAAGCTAACATTAACTTTTCTTCCCAAGGCGAGTCAAATGATAGTGTACAAATGAAGGACGAAGCTTCACCTATATTTCCAATGGAGGATACAGAAGTTTTTCTTGGTAGTATTCAACAGAAAATTGAGCAGGGTCTGCTTTCAGAAGAAGCTGATCTTAGGATTTTAGCCGAACGTTTAGTTGCTATGTCTATAGATGCTTTATACAGAAAGTTTGGGAGGAACAGGACAAAGGATTTTGAGTTCAAGGAAGCAGAAACTGCTTCTGATGCAAAGGTTGCTTCTGAAGTCTCTCTTCTGCTTCTGAAGAAACCTAAGGATCTGATTTTAAAGTACAAAGAGATCAATTCAGCTTCAACTGCAACAACTCCGATTACACGAAATATTACCACAGATGACAAAATTAGAGAGTATCCTTTTTTATGATGTTTTCCTGCATCTCTTTGCACCATAGTTCTCAAAGTTTGAACTTGATTGCAATTACATTCAAAGAGTTTGAGTTTTAACAACTTAGTCCCTGCTGTTTGTCATGTAACAATTAAGTCTTTTCATTTATTTTTTTGTTCGAAGAAAAAAGATGCCATGATGGCATCATCGTTAGGTGTCAGTGACATGGAACTTTTTCAGGTTGGCCCTAGCGAATGATGATGTTGATGTGGTATTTCTTTATAATATCTCTTTAGAGAGTAGAATAATGAAAGAACTTAATTGCTACGAGGAACAAAGCTTAGGATCTAAATTGTCGAATTTGAAAATCTGACGGTGTGATTGAAATTGTTGATCAGATTCTGAGGGAGCAAAATTGTAAATAATCATCTTTAAAACTGTGGCTTCCATGTATGACTTAACACAGATTAGGCATGAATTACAAATCCTGTTTAGGATGGAAATACTTCGGTCTGGTGCTGGGGCAAGTATTGAAGAAAATGTGAAACAAAAGATGATCAAGGAGATTTGCTCGCTTTTGCAGTTCATCGATATCAATCTGCAAGGGGACTCGTATAACTCGGAGAATGTTCTTGAATTTGCTGAGAGGACCATAAAATCTAGGTATGCTTAATATTTTGCAAGGATGTTTCTTTCATTACATGAAATTTTGTTAGTGCAGTAACCTTAGCTTCTGTTTTGAGTAAGAGCTCTTTCATATCTTGTGGGTAAACCAGTCCAACTTGAAAGCTTTTAAGACAAGTCAGTTGAATGAAATTTTGTGACTTTTCAATACATGAATCCAAATGAAGTGTTCTCTAACCGATCAGCTGATCCAGGTACAACCATTGTCTAAGTGAAGTCATTCAGAAAATCTATACCCAGATGGAGTTCGACCTATTCGATGAAGAAATCGAACTCTCCGACTCTTTGCCTATTAGCAACAGCGAAGAATCCAAGAAAAGGGAAGAGAATTCTACGCGTCAACAGGAAAATTGTGTGAAGAGCCATAATACATCAGGCGGCAGTAGTCATCAACAGCTGTTAATGAAAGCTCAAGAAAGAAGAAATAGAGATAGAAGGCTCTCGTCGTTCACGAGCTGGGTTCCGGACTTGCATAGGGTTTGGGCTCTTAAACAGCCGAGGACGGAGAAACTACATAAGGGCGAACTGCAATCAAAGCCGTCAAAAAGGAGGAAAAGGCGGGTGGCGGCCAATGATATGGTCTGCGAGACTCCAAATCTGGGAACGAAAAATGCACAGGACAGGGAGAATGGTGCTTGTAATGAGATCAAATCATTTAGATCTCTCTCCAAGGCTTTATTTCACCATGAAGGTGATTTTAGTTCATAAACATAATCTCTCAATTCTTTTCCTAATGAGATTACTTTGAAATTTGTTGTATTGTGATTCTTTGTCTGATGAGATTACTCAGAAACTTGCTGTAGTTCTCATGTTGATAATAGCATTCAAGTTTCAGGAATATGGAAGATAAGGTTGAAGGATTACTCTCCTTTTCTTCATTGTTCAAAAAGATGTTGTGCTTCGTCGTTGTCATTATTCTGCTGATGAAAGTTTAATATCTCAGATTCCAAATCCGCAAATAGTACTTCCTTCAGTCCAAATTGAAAAAAAAAGAAAAGAAAGTTGTAGCTACTGATTGAATCTTATAGCTATTTTCTGGTAAAAGTTTGCTGCAGAGTTAAGTTCGCAGGAAAAATAAGCACCCAGTTGCTGCTGCTGACGACAAGAAGAGACAATCACAAGTTCACAACTTCACAAGGCAAAACATAAGTGAAGATCAGATCAGAGTCAAACAGGCCAATTGTCTGTTTCCGAAGAGGAGGAGGAGATTTCTCAGAAGATCATCTCTTTCGCGGTACGATGAGCGGGTAAGTTGCATCAGGAATCTTCTTATAATTTGCTCATGCAGGCTCATAAAGACCTAGCATGTGCCCATCAATGCATCGGAGGGCCGCGACCTGCGCGACAGAGAAAGATCAATTTTGAGACTACATTTCATCTGGTATGGTATTGTGCCGTTTAGGGTTTGAGATGTGTCAAAAACATTTTTTTGAATAAACCTTGCCGTGAATCTCGTATCTAATGGGGCCATCGAGCTCGGCTCCCAACGCCATTAACTTGGCCACCGTGCTGTTGATGTCGGCGACGGTGAAGGACAGCATGGAGGAATAGCCTTTCTGGGTTTCAGGAATACTGCAGCAAATGACAGACAGATTTTTTTTCAGATTGATTTTATCAGCATGTATGTATGTATTACTCATTTACTTGTGCTGCTGCTGAGGAGTGAGGAGGCAAATGGCAGACAGACAGACTTGCGGGAGTGCAGGAGGGCGAGCTGGAGTGGGCCGGACTGGAGCTCGGCCCAGCGGAGGGTGCAGACGTGGGCGGTGAAATCCAGGCCCTCCGTGTAGAATCGTGCGGCCCGCGGCACGTCCCTGTGCAGCTGCAGCACCCACCGGAACGCCGCCGCCGCCATGAATTCAACGCAAGAGGGAAACCCACGCTACTAGGGCTTTTCTTTTCTTTTCTTTTCTTTTTTGGGTAAATTCAAATACCACCCCTATAATTTGACACTTTTTCATTTCAGTACGTTATGATTTAAATTATATTAATATAGTATTATGCGGTTTTATTTAGTTCCTTTGTAACATTTTATTAAATTATATATAAAAAATTTTAAATATTTTATCTAAATTTATCGAATATTCGCATTAGTACTTTTTAGTCTTAACTTTATCACTAATTTAATAAAAAAAATAATAAATGAAAATAACAAAAAAAAATATAAGGTACGAAAATAATACATTTTAAATTACAAGATACTAAAATAAAAAAGTGGAAACTACAGTGGTGGTGTTTGGAGTTTTTTTTTTTTTTTTTTTTTTTTTGTGGAATTGAAATTTCTTGACATAAAAGTTAAAGTTTTTTATCATTAATATATATATATATATTATATAATATATATATATATATATATATATATTTTCGTAAAAAATTGACTTTGGCCAGAGTAAGTCGAAGTGGAAGTCGATTACAGCTCGGGATTGATCGAAGTTAAATATATTATTATTTCAGAGAGTTTGAGTTTGGATTCAAAGTTAAAATTATGTTAAATTAAACAATAGAAATAGGTATTTACTATCTAAAGCAACTCACCCCTTACCAATTTTGGTAAAACAAATACATAAGCGTAAAGTGGAAGGAGAGTTTTATTTAGAAAAAAATTCAAATATCGTTCCGGTGGTTTTACTTTAGTATTATTATATAGTTTAAAGTGTATCAATTTAGTATTTTATGGTTTTATTTTTATCTTTTTATTGTCGATTTCATTATGAATTAATTACTTTCCAGTTTGACGCCGACATGAATTAATAAACATTTCAATAATAAAAAATAAATGAAAATAAAATTTTAAAAAGTTAAAATTTGATTATAATTTTTGTTTTTTTAAAAAATACAGAACAGTTTAAAAAATAGGATAGTGATACAAAGGGGATTTTTTTCATTTTAACCCTTTAAAAACTTATAATTAGCTAAATAATTTTGTAAAAAATTTATTTGTTGAAATAACCTTATTTTATCAACTAAGTATTGGAGTATAAAAATAAGTGAAAAACGATCAATCAGTTATAGTTACTAATGAAAATTAAAAGGCGGTGAATCATTCACCATCTTTTTTTTTTATATTAGAGGCGGTAGATGATTCACCACTTTTATAATAGATGAATAATTTATTTTTTTTTTATTTTCATATATTATTTTAACAATCAAAAAAAATTTCAACAAATCACATATAATTCTTATATCTTAAAATATCTTAACAACATATAAATATAAAATCGGCGAATCATTAATCGCTTTCTAAAAAAAAAATTGATTCACCGTGATTCTCATTAGTTATCTACATAAAAATTTTTAAGAATTATTTAGCAAATTGAAAAAAATTTTTTAATAAATTGAGTGTGCAAAAAGTCCGATACAACGCGAGAGCACTAATTCTCCCTAACACAAAAAAAGTCCGAAACAAAGCGAGGGCACTAATTCTCTCTAACACAAACAAACAAAACGGAGAAAAAAGAAAAAAAGAAAAAAATATCGGCTAGGGTTTCTCCTCCGCCATGGGGAGAGCGAAGAAGGGCCCTAAATTCGCCGTCGTGAAGAGGCTTGTGAGCTCCAAAACCCTAAAGAAGTGAGTGAGCCCATCGCCACCATCATCATCTCCCCTCTACTCCGAAACCCTAATATTCTTTTGATCGCAGGTACAAGGAGGAGGTGCTGAACCCTAAGAAGAAGGACCTCGAGAAGGAGAAGCTCCCGCGCAACGCGTGAGTTTCTTCGCTTCGATCTCTTATTCGCCTTGTTCCTTTTTTTTTTCTTTTTTGCTTTGATTTGCTGATGATTTGTTATATTTGATCGGTTTTTCATAGTCCGGCGATATCTTCGGCGCTCTTCTTTAAGTACAACACTGCCCTAGGCCCGCCATATCGGGTTATTGTCGATACCAACTTCATCAACTTCTCCATTCAGAATAAGGTGATTTGGTTTCGGAAAAAGTTTGGATTTTTGATGATTTTAATGTTGTTTTAGTAGGGATTGGACTGATGTTGTATTAGATGCAAAAGGTTGATGAATTACTGAGGTTTTAGAGTTATTTGCTATTATGTTACTGAATACTCGGTATAGTTCTTAAATTAGTGAACTTTCGTTCTTGTTCTTCGGAAATATGAAAGTTGCAATTAGTTTTATTTTTAACTTATTTGCTGAGTAAGTTTGCATTTGTATTTAATGTTCATCATCAGAAGTTTAAATATCTCAAGCACCTTTAAATTCTGTGGATTAAGGAATGAGTTTAGGAATTGCATTATTTTGTGAATCACTTATACTAAGAAATAGTAGAAAGAGTTATCTATATTAGCTTTATGTGTGACATGACTAATGTCCTATTTTCTTTAATGCAGTTGGATTTGGAAAAGGGAATGATGGACTGTTTGTATGCAAAATGTTAGTCATCATAATCTTTTCCTGTGTTGATTTGAACCCTCACTCTACATTTTCCTTACTAAATTGCTTCTTGTTGTTGGCTTAAAAAGGTACCCCATGTATCACCGATTGCGTTATGGCTGAACTTGAGAAACTGGGACAAAAATATCGAGTGGCTTTAAGGTATAATTTGATAAAACTGCTTTGCCCTCTAGTGCAAACTTGAACAATGAATATTTATAGAGCTTCACCTATTGTAATTATAGTTCTCTTTTTAGCTATAATTAGGTGGTGAATAATTTGGTTTTTTTTTTCGTAATATGTATATATGTTTTTTTTGACAGGATTGCTAAGGATCCTAGGTTTGAGAGATTACCATGCACACATAAAGGAACTTATGCAGATGATTGCATCGTTGAAAGGGTTACTCAGGTATTATCCTCTTCATAACTGATTTACCGTCTATTTTTTATTTTTTATTTTTTATTCTTTTTCTTTTGTGACTTAGAATACTACTATATGTTTCTTTGGTTTATTCCAGTCTTTTATCTAAGAGCATTTGATGTATTATTCTTTTGTTTATTTATTCTCTATGACATAGAAATCTTGATATCACTAGGCAATGAGGGTTTGATTAGACACCCCAATTCTAGAAATGAACTGCAACTATAAGTTGACTTAGTTGAAAACGAAAAAAAAGTATGGCAAGAATGTTGTTTAGCTTTGAAACTGTAGAGATTTTGGAAGTACTTTCTTTTAATATTAGCAAAACCCATGCCGATTAGAACAGCTATTCCTAGCAAATTTTAGTCCTGTTTGCCAAATAATGGGATAGCTTGAGCTATCCATTTTATTGTCCTTGAAACAAACTTGAGTCTTGTACGGTAGCAACTCGATCTAAGCCCATAATTGATATCTTTTCTGTTTTTGCTCAGTTTGCTATATTCTGAAATTAGCTTTCTTCCAAACTTACCTTTTGCTTTCTTAGGAGCTTTTCTTGTTTTGCATTTCCTTTTTTTCTTTTTGGGATCAAAGCTTTATGCTCTGTTACAATAGCAGGGGTGATGTGTTACATAATAAATTGATATTCTCCTGTCTCTTACTTTGTAAAATTACAATCTTTTCTTAAACAGCACAAATGCTACATTGTCGCTACATGTGATAGAGATTTGAAGCGAAGGATACGCAAGGTATGCAAATATCGAAAGCATAAGTCTTTGTTTTTCTTCTTCCTTTTCTTTTTCTTTTTCGTTTTCTTTTTTGGGGTGAAGCCCTAGGCTTGTTTTAATTGTTCCTCCAAGCTAATGTCATCCATGTCGACAGATTCCTGGGGTGCCAATCATGTACATTACTCAACACAAGTACTCAATTGAGCGTTTGCCTGAAGCTACTATTGGTGGAGGTGCGCTTTTCGTTTTTGCTATATCGTTAACCTAGTTCCTTTTTGGTCTGGCAACTTATGTGTACTACACAAAGCAAAAGCTTCCGCAATGATGTGTTTGGTTAACAAATTGTTTGGAGCTTTCAGAGTCACGAGAAGTTAAAATGAGCTTTACAATCCTGGAAGCAAAAACTTAAATTTGAAGCTGCTTCTGCTACAGCGAAAGCTGTAGAGGAAGGTTAGTGAAGAAAACTATTGCTTTCTTGAAGAGCTCTACTCATTCTCGAGAAGCTCCAGCCAGACCAAACACAGGCCTTTAATGTTTTTCGTTGCGATCGACTCTCTCTCAAGAAGTAACCAAAGTTGTTATTTGCCTGAAAAGCCCCCTGTATATGATATTCATGTTGGCATGCTTATATTTTGCAGCTCCAAGATATTGATGACCGACGACCCCCTCTGCAAATTTACAAACTTCCCTTTCACAGCTTTGAATGTTCCCTCAAATGAAGGGCAGGACAGTGCGGTACTTTCTAGTTGGAGTTTTAGTTTCATGCCTGCAAATTTTTGTAGCCGACGTATGCAGGATTGCTGTAATATTTAGTATGTAGGTCTTGCTGGCCTTTTATCTTTCAACTTAACAGCGCGTTGCTTGAACCGATGTATTATGACTTTAACAGATAATGAAAGATTCATTTGCTCGTGTTGTTTCTTGCAACTACCTTTTGGTATGTTAACTGTATATATGTGATTTTGTTACCTATTGCTAAGGTTAAGAGTAGTTGGAAGTTTTAATTATTAAGTTTCTTTGGTGCAATGTACAAAAACTAACTTGCAAAGAGGCCCGGGGACCGTCCTTCTGTTCTGTCAAAGTTGATAGCTACCCAAAGTACCCTTCAAGTTTCTGTCGCAGGGCTGCGTTTGGTTCGAATATAAGTAAAACCGTTTATTTTAGGGATAGTTATAAATTCAGGCATAAGTAACATCTAGATCAATTTTGTGCTTTTTTTTTAAAAAATAATAAAATAATAAATTTATTAGCTATGAATATTATATAAGATAATGAAAACGTATTAATTAATTAATTAAATATAAAAAATAATTTAATTTTTTAATTAGTAAGTAAATTATTGTAGTTAGATAACTAGTAAAAAAATTAATTAGATTAATAAAAATATTAATGGTTGATCAATATATATATTAGTTTATGAATAAACACATTAAATTATTAATAATTAATTAGTTAATTAATTATAAATAATAAATAAATCAATTGCTTTACTATTTAAACAATGGATAATAATTTAAATATATTAATTAGATTAATTATTAATTTAATATTATAATTAAAATTAAAATTAAATTTAAATTAATCTCGTTTCTATTGGGAACAAAAACTTGTTTCAAGAAAAATGATGGAACAGTAGTTTCAGATTTATACCGGATTATACCGGCTTATTTCAGAGACTTGAGAATTACTGTTCTCGGGTATGAAAATTTACGTTTAGGAGCAAAATGGGAAAGTTGGAATAAAAGTTTATTCCCCTCCATTATTCTCGAACCAAACGCTATAAGATTTGTGCAGCTTGGTAGGCTTACAATTGAAAAGTTTGATAGGGAAGGTACAGCCAAAATGATGGACACATTTCCTCTTTTAGATTTGCCCCTGGAATGTTGCTTAAGATAAAGCACTTTATTAAGATGCACTATTCTAGTGTCTTAGTTCAAAGTGTAACTCGCTAAAAAACGAAAAATTTACAGTGGATGCATCCACTTAATTATATCCTCCTCCAAAGTTTGCATGAGGTGCATGAATTAACATCCTTTTTTTTTTTTTTTTCTAAAAGAAACATTGATTTTAAGCAACCGAAATTTCCCCTATAGTTTTTGTGAATGCGAATTAGCTGTGATTTTCCTTTAGTGCATGACACCCTTTTTTTCTTTTTTCTTTTCTTTATCAGTTGCAGCAGGAAAAGACAAACATGATAAGGAACGGTTACCTGAATTCTTTTGGATGTTTGTGAACTTTAAATGCATCACATGCATGATTCTTACAAAATTAAAGCATGAAAAATCTCAATCTAATCTGATTGATGTTCCACGAGGTTCAGTTGAGGGAGGAGGGTCTGCTGCAACGAGCCAAAATCTGGGGGGTGGATTTTGGAAGTGTGCGTTAAGACTCTGCTTTAAAGCTGGGGCTTCTTGTGGGAGTGTGCATTAATAAGCCTCTGCTTTGTCGATCTGTTATTAAAGTTCTGCTATAGTGCGTGGTTTATATATATTAGAAAAAAGAAAAAAAGAAAAAAAAATTCTGGTTGGAGAGTATTTTATTCAATCTAGGTCTAAATTGGACAAAGACTGATTGTTAGTTTGAATTTGATTACTCACATAACGAACTAGCCTATCAGCACTAATAACTCGTTGAATCTAAACTGTTGGCCAAAAATATTTAAAGCCTAAATTATTGTTGCAGAGGATCGCGACTCTTATATTTTCAATCATGCTTTTCTTATTATCTAATATAAAACTATTAAGGCGTCACAATCCATCTAAGATTTGGAGTTCGAATTTGATATAGCTAAATCCCAACTGATATTAGAGTGTGCGTCACAAATTCTTACTCTACCAAGTAGGATAGTAAAACTTGTTGCAGATTTACAATCTTAGTCAATTTTTAAAATTATTATTAAAATTTGACTAATTAACTGAATTTATTAGAAAACTATTTGATGTATACTGAATATTAATTCAATCTGTAATGTTGAAACCTAAAATTTGGGTTTCAAGTTACAAGGTAGAATCTTATTGAAAAGGAAAAAGAAAAAGAAAAAAATTCCACCTTTGAGATCTGCCTTGTCACATGGTCTCCGGGCTTGGGCCCGCATCACATGACATTGCTTCCAAATTTCAGAGCGGAGCATTTTGGAAGGAGCGCGGCAAATCCGAATCCCACTTGCCATTTAGAGCTTCAACAACCAAGCATTATTAACAGCAATATATATATATATATATATATATATATATATATATATATATAGAGTGAGGCTACTATGCCATGGGAAGGAGTCTTCCGTGCTTCCAGTTCGTTTTCGATGTTGAGACTTTCGAATCGTCGATCGGCTCCGTTAAACTTGATCTAGAGTATTTGGAGTACCTAGAAAATAAATTGTATTATTTTTACGATATCATTTGCCTAGTGAATGAAGGGGCTCAAAATCAACGGCTGAAAATAAAAATCTTACAAAATGTAATAATATGACATTAAAATTTTAAATCAAAGATATTGATCTTGTTTTATATAGTATAAAGAATTTTCTATCAAAATTTCACGTGATTTGGATATTTCTACACCGTTAAACTTGCAAGCGGCTCACTACGGCCATTGAAATTTGTTGATTTTAAGCCCATTCGATAACTAGGCAAATGATATCGAAAAATAATAAAATTTATTTTCTAGGTACTCCAAATACTCTAGATCAAGTTTAACGGAGCCGATCGACGATTCGAAAGTCGCAACATCGAAAACGAGCTAGAAGCACGGAAGGCTCCGTCTTCCGATAGCATAGTAGCCTCACTCTATATATATATAGAGTGAGGCTACTATGCTATCGGAAGCACGAGCCTTCCGTGCTTCTAGCTCGTTTTCGATGTTGCGACTTTCGAATCGTCGATCGCTCCGTTAAACTTGATCTAGAGTATTTATATATAATATATATGAGTGAGGCTACTATGCTATCGAAGCACGGAGCCTTCCGTGCTTCTAGCTCTGTTTCGATGTTGCGACTTTGAATCGTCGATCGCTCCGTTAAACTTGATCTAGAGTATTTATATATATTATATATAGAGTGAGGCACTATGCTATCGAAGCACGGAGCCTTCCGTGCTTCTAGCTCGTTTCGATGTTGCAACTTTCGAATCGTCGATCGGCTCCGTTAAACTTGATTTAGAGTATTTGGAGTACCTAGAAAATAAATTTATTATTTTCCGATATCATTTGCCTAGTGATCGAATGGGCTCAAAATCAACAAGTTTCACGCCGTAGTGAACCGTTTGCAAGTTTAACGGTGTAGAAATATCCAAATCACGTGAAATTTTGATAGAAAATTCTTTATACTATATAAAACAAGATCAATATCTTTGATTTAAAATTTAATGTCATATATTATATTTTGTAAGATTTTTATTTCAGCGCGTTGATTTTATTAACAGCAATATATATATAGAACGGGGCTACTGTACTATCGTAGCATGGAGCGCTCCGTGCTACCGAGTTGTTTTCGATGATGCGCTTCCAAATCGACGATCGGCTCCGTTAGACTTGATCTACACTATTGAAGTATTTAGAAACTAAATTTCATAATTTTTCAATATTATTTACCTATCAAACAAGTATTCTAAAATTGAATGGCTGAAAAATAAAAATCTCATGAAAAAATAGTGATAAAAGATTTAAATTCATGATCAGATATACTGATCTTACTCTAAATAATGAAAAGATTTATTTATAAAATTTTTATCGCATTTGATTGTTTTACATCGTTAAACTCACAAACACACCACATCAGCCATTAAAATTGTCAATTTGAGATCTTTTGATCACTAGTCAAATGATGTCCAAAAAACCTGAAATTTAGTTTTCAAATACTTTCAATTATGGTAGATCAAGTCTAACGGAGTCGATCGTCGATTTGGAAGCCGCATCATGGAAAACAACTTGGTAGCAGGGAGCGCTTCGTGCTACCGATAGCATAGTAGGCGGACTATATATATATATATATATATATATATATATATATATATATTTATTTTAAAAAATATAAAATTTTTATAGATGGATGCGGTGGTGGTGTACGAGGTAAGTTTATACACCCGGTGCAGAGCAACAGTTTCTCTCCAAGTTAATTACCGAACCATAAAGCGACAAAAAGAAGATGCTCGCTCCGTTTCCCCTGTAGTCGTCCCCTTCTCCCCCCGCTCCTCTCTCTCTCTCTCTCTACAAACAATTCTCTCTCTCTAGGTGGAGGAGGAGGAGGAGGAGGAGGAGGAGGGGGATGGGTTCGGAGTGGGAGCCATGGGCGCCGGGGCTACAGAGGAGGAGGAGCAGCCACGTAATGGCGAAGCTCTTCGTCTCCGCGCTCCTCGTCGGCGTCTCCTTCCGCCTCTTCTTCTGCTCCTCCTCCTCCTCCGCCCCAGCCAACGCCGGTGTCTTCGTCGTCTTGCCCAAGGATAGAGATGGGTCCTCCTCCTCTTTCGACGACGACAACATTGTTAGAGATGGGAAGGTTCGGAATGGTAAGAGAGTTCCTCTTCTTTTTCTTTTCCTTTGTTTTTTTATTACTTTTAAGCTCAAAGATCTCATTTTTATTAGGGTTGAGTTTGTTGAGTGTATATTTGTACTCCATTTAGCAACAAATTCTATACTTCTTCATCCAACAGAACTCTTTGAGGTTGTGGGTTCAAATTTTCGACTGTGGAAATTTGATGGGTGAAGTCCCTATGTTAAAATTTGGTGGATTAAATTCCATCTCTTACCTCACCTCTCAATCCCGCCTTTCGCATCCGTCGTGCATGTGAGCATGTGTAGTAAGATTATTTCTGGACAGCTTTTTAATATCAGATCGATCTTTTAGATAACACAGTATTTTTAAGGAATAGTGGGCACTCTGCGAACGTAAATTATTGGCAAATTTTGAGTTGAGTATGATTTTAGGGGCTTTTATTTCTTTTATTGCTTCATGGAAAAGACCTGGTGTTTATCTTAATCAAGTGAATTGTTGGGTGTTTGTATGTTTTACAGTGGGAAAAAATTGAAATTTTTGGTAGGAATGAGGTCATTTTTAAGATCTCGCCGACAATAACGTACACAATTTGATATTTGGTTCTGGTCCTTCTGGAATTACATTTTTTTTGGCCATGTTCGTACATAATTTAATGATTTCGCTCTGATCTGTTTGTCCGACATGTAATCGGTTAATTTATCAGAAAGATATTCAATGTTCTCGGACGAAATCGATATGGGTTTTTTTTCCATTTTGCTTTGGACTATGTGACTAATAATTGACACCTGGTTTCTTTTATCAGAAGAAAAGTTCAGTTTTGGTTGTTTTTGATAAATTACAATTAATCAGAAATTTCCTTGCTGTTCGGATTAACTTTTATTGTTCTAAAGTAACTTGCTTTGATTAAACAGTTCTTTATTATATTTCCGATATCAGTAGTTTTCCTCTAGTTACTCTATGACCCTAGGAAGTTCTGATATTTCCACTTCCTTGAAATGAACGTTGTAATTATCTTTCTTGAGAAAATGAGTGTTGTAATTATCAAGACAAATTACTCCAAAGTCATAAATTAACATAGGGTTCCACTTCCTATGTGCTTTTGTTTGAAACGACAAATTACTGTGTTATAAATTTATTTAATAAGTAATTGTTAACTTGATAGCTGTCATATCCTACATTGCCAAATTAGTTTTAGTTTTGATCCTTTATATCTTGTCTGATCAGGTTCTCAAGCATCACAGAATACTGTGATCCCAGAGGCTCCAATTCCTGTAATTACACCAGATGTCGACAAAGAAAAAGAAGCCTCTAAAGAAGGTTTTATTTTTTCACATTTTTATTCATTCTAGATTGAGAATATTTTAAAGGATGATTTTTGAGAAAAAATAGTGTATTGTATATTAAGAATAGAAATCTTCATAGAGAAAACATTTGATCTAACATACTATTGGTTTCTCTATTCAAAGATCTAATTTGGGTTGTTTCTGCACCACTAAAATTTTGATGAACATCTAGCTAGAATGAAATATCTGGTTGAAAAATCTGTCAATATTTACTAAAACTAAAATCTAAGTTTTGAATGAAATTAGTTTTAGTTTTGATCCTTTATATTTTGTCTGATCAGGTTCTCAAGCATCACAGAATACTGTGATCCCAGAGGCTCCAATTCCTGTAATTACACCAGATGTCGACAAAGAAAAAGAAGCCTCTAAAGAAGGTTTTATTTTTTCACATTTTTATTCATTCTAGATTGAGAATATTTTAAAGGATGCTTTTTGAGAAAAAATAGTGTATTGTATATTAAGAATAGAAATCTTCATAGAGAAAACATTTGATCTAACATACTATTGGTTTCTCTATTCAAAGATCTAATTTGGGTTGTTTCTGCACCACTAAAATTTTGATGAACATCTAGCTAGAATGAAATATCTGGTTGAAAAATCTGTCAATATTTACTAAAAATAAAATCTAAGTTTAGTTGTGTCAAAAAACATGCTGCTTTAACTATTCCTTGCAGATAGCTAGTACTACTATAAATCTCCTGCTGGCGTGTTTTCTGTCGAACTAGTGTCAGATCTATAGACGCAAGAAGTGTTCTACTATTCTTTTTCGTTAATAAAATTTCCATCAATTAGCTTTAGAAACATTTTACTTCTCATGTTAGAAAGTACTACAAATATGGATATTGGTGATTTTCTTGGCCTTTAACATGTCGTTTATGTGAATGACGTTCACAGTATTTGATGCACGTGTCGCATTTGAGTGTTAACTCCTTTTTGTCTCTGAAATGCTGAATTTATGAGTTTGTCTAATATTGAAAAGCAAAAAGAGAAGTATTAACTTAACTACTCTCTTGGAAAGATAGTAAATGACCCTCTTTGTGGACTAGGTGTGTGTGGTGGGTTGGGGGGGGGGG